>NC_090324.1:68128869-68490817 GCF_040869045.1 Eurosta solidaginis | reverse complement strand
AGTTAAAGTTAAAGTTAAAGTTAAAATAAAGTTAAAGTTAAAGTTAAAGCTAAAGTTAAAGTTAAAGTTAAGGTTAAAGTTAAGGTTAAAGTTAAAGTTAATGTTAAAGTTAAAGTAAAGTTAAAGTTAAAGTTAAAGTTAAAGTTAAAGTTAAAGTTAAAGCTAAAGTTAAAGTTAAAGTTAAAGTTAAAGTCAAAGTTAAAGTTAAAGTTAAAGTTAAAGCGAAAGTTAAAGTTAAAGTTAAAGCTAAAGTTAAAGTTAAAGTTAAAGTAAAAGTTAAAGTTAAAGCGAAAGTTAAAGTATAAGTTAAAGCGAAAGTTAAAGTTAAAGTTGAAGTAAAAGTTAAAGCTAAAGTTAAAGTTAAAGTTAAACTTAAAGTTAAAGCTAAAGTTAAAGTTAAAGTTAAAGTTAAAGTTAAAGTTAAAGTTAAAGTTAAAGTTAAAGTTAAAGTTAAAGTTAAAGTTAAGGTTAAAGTTAAAGTTAAAGTTAAAGTTAAAGTTAAAGCGAAGTTAAAGTTAAAGTTAAAGTTAAAGGTAAAGTTAAAGTTAAAGTTAAAGTTAAAGTTAAAGTAAAAGTTAAAGTTAAATTTAAATTTAAAGTTAAAGTTAAAGTTAATGTTAAAGTTAAAGTTAAAGTTAAAGTTAAAGTTAATGTTAAAGTTAAAGTTAAAGTTAAAGTTAAAGTTAAGTTTAAACCGAAAGTTAAAGTTAAAGTTAAAGTGAAAGTTAAAGTTAAAGTGAAAGTTAATGTTAAAGTTAAAGTTAAAGTTAAAGCGAAAGTTAAAGTTAAAGTTAAACTTAAAGTTAAAGTTAAAATTAAAGTAAAAGTTAAAGTTACAGTTAAAGTTAAATTTAAAGTTAAAGTTAAAGATAAAGCTAAAGTTTAAGTTAAAGTTAAAGTTAAACTAAAAGTTAAAGTTAAAGTTAAAGTTAAAGCGAAAGTTAAAGTTAAAGTTAAACTTAAAGTTAAAGCTAAATTTAAAGTTAAAGTTAAGGTTAAAGTTAAAGTTAAAGCGAAAGTTAGAGTTAAAGTTAAAGTTAAACTTAAAGTTAAAGTTAAAATTAAAGTTAAAGTTACAGTTAAAGTTAAAGTTAAATTTAAAAGTAAAGTTAAAGCTAAAGTTTAAGTTAAAGTTAAACTTAAACTTAAAGTTAATGTTAAAGTTAAAGTTAAAGTTAAATTTAAAGTTAAAGTTAAAGTTAATGTTAAAGTTAAAGTTAAAGTGAAAGTTAAAGTTAAAGTTAAAGTTAAAGTTAAAGTTAAAGTGAAAGTTAAAGTTAAAGTTAAAGTGAAAGTTAAAGTTAAAGTTAAAGTTAAAGTTAAAGTTAAAGTTAAAGTTAAAGTTAAATTTAAAGTTAAAGTTAAAGTTAATGTTAAGTTAAAGTTAAAGCTAAAGTTAAAGTTAAATTTAAATTTACAGTTAAAGTTAAAGTTAAAGTTAGTGTTAAAGTTAAAGTTAAAGTTAAAGTTAAAGTTAAAGCGAAAGTTAAAGTTAAAGTTAAAGTTTAAGCTAAAGTTAAAGTTAAAGTTAAAGTTAAAGTTAAAGTTAAAGTAAAAGTTAAAGTTAAAGCGAAAGTTAAAGTTAAAGTTAAAGGTAAAGTTAAAGTTAAAGCGAAAGTTAAAGTTAAAGTTATTGTTAAAGTTAAAGTTAAATTTAAAGTTAATGTTAAAGTTAAAGTTAAATTTAAATTTAAAGTTAAAGTTAAAGTTAAAGGTAATGTTAAAGTTAAAGTTAAAGTTAAAGTTAAAGTTAAAGTTAAATTTAAAGTTAAAGTTAAAGTTAAAGTTAATGTTAAAGTTAAAGTTAAAGTTAAAGTTAAAGTTAAAGTTAAAGTTAAAGTTAAAGTTAAAGTTAAAGTTAAAGTTAAAGTTAAAGTTAAAGTTAAATTTAAAGTTAAAGTTAAAGTTAAAGTTAATGTTAAAGTTAAAGTTAAAGTTAAATTTAAATTTAAATTTAAAGTTAAAGTTAAAGTTAAAGTTAAAGTTAAAGCGAAAGTTAAAGTTAAAGTTAAAGTTAAAGTTAAAGTTAAAGTTAAAGTTAAATTTAAATTTAAATTTAAATTTAAAGTTAAAGTTAAAGTTAAAGTTAAAGTTAAAGCGAAAGTTAAAGTTAAAGTTAAAGTTTAAGTTAAAGCGAAAGTTAAAGTTAAAGTTAAAGTTAAAGTTAAAGTTAATGTTAAAGTTAAAGTTAAAGTTAAAGTTAATGTTAAAGTTAAAGTTAAAGTTTAATTTAAATTTAAAGTTAAAGTTAAAGGTAATGTTAAAGTTAAAGTTAAAGTTAAATTTAAAGTTAAAGTTAAAGCTAAAGTTAAAGTTAATGTTAAAGTTAAAGTTAAAGTTAAAGTTAAAGTTAAAGTTAAAGTTAAAGTTAAAGTTAAAGTTAAAGTTAAAGTTAAAGTGAAAGTTAAAGTTAAAGTTAAAGTTAAAGTGAAAGTTAAAGTTAAAGTGAAAGTTAAAGTTAAAGTTAAAGTTAAAGTTGAAGCTAAAGTTAAAGTTAAAGTTAAAATTAAAGTTAAAGTTAAAGTTAAAGTTAAATTTAAAGTTAAAGTTAAAGATAAAGTTAAAGTTAAAGTTAATGTTAAAGTTAAAGTTAAAGTTAAATTTAAATTTAAAGTTAAAGTTAATGTTAAAGTTAAAGTTAAAGTTAAAGTTAAAGTTAAAGTTAAATTTAAAGTTAAAATTAAAGTTAAAGTTAAAGTTAAAGTTAAAGTTGAAGTTAAAGTTAAGTTAAAGTTAAAGTTAAAGTTAAATTTAAATTTAAAGTTAAAGTTAAAGTTAAAGTTAATATTAAAGTTAAAGTTAAAGTTAAAGTTAAAGTTAAAGTTGAAGTTAAAGTTAAAGTTAAAGTTAAAGTTAAAGCGAAAGTTAAAGTTAAAGTTAAAGTTAAAGCTAAAGTTAAAGTTAAAGTTAAAGTTAAAGTAAAAGTTAAAGTTAAAGCGAAAGTTAAAGTTAAAGTGAAAGTTAAAGTTAAAGTAAAAGTTAAAGCGAAAGTTAAAGTTAAAATTGAAGTTAAAGTTAAAGTTAAAGTTAAAGCTAAAGTTAAAGTTAAAGTTAAGGTTAAAGTTAAATTTAAAGTTAAAGTTAAAGCGAAAGTTAAAGTTAAAGTGAAAGTTAAAGTTAAAGTAAATGTTAAAGCGAAAGTTAAAGTTAAAGTTGAAGTTAAAGTTAAAGTTAAAGTTAAGGTTAAAGTTAAATTTAAAGTTAAAGTTAAAGCTAAAGTTTAAGTTAAAGTTAAAGTTAAAGCGAAAGTTAAAGTTAAAGTTAAAGTTAAAGTTAAAGTTAAAGTTAAAGTTAAAGTTAAAGTTAAAGTTAAAGTTAAAGTTAAAGTTAAAGCTAAAGTTAAAGTTAAAGTAAAAGTTAAAGTTAAAGCGAAAGTTAAAGTTAAAGTTAAAGTTAAATTTAAATTTAAAGTTAAAGTTAATGTTAAAGTTAAAGTTAAAGCTAATGTTAAAGTTAAAGTTAAAGTTAAAATTAAAGTGAAAGTTGAAGTTAAATTTAAAGTTAAAGTTAAAGTTAAAGTTAAAGTTAAAGTTAAAGTTAATGTTAAAGTTAAAGTTAAAGTTAAATTTAAATTTAAAGTGAAAGTTTATGTTAAAGTTAAAGTTAAAGTAAAAATTAAAGTTAAAGTTAAAGTTGAAGTTAAAGTTAAGTTAAAGTTAAAGTTAAAGTTAAATTTAAATTTAAAGTTAAAGTTAAAGTTGAAGTTAATGTTAAAGTTGAAGTTAATGTTAAAGTTAAAGTTTAAGTTAAAGTTAAATTTAAATTTAAAGTTAAAGTTAATGTTAAAGTTAAAGTTAAAGTGAAAGTTAAAGTTAAAGTTAAAGTTAAAGTTAAAGTGAAAGTTAAAGTTAAAGTGAAAGTTAATGTTAAAGTTAAAGTTAAAGTTAAAGTTAAACTTAAAGTTAAAGTTAAAATTAAAGTTAAAGTTAAAGTTGCAGTTAAAGTTAAATTTAAAGTTAAAGTTAAAGCTAAAGTTTAAGTTAAAGTTAAAGTTAAACTAAAAGTTAAAGTTAAAGTTAAGGTTAAAGTTAAAGTTAAAGCGAAAGTTAAAGTTAAAGTTAAACTTAAAGTTAAAGCTAAAGTTAAAGTTAAAGTTAAGGTTAAAGTTAAAGTTAAAGTTAAAGCGAAAGTTAAAGTTAAAGTTAAAGTTAAAGTTAAACTTAAAGTTAAAGTTAAAATTAAAGTTAAAGTTAAAGTTACAGTTAAAGTTAAAGTTAAATTTAAAGTTAAAGTTAAAGTTAAAGTTAAAGCTAAAATTTAAGTTAAAGTTGAAGTTAAACTTAAAGTTAAAGTTAAAGTTAAAGTTAAAGTTATAGTTAATGTTAAAGTTAAAGTTAAAGTTAAAGTTAAAGTTAAATTTAAAGTTAAAGTTAAAGTTAAAGTTAAAGTTAAAGCTAAAATTTAAGTTAAAGTTGAAGTTAAACTTAAAGTTAAAGTTAAAATTAAAGTTATAGTTAATGTTAAAGTTAAAGTTAAAGTTAAAGTTAAATTTAAAGTTAAAGTTAAAGTTATTGTTAAAGTTAAGTTAAAGTGAAAGTTAAAGTTAAAGTTAAAGTTAAAGTGAAAGTTAAAGTTAAAGTGAAAGTTAAAGTTAAAGTTAAAGTTAAAGTTAAAGTTAAATTTAAATTTAAAGTTGAAGTTAAAGTTAATGTTAAAGTTAAAGTTAAAGTTAAAGTTAAAGTTAAATTTAAAGTTAAAGTTAAAGTTAATGTTAAAGTTAAAATTAAAGTTAAAGTTAAATTTAAATTTAAAGTTAAAGTTAAAGTTAAAGTTGATGTTAAAGTTAAAGTTAAAGTTAAAGTTTAAGTTAAAGTTAAAGTTAAAGTTAAAGTTAAAGCGAAAGTTAAAGTTAAAGTTAAAGTTAATGTTAAAGTTAAAGTTAAAGTTAAAGTTAAAGTTAAAGTTAAAGTTAAAGTTAAAGTTAAAGTTAAAGTTAAAGTTAAAGTTAATGTTAAAGTTAAAGTTAAATTTAAATTTAAAGTTAAAGTTAAAGGTAAAGTTAAAGTTAAAGTTAAAGTTAAAGTTAAATTTAAAGTTAAAGTTAAAGCTAAAGTTAAAGTTAATGTTAAAGTTAAAGTTAAAGTTAAAGTTAAAGTGAAAGTGAAAGTTAAAGTTAAAGTTAAAGTTAAAGTGAAAGTTAAAGTGAAAGTTAAAGTTAAAGTTAAAGTTACAGTTAAAGTTAAAGTTAAATTTAAAGTTAAAGTTAAAGTTAAAGCTAAAGTTTAAGTTAAGGTTAAAGTTAAACTTAAAGTTAAAGTTAAGGTTAAAGTTAAGGTTAAAATTAAAGTTAAAGTAAAAGTAAAAGTAAAAGTTAAAGTAAAAGTAAAAGTTAAAGTTGAAGTTACAGTTAAAGTTAAGGTTAAAGTTAAGGTTAAAGTTAAAGTTAAAGTTAAAGTTAAAGTTAAAATTAAAGTAAAAGTAAAAGTTAAAGTTAAAGTTGAAGTTAAAGTTAAAGCTAAAGCTAAAGCTAAAGTTAAAGTTACAGTTAAAGTTAAAGTTAAATTTAAAGTTAAAGTTAAAGTTAAAGTTAAAGTTAAAGTTAAAGTTAAAGCTAAAGTTTAAGTTAAAGTTAAAGTTAAACTTAAAGTTAAAGTTAAGGTTAAAGTTAAGGTTAAAGATAAAGTTAAAATTAAAGTTAAAGTTAAAGTTAAAGTTAAAGCTAAAGTTAATGTTAAAGTTAAGGGTAAGGTTAAGGTTAAAGTAAAAGTAAAAGTAAAAGTTAAAGTAAAAGTAAAAGTTAAAGTTGAAGTTACAGTTAAAGTTAAGGTTAAAGTTAAAGTTAAAGTTAAAGTTAAAGTTAAAGTTAAAGCTAAAGTTTAAGTTAAAGTTAAAGTTAAACTTAAAGTTAAAGTTAAGGTTAAAGTTAAGGTTAAAGATAAAGTTAAAATTAAAGTTAAAATTAAAGTTAAAGTTAAAGCTAAAGTTAAAGTTAACGTTAAATTTAAAGTTAAAATTAAAGTTAAAGCGAAAGTTAAAGTTAACGTTAAAGTTAAATTTAAAGCGAAAGTTAAAGTTAAATTTAAAGTTAAAGTTAAAGTTAATGTTAAAGTTAAAGTTAAAGTTAAATTTAAAGTTAAAGTTAAAGTTAAAGTTAAAGTTAAAGTTAAAGTTAAAGTTAAAGTTAAAATTAAGGTTAAAGTCAAAGTTAAAGTTAAAGTTAAAGTTAATGTTAAAGTTAAAGTTAAATTTAAAGCGAAAGTTAAAGTTAAATTTAAAGTTAAAGTTAAAGTTAATGTTAAAGTTAAAGTTAAAGTTAAATTTAAAGTTAAAGTTAAAGTTAAAGTTAAAGTTAAAGTTAAAGTTAAAATTAAGGTTAAAGTCAAAGTTAAAGTTAAAGTTAAAGTTAATGTTAAAGTTAAAGTTAAAGTTAAAGTTAAAGTTAAAGTTAAAGTTAAAGTTAAAGTTAAAGTTAAAGTTAAATTTAAAGTTAAAGTTAAAGTTAAAGTTAAAGCGAAAGTTAAAGTTAAATTTAAAGCGAAAGTTAAAGTTAAATTTAAAGTTAAAGTTAAAGTTAATGTTAAAGGCAAAGTTAAATTTAAAGTTAAAGTTAAAGTTAAATTTAAAGTTAAGGTTAAAGTCAAAGTTAAAGTTAAAGTTAAAGTCAAAGTTAAAGTTAAAGTTAAAGTTAAAGTTAAAGTTAAAGTTAAAGTTAAAGTTAAATTTAAAGTTAAAGTTAAAGTTAAAGTTAATGTTAAAGTTAAAGTTAAAGTTAAAGTTAAAGTTAAAGTTAAAGTTAAAGTTAAAGTTAAAGTTAAAGTTAAAGTTAAAGTTAAAGTTAAAGTTAAAGTTAAAGTTAAAGTTAAAGTTAAAGTTAAATTTAAAGTTAAAGTTAAAGTTAAAGTTAATGTTAAAGTTAAAGTTAAAGTTAAATTTAAATTTAAATTTAAAGTTAAAGTTAAAGTTAAAGTTAAAGTTAAAGCGAAAGTTAAAGTTAAAGTTAAAGTTAAAGTTAAAGTTAAAGTTAAAGTTAAAGTTAAATTTAAATTTAAATTTAAATTTAAAGTTAAAGTTAAAGTTAAAGTTAAAGTTAAAGCGAAAGTTAAAGTTAAAGTTAAAGTTTAAGTTAAAGCGAAAGTTAAAGTTAAAGTTAAAGTTAAAGTTAATGTTAAAGTTAAAGTTAAAGTTAAAGTTAATGTTAAAGTTAAAGTTAAAGTTTAATTTAAATTTAAAGTTAAAGTTAAAGGTAATGTTAAAGTTAAAGTTAAAGTTAAATTTAAAGTTAAAGTTAAAGCTAAAGTTAAAGTTAATGTTAAAGTTAAAGTTAAAGTTAAAGTTAAAGTTAAAGTTAAAGTTAAAGTTAAAGTTAAAGTTAAAGTGAAAGTTAAAGTTAAAGTTAAAGTTAAAGTGAAAGTTAAAGTTAAAGTGAAAGTTAAAGTTAAAGTTAAAGTTAAAGTTGAAGCTAAAGTTAAAGTTAAAGTTAAAGTTAAAATTAAAGTTAAAGTTAAAGTTAAAGTTAAATTTAAAGTTAAAGTTAAAGATAAAGTTAAAGTTAAAGTTAATGTTAAAGTTAAAGTTAAAGTTAAATTTAAATTTAAAGTTAAAGTTAATGTTAAAGTTAAAGTTAAAGTTAAAGTTAAAGTTAAAGTTAAAGTTAAAGTTAAATTTAAAGTTAAAATTAAAGTTAAAGTTAAAGTTAAAGTTAAAGTTGAAGTTAAAGTTAAGTTAAAGTTAAAGTTAAAGTTAAATTTAAATTTAAAGTTAAAGTTAAAGTTAAAGTTAATATTAAAGTTAAAGTTAAAGTTAAAGTTAAAGTTAAAGTTGAAGTTAAAGTTAAAGTTAAAGTTAAAGCGAAAGTTAAAGTTAAAGTTAAAGTTAAAGCTAAAGTTAAAGTTAAAGTTAAAGTTAAAGTAAAAGTTAAAGTTAAAGCGAAAGTTAAAGTTAAAGTGAAAGTTAAAGTTAAAGTAAAAGTTAAAGCGAAAGTTAAAGTTAAAATTGAAGTTAAAGTTAAAGTTAAAGTTAAAGCTAAAGTTAAAGTTAAAGTTAAGGTTAAAGTTAAATTTAAAGTTAAAGTTAAAGCGAAAGTTAAAGTTAAAGTGAAAGTTAAAGTTAAAGTAAATGTTAAAGCGAAAGTTAAAGTTAAAGTTGAAGTTAAAGTTAAAGTTAAAGTTAAGGTTAAAGTTAAATTTAAAGTTAAAGTTAAAGTTAAAGCTAAAGTTTAAGTTAAAGTTAAAGTTAAAGCGAAAGTTAAAGTTAAAGTTAAAGTTAAAGTTAAAGTTAAAGTTAAAGTTAAAGTTAAAGTTAAAGTTAAAGTTAAAGTTAAAGCTAAAGTTAAAGTTAAAGTAAAAGTTAAAGTTAAAGCGAAAGTTAAAGTTAAAGTTAAAGTTAAATTTAAATTTAAAGTTAAAGTTAATGTTAAAGTTAAAGTTAAAGCTAATGTTAAAGTTAAAGTTAAAGTTAAAATTAAAGTGAAAGTTGAAGTTAAATTTAAAGTTAAAGTTAAAGTTAAAGTTAAAGTTAAAGTTAATGTTAAAGTTAAAGTTAAAGTTAAATTTAAATTTAAAATGAAAGTTTATGTTAAAGTTAAAGTTAAAGTAAAAATTAAAGTTAAAGTTAAAGTTGAAGTTAAAGTTAAGTTAAAGTTAAAGTTAAAGTTAAATTTAAATTTAAAGTTAAAGTTAAAGTTGAAGTTAATGTTAAAGTTGAAGTTAATGTTAAAGTTAAAGTTTAAGTTAAAGTTAAATTTAAATTTAAAGTTAAAGTTAATGTTAAAGTTAAAGTTAAAGTGAAAGTTAAAGTTAAAGTTAAAGTTAAAGTTAAAGTGAAAGTTAAAGTTAAAGTGAAAGTTAATGTTAAAGTTAAAGTTAAAGTTAAAGTTAAACTTAAAGTTAAAGTTAAAATTAAAGTTAAAGTTAAAGTTGCAGTTAAAGTTAAATTTAAAGTTAAAGTTAAAGCTAAAGTTTAAGTTAAAGTTAAAGTTAAACTAAAAGTTAAAGTTAAAGTTAAGGTTAAAGTTAAAGTTAAAGCGAAAGTTAAAGTTAAAGTTAAACTTAAAGTTAAAGCTAAAGTTAAAGTTAAAGTTAAGGTTAAAGTTAAAGTTAAAGTTAAAGCGAAAGTTAAAGTTAAAGTTAAAGTTAAACTTAAAGTTAAAGTTAAAATTAAAGTTAAAGTTAAAGTTACAGTTAAAGTTAAAGTTAAATTTAAAGTTAAAGTTAAAGTTAAAGTTAAAGCTAAAATTTAAGTTAAAGTTGAAGTTAAACTTAAAGTTAAAGTTAAAGTTAAAGTTAAAGTTATAGTTAATGTTAAAGTTAAAGTTAAAGTTAAAGTTAAATTTAAAGTTAAAGTTAAAGTTAAAGTTAAAGTTAAAGCTAAAATTTAAGTTAAAGTTGAAGTTAAACTTAAAGTTAAAGTTAAAATTAAAGTTATAGTTAATGTTAAAGTTAAAGTTAAAGTTAAAGTTAAATTTAAAGTTAAAGTTAAAGTTATTGTTAAAGTTAAGTTAAAGTGAAAGTTAAAGTTAAAGTTAAAGTGAAAGTTAAAGTTAAAGTGAAAGTTAAAGTTAAAGTTAAAGTTAAAGTTAAAGTTAAATTTAAATTTAAAGTTAAAGTTAAAGTTAATGTTAAAGTTAAAGTTAAAGTTAAAGTTAAAGTTAAATTTAAAGTTAAAGTTAAAGTTAATGTTAAAGTTAAAATTAAAGTTAAAGTTAAATTTAAATTTAAAGTTAAAGTTAAAGTTAAAGTTGATGTTAAAGTTAAAGTTAAAGTTAAAGTTAAAGTTTAAGTTAAAGTTAAAGTTAAAGTTAAAGCGAAAGTTAAAGTTAAAGTTAAAGTTAATGTTAAAGTTAAAGTTAAAGTTAAAGTTAAAGTTAAAGTTAAAGTTAAAGTTAAAGTTAAAGTTAAAGTTAAAGTTAAAGTTAATGTTAAAGTTAAAGTTAAATTTAAATTTAAAGTTAAAGTTAAAGGTAAAGTTAAAGTTAAAGTTAAAGTTAAAGTTAAATTTAAAGTTAAAGTTAAAGCTAAAGTTAAAGTTAATGTTAAAGTTAAAGTTAAAGTTAAAGTGAAAGTGAAAGTTAAAGTTAAAGTTAAAGTTAAAGTGAAAGTTAAAGTGAAAGTTAAAGTTAAAGTTAAAGTTACAGTTAAAGTTAAAGTTAAATTTAAAGTTAAAGTTAAAGTTAAAGCTAAAGTTTAAGTTAAGGTTAAAGTTAAACTTAAAGTTAAAGTTAAGGTTAAAGTTAAGGTTAAAATTAAAGTTAAAGTAAAAGTAAAAGTAAAAGTTAAAGTAAAAGTAAAAGTTAAAGTTGAAGTTACAGTTAAAGTTAAGGTTAAAGTTAAGGTTAAAGTTAAAGTTAAAGTTAAAGTTAAAGTTAAAATTAAAGTAAAAGTAAAAGTTAAAGTTAAAGTTGAAGTTAAAGTTAAAGTTAAAGTTAAAGTTAAAGTTAAAGTTAAAGTTAAAGTTAAAGTTAAATTTAAAGTTAAAGTTAAAGTTATTGTTAAAGTTAAGTTAAAGTGAAAGTTAAAGTTAAAGTTAAAGTGAAAGTTAAAGTTAAAGTGAAAGTTAAAGTTAAAGTTAAAGTTAAAGTTAAAGTTAAATTTAAATTTAAAGTTAAAGTTAAAGTTAATGTTAAAGTTAAAGTTAAAGTTAAAGTTAAAGTTAAATTTAAAGTTAAAGTTAAAGTTAATGTTAAAGTTAAAATTAAAGTTAAAGTTAAATTTAAATTTAAAGTTAAAGTTAAAGTTAAAGTTGATGTTAAAGTTAAAGTTAAAGTTAAAGTTAAAGTTTAAGTTAAAGTTAAAGTTAAAGTTAAAGTTAAAGCGAAAGTTAAAGTTAAAGTTAAAGTTAATGTTAAAGTTAAAGTTAAAGTTAAAGTTAAAGTTAAAGTTAAAGTTAAAGTTAAAGTTAAAGTTAAAGTTAAAGTTAATGTTAAAGTTAAAGTTAAATTTAAATTTAAAGTTAAAGTTAAAGGTAAAGTTAAAGTTAAAGTTAAAGTTAAAGTTAAATTTAAAGTTAAAGTTAAAGCTAAAGTTAAAGTTAATGTTAAAGTTAAAGTTAAAGTTAAAGTTAAAGTGAAAGTGAAAGTTAAAGTTAAAGTTAAAGTTAAAGTGAAAGTTAAAGTGAAAGTTAAAGTTAAAGTTAAAGTTACAGTTAAAGTTAAAGTTAAATTTAAAGTTAAAGTTAAAGTTAAAGCTAAAGTTTAAGTTAAGGTTAAAGTTAAACTTAAAGTTAAAGTTAAGGTTAAAGTTAAGGTTAAAATTAAAGTTAAAGTAAAAGTAAAAGTAAAAGTTAAAGTAAAAGTAAAAGTTAAAGTTGAAGTTACAGTTAAAGTTAAGGTTAAAGTTAAGGTTAAAGTTAAAGTTAAAGTTAAAGTTAAAGTTAAAATTAAAGTAAAAGTAAAAGTTAAAGTTAAAGTTGAAGTTAAAGTTAAAGCTAAAGCTAAAGCTAAAGTTAAAGTTACAGTTAAAGTTAAAGTTAAATTTAAAGTTAAAGTTAAAGTTAAAGTTAAAGTTAAAGTTAAAGCTAAAGTTTAAGTTAAAGTTAAAGTTAAACTTAAAGTTAAAGTTAAGGTTAAAGTTAAGGTTAAAGATAAAGTTAAAATTAAAGTTAAAGTTAAAGTTAAAGTTAAAGCTAAAGTTAAAGTTAAAGTTAAGGGTAAGGTTAAGGTTAAAGTTAAAGTTAAAGTTACAGTTAAAGTTAAAGTTAAAGCTAAAGTTAAAGTTAACGTTAAATTTAAAGTTAAAATTAAAGTTAAAGCGAAAGTTAAAGTTAACGTTAAAGTTAAATTTAAAGCGAAAGTTAAAGTTAAATTTAAAGTTAAAGTTAAAGTTAATGTTAAAGTTAAAGTTAAATTTAAAGTTAAAGTTAAAGTTAAAGTTAAAGTTAAAGTTAAAGTTAAAGTTAAAATTAAGGTTAAAGTCAAAGTTAAAGTTAAAGTTAAAGTTAATGTTAAAGTTAAAGTTAAAGTTAAAGTTAAAGTTAAAGTTAAAGTTAAAGTTAAAGTTAAAGTTAAAGTTAAATTTAAAGTTAAAGTTAAAGTTAAAGTTAAAGCGAAAGTTAAAGTTAAATTTAAAGCGAAAGTTAAAGTTAAATTTAAAGTTAAAGTTAAAGTTAATGTTAAAGTTAAAGTTAAATTTAAAGTTAAAGTTAAAGTTAAATTTAAAGTTAAGGTTAAAGTCAAAGTTAAAGTTAAAGTTAAAGTTAAAGTTAAAGTTAAAGCTAAAGTTAAAGTTAAAGTTAAAGTTAAAGTTAAAGTTAAAGTTAAAGTTAAAGTTAAAACTAAAGTTAAAGTTAAAGTTAAAGTTAAAGTTAAAGTTAAGGTTAAAGTTAAAGTTAAAGTTAAAGTTAAATTTAAAGTTAAAGTTAAAGTTAAAGTTAAAGTTAAAGTTAAAGTTAAGGTTAAAGTCAAAGTTAAAGTTAAAGTTAAAGTTAAAGTTAAAGTTAAAGCTAAAGTTAAAGTTAAAGTTAAAGTTAAAGTTAAAGTTAAAGTTAAAGTTAAAGTTAAAGTTAAAGTTAAGGTTAAAGTTAAAGCTAAAGTTAAAGTTAACGTTAAATTTAAAGTTAAAGTTAAAGTTAAAGCGAAAGTTAAAGTTAACGTTAAAGTTAAATTTAAAGCGAAAGTTAAAGTTAAATTTAAAGTTAAAGTTGAAGTTAATGTTAAAGTTAAAGTTAAAGTTAAAGTTAAATTTAAAGTTAAAGTTAAAGTTAAAATTAAGGTTAAAGTCAAAGTTAAAGTTAAAGTTAAAGTTAAAGTTAATGTTAAAGTTAAAGTTAAAGTTAAAGTTAAAGTTAAAGTTAAAGTTAAAGTTAAAGTTAAAGTTAAAGTTAAATTTAAAGTTAAAGTTAAAGTTAAAGTTAAAGTTAAAGCGAAAGTTAAAGTTAAATTTAAAGCGAAAGTTAAAGTTAAATTTAAAGTTAAAGTTAATGTTAAAGTTAAAGTTAAAGTTAAATTTAAAGTTAAAGTTAAAGTTAAAGTTAAAGTTAAAGTTAAGGTTAAAGTCAAAGTTAAAGTTAAAGTTAAAGTTAACGTTAAATTTAAAGTTAAAATTAAAGTTAAAGTTAAAGTTAAAGCGAAAGTTAAAGTTAAAGTTAAAGTTAAATTTAAAGCGAAAGTTAAAGTTAAAGTTAAGGTTAAAGTTAAAGTTAAAGTTAAAGTTAATTTTTAAGTTAAAGCGAAAGTTAAAGTTAATGTTAAAGTTAAAGTTAAAGTTAAAGTTAAACTTAAAGTTAAAGCTAAAGTTAAAGTTAAGGTTAAAGTTAAAGTTAAAGTTAAAGCTAAAGTTAAAGTTAAAGTTAAAGTTAAAGTTAAAGTTAAAGTTAAAGCGAAAGTTAAAGTTAAAGTTAAAGTTAAACTTAAGGTTGAAGTTAAAGTTAAAGTTAAAATTAAAGTTAAAGTTAAAGTTACAGTTAAAGTTAAATTTAAAGTTAAAGTTAAAGCTAAAGTTTAAGTTAAAGTTAAACTTAAAGTTAAAGTTAAAGTTAAATTTAAAGTTAAAATTAAAGTTAAAGTTAAAGTTAATGTTAAAGTTAAAGTTAAAGTTAAAGTTAAATTTAAAGTTAAAGTTAAAGTAAAGCTAAAGTTAAAGTTAAAGTTAAGGTTAAAATTAAAGTTAAAGTTAAAGTTAAAGTTAAAGTTAAAGCTAAAGTTAAAGTTAAAGTTAAAGTAAAAGTTAAAGTTAAAGCGAAAGTTAAAGTTAAAGTAAAAGTTAAAGTTAAAGCGAAAGTTAAAGTAAAGATAAAGTTTAAGTTAAAGTTAAAGTTAAAGTTAAAGCTAAAGTTAAAGCTAAAGTTAAAGTTAAAGTTAAAGTTAAGGTTAAAGTTAAGGTTAAAGTTAAAGTTAAAGTTAAAGTTAAAGTTAAAGCGAAAGTTAAAGTTAAAGTTAAATTTAAAGTTAAAATTAAAGTTAAAGTTAAAGTTAATGTTAAAGTTAAAGTTAAAGTTAAATTTAAAGTTAAAGTTAAAGTAAAGCTAAAGTTAAAATTAAAGTTAAGGTTAAAGTTAAAGTTAAAGTTAAAGTTAAAGTTAAAGTTAAAGTTAAAGTTAAAGTTAAAATTAAAGTTAAAGTTACAGTTAAAGTTAAATTTAAAGTTAAAGGTAAAGTTAAAGCTAAAGTTTAAGTTAAAGTTAAAGTAAACTTAAAGTTAAAGTTAAGGTTAAAGTTAAGGTTAAAGTTAAAGTTAAAGTTAAAGTTAAAATTAAAGTAAAAGTAAAAGTAAAAGTAAAAGTAAAAGTAAAAGTTAAAGTAAAAGTTAAAGTTGAAGTTAAAGTTAAAGCTAAAGCTAAAGCTAAAGTTAAAGTTAAAGTTAAAGTTAAAGTTAAAATTAAAGTTAAAGTTAAAGTTAAAGTAAAAGTTAAAGTTAAAGCGAAAGTTAAAGTTAAAAATAAAGTTAATGTTAAAGTGAAAGTTAAAGGCAAAGTTAAAGTTAAAGTTAAAGTTAAAGTTAAAGTTATAGTTAAAGTTAAAGTTAAGGTAAAATTTGAAGTTAAAATTAAAGTTAAAGTTAAAGTTAAAGCTAAAGCTAAAGTTAAAGTTAACGTTAAATTTAAATTTAAAGTTAAAATTAAAGTTAAAGTTACAGTTAAAGTTAAAGTTAAAGTTAAAGCTAAAGTTAAAGTTAAATTTAAAGTTAAAGTTTAAGTTAAAGTTAAAGTTAAAGTTAAAGCTAAAGTTAAAGTTAAAGTTAAGGTTAAAGATAAGGTTAAAGTTAAAGTTATAGCTAAAGCTAAAGTTAAAGTTAAAGTTAAAGTTAAAGTTAAAGTTAAAGTTAAAGTTAAAGTTAAAGTTAAAGTTAAAGTTAAAATTAAAGTTAAAGTTAAAGTTAAAGCTAAAGTTAAAGTTAAAGTTAAGGTTAAAGTTAAGGTTAAAGTTAAAGTTAAAGTTAAAGTTAAAGTTAAAGTTAAAGTTAAAGTTAATGTTAAAGTTAAAGTTAAAGTTAAAGTTAAAGTTAAAGCTAAAGTTAAAGTTAAAGTTAAAGTCAAAGTTAAAGTTAAAGTTAAAGTTAAAGCGAAAGTTAAAGTTAAAGTTAAAGCTAAAGTTAAAGTTAAAGTTAAAGTAAAAGTTAAAGTTAAAGCGAAAGTTAAAGTATAAGTTAAAGCGAAAGTTAAAGTTAAAGTTGAAGTAAAAGTTAAAGTTAAAGTTAAAGTTAAAGTTAAAGTTAAACTTAAAGTTAAAGCTAAAGTTAAAGTTAAAGTTAAAGTTAAAGTTAAAGTTAAGGTTAAAGTTAAAGTTAAAGTTAAAGTTAAAGTTAAAGTTAAAGTTAAAGTTAAAGTTAAAGTTAAAGTTAAAGCTAAAGTTTAAGTTAAAGTTAAAGTTAAAGTTAAAGCGAAAGTTAAAGTTAAAGTTAAAGTTAAAGGTAAAGTTAAAGTTAAAGTTAAAGTTAAAGTTAAAGTTAAAGTTAAAGTTAAAGTTAAAGTTAAAGTTAAAGTAAAAGTTAAAGTTAAAGCGAAAGTTAAAGTTAAAGTTAAAGTTAAATTTAAATTTAAAGTTAAAGTTAAAGTTAAAGTTAAAGTTAAAGTTAAAGTTAATGTTAAAGTTAAAGTTAAAGTTAAAGTTAAAGTTAAAGTTAAAGCGAAAGTTAAAGTTAAAGTTAAAGTTAAAGGTAAAGTTAAAGTTAAAGTTAAAGTTAAAGTTAAAGTTAAAGTTAAAGTAAAAGTTAAAGTTAAAGCGAAAGTTAAAGTTAAAGTTAAAGTTAAATTTAAATTTAAAGTTAAAGTTAAAGTTAAAGTTAAAGTTAAAGTTAATGTTAAAGTTAAAGTTAAAGTTAAAGTTAAAGTTAAAGCTAAAGTTAAAGTTAAAGTTAAAGTCAAAGTTTAAGTTAAAGTTAAAGTTAAAGCGAAAGTTAAAGTTAAAGTTAAAGTTAAAGCTAAAGTTAAAGTTAAAGTTAAAGTAAAAGTTAAAGTTAAAGCGAAAGTTAAAGTATAAGTTAAAGCGAAAGTTAAAGTTAAAGTTGAAGTAAAAGTTAAAGTTAAAGTTAAAGTTAAACTTAAAGTTAAAGCTAAAGTTAAAGTTAAAATTAAAGTTAAAGTTAAAGTTAAAGTTAAAGTTAAAGTTAAAGTTAAAGTTAAAGTTAAAGTTAAAGTTAAAGTTAAAGTTAAAGTTAAAGTTAAAGTTAAAGTTAAAGTTAAGGTTAAAGTTAAAGTTAAAGTTAAAGTTAAAGTTAAAGTTAAAGTTAAAGTTAAAGTTAAAGTTAAAGTTAAAGTTAAAGTTAAAGTTAAAGCTAAAGTTTAAGTTAAAGTTAAAGTTAAAGTTAAAGTTAAAGCGAAAGTTAAAGTTAAAGTTAAAGTTAAAGGTAAAGTTAAAGTTAAAGTTAAAGTTAAAGTTAAAGTTAAAGTTAAAGTTAAAGTTAAAGTTAAAGTTAAAGTTAAAGTAAAAGTTAAAGTTAAAGCGAAAGTTAAAGTTAAAGTTAAAGTTAAAGTTAAAGTTAAAGTTAAATTTAAATTTAAAGTTAAAGTTAAAGTTAAAGTTAAAGCTAAAGCTAAAGTTAAAGTTAACGTTAAATTTAAATTTAAAGTTAAAATTAAAGTTAAAGTTAAAGTTACAGTTAAAGTTAAAGTTAAAGCTAAAGTTAAAGTTAAACTTAAAGTTAAAGTTTAAGTTAAAGTTAAAGTTAAAGCTAAAGTTAAAGTTAAAGTTAAGGTTAAAGATAAGGTTAAAGTTAAAGTTATAGCTAAAGCTAAAGTTAAAGTTAAAGTTAAAGTTAAAGTTAAAGTTAAAATTAAAGTTAAAGTTAAAGTTAAAGTTAAAGTTAAAGTTAAAGTTAAGGTTAAAGTTAAGGTTAAAGTTAAAGTTAAAGTTAAAGTTAAAGTTAAAGTTAAAGTTAAAGTTAAAGTTAAAGTTAAAGTTAAAGTTAAAGTTAAAGTTAAAGTTAAAGTTAAAATTAAAGTTAAAGTTAAAGTTAAAGTTAAAGTTAAAGTTAAAGTTAAAGTTAAAGTTAAAGCTAAAGTTAAAGTTAAAGTTAAAGTTAAAGTTAAAGTCAAAGTTAAAGTTAAAGTTAAAGTTAAAGCGAAAGTTAAAGTTAAAGTTAAAGCTAAAGTTAAAGTTAAAGTAAAAGTTAAAGTTAAAGCGAAAGTTAAAGTATAAGTTAAAGCGAAAGTTAAAGTTAAAGTTGAAGTAAAAGTTAAAGCTAAAGTTAAAGTTAAAGTTAAACTTAAAGTTAAAGCTAAAGTTAAAGTTAAAGTTAAAGTTAAAGTTAAAGTTAAAGTTAAAGTTAAAGTTAAAGTTAAAGTTAAAGTTAAAGTTAAAGTTAAAGTTAAAGTTAAAGTTAAGGTTAAACTTAAAGTTAAAGTTAAAGTTAAAGTTAAAGTTAAAGTTGAAGCTAAAGTTTAAGTTAAAGTTAAAGTTAAAGTTAAAGTTAAAGTTAAAGTAAAAGTTAAAGTTAAAGCGAAAGTTAAAGTTAAAGTTAAAGTTAAAGTTAAAGTTAAAGTTAAAGTTAAATTTAAAGTTAAAGCTAAAGTTAATGTTAAAGTTAAAGTTAAAGTTAAAGTTAAAGTTAATGTTAAAGTTAAAGTTAAAGTTAAAGTTAAAGTTAAAGTTAAAGTTAAAGTTAAACCGAAAGTTAAAGTTAAAGTTAAAGTGAAAGTTAATGTTAAAGTTAAAGTTAAAGTTAAAGCGAAAGTTAAAGTTAAAGTTAAAGTTAAACTTAAAGTTAAAGTTAAAATTAAAGTTAAAGTTAAAGTTACAGTTAAAGTTAAATTTAAAGTTAAAGTTAAAGATAAAGCTAAAGTTTAAGTTAAAGTTAAAGTTAAACTAAAAGTTAAAGTTAAAGTTAAGGTTAAAGTTAAAGTTAAAGCGAAAGTTAAAGTTAAAGTTAAACTTAAAGTTAAAGCTAAATTTAAAGTTAAAGTTAAGGTTAAAATTAAAGTTAAAGTTAAAGCGAAAGTTAAAGTTAAAGTTAAAGTTAAAGTTAAAGTTAAACTTAAAGTTAAATTTAAAATTAAAGTTAAAGTTACAGTTAAAGTTAAAGTTAAATTTAAAGTTAAAGTTAAAGCTAAAGTTTAAGTTAAAGTTAAACTTAAACTTAAAGTTAATGTTAAAGTTAAAGTTAAAGTTAAATTTAAAGTTAAAGTTAAAGTTAATGTTAAAGTTAAAGTTAAAGTTAAAGTTAAAGTGAAAGTTAAAGTTAAAGTTAAAGTTAAAGTTAAAGTGAAAGTTAAAGTTAAAGTGAAAGTTAAAGTTAAAGTTAAAGTTAAAGTTAAAGTTAAAGTTAAAGTTAAAGTTAAAGTTAAATTTAAAGTTAAAGTTAAAGTTAATGTTAAGTTAAAGTTAAAGCTAAAGTTAAAGTTAAATTTAAATTTAAAGTTAAAGTTAAAGTTAAAGTTAGTGTTAAAGTTAAAGTTAAAGTTAAAGTTAAAGTTAAAGTTAAAGTTAAAGTTAAAGTTAAAGCGAAAGTTAAAGTTAAAGTTCAAGTTAAAGCTAAAGTTAAAGTTAAAGTTAAAGTTAAAATTAAAGTAAAAGTTAAAGTTAAAGCGAAAGTTAAAGTTAAAGTTAAAGGTAAAGTTAAAGTTAAAGCGAAAGTTAAAGTTAAAGTTAATGTTAAAGTTAAAGTTAAAGTTAAAGTTAAAGTTAAAGTTAATGTTAAAGTTAAAGTTAAATTAAATTTAAAGTTAAAGTTAAAGGTAATGTTAAAGTTAAAGTTAAAGTTAAAGTTAAAGTTAAAGTTAAATTTAAAGTTAAAGTTAAAGTTAAAGTTAATGTTAAAGTTAAAGTTAAAGTTAAAGTTAAAGTTAAAGTTAAAGTTAAAGTTAAAGTTAAAGTTAAAGTTAAAGTTAAAGTTAAAGTTAAAGTTAAAGTTAAAGTTAAAGTTAAAGTTAAAGTTAAAGTTAAAGTTAAAGTTAAAGTTAAATTTAAAGTTAAAGTTAAAGTTAAAGTTAATGTTAACGTTAAAGTTAAAGTTAAAGTTAAATTTAAATTTAAATTTAAAGTTAAAGTTAAAGTTAAAGTTAAAGTTAAAGTTAAAGCGAAAGTTAAAGTTAAAGTTAAAGCTAAAGTTAAAGTTAAAGTTAAAGTTTAAGTTAAAGCGAAAGTTAAAGTTAAAGTTAAAGTTAAAGTTAATGTTAAAGTTAAAGTTAAAGTTAAAGTTAAAGTTAATGTTAAAGTTAAAGTTAAAGTTTAATTTAAATTTAAAGTTAAAGTTAAAGGTAATGTTAAAGTTAAAGTTAAAGTTAAATTTAAAGTTAAAGTTAAAGCTAAAGTTAAAGTTAATGTTAAAGTTAAAGTTAAAGTTAAAGTTAAAGTTAAAGTTAAAGTTAAAGTTAAAGTTAAAGTTAAAGTTAAAGTTAAAGTTAAAGTTAAAGTTAAAGTGAAAGTTAAAGTTAAAGTTAAAGTGAAAGTTAAAGTTAAAGTGAAAGTTAAAGTTAAAGTTAAAGTTAAAGTTAAAGTTAAAGTTAAAGTTAAAGTTAAAGTTGAAGCTAAAGTTAAAGTTAACGTTAAAGTTAAAATTAAAGTTAAAGTTAAAGTTAAATTTAAAGTTAAAGTTAAAGATAAAGTTAAAGTTAAAGTTAATGTTAAAGTTAAAGTTAAAGTTAAATTTAAATTTAAAGTTAAAGTTAATGTTAAAGTTAAAGTTAAAGTTAAAGTTAAAGTTAAAGTTAAAGTTAAATTTAAAGTTAAAATTAAAGTTAAAGTTAAAGTTAAAGTTAAAGTTGAAGTTAAAGTTAAGTTAAAGTTAAAGTTAAATTTAAATTTAAAGTTAAAGTTAAAGTTAAAGTTAATATTAAAGTTAAAGTTAAAGTTAAAGCTAAAGTTAAAGTTAAAGTTAAAGTTAAAGTTAAAGTAAAAGTTAAAGTTAAAGCGAAAGTTAAAGTTAAAGTGAAAGTTAAAGTTAAAGTAAAAGTTAAAGCGAAAGTTAAAGTTAAAGTTGAAGTTAAAGTTAAAGTTAAAGTTAAAGTTAAAGCTAAAGTTAAAGTTAAAGTTAAGGTTAAAGTTAAATTTAAAGTTAAAGTTAAAGCGAAAGTTAAAGTTAAAGTGAAAGTTAAAGTTAAAGTAAATGTTAAAGCGAAAGTTAAAGTTAAAGTTGAAGTTAAAGTTAAAGTTAAAGTTAAGGTTAAAGTTAAATTTAAAGTTAAAGTTAAAGTTAAAGCTAAAGTTTAAGTTAAAGTTAAAGTTAAAGCGAAAGTTAAAGTTAAAGTTAAAGTTAAAGTTAAAGTTAAAGTTAAAGTTAAAGTTAAAGTTAAAGTTAAAGTTAAAGTTAAAGTTAAAGTTAAAGTTAAAGTTAAAGTTAAAGTTAAAGCTAAAGTTAAAGTTAAAGTAAAAGTTAAAGTTAAAGCGAAAGTTAAAGTTAAAGTTAAAGTTAAATTTAAATTTAAAGTTAAAGTTAATCTTAAAGTTAAAGTTAAAGCTAATGTTAAAGTTAAAGTTAAAGTTAAAATTAAAGTGAAAGTTAAAGTTAAATTTAAAGTTAAAGTTAAAGTTAAAGTTAAAGTTAAAGTTAAAGTTAAAGTTAAAGTTAATGTTAAAGTTAAAGTTAAAGTTAAATTTAAATTTAAAGTTAAAGTTTATGTTAAAGTTAAAGTTAAAGTTAAAGTTAAAGTTAAAGTTGAAGTTAAAGTTAAGTTAAAGTTAAAGTTAAAGTTAAATTTAAATTTAAAGTTAAAGTTAAAGTTGAAGTTAATGTTAAAGTTAAAGTTAAAGTTTAAGTTAAAGTTAAATTTAAATTTAAAGTTAAAGTTAATGTTAAAGTTAAAGTTAAAGTGAAAGTGAAAGTTAAAGTTAAAGTTAAAGTTAAAGTGAAAGTTAAAGTTAAAGTGAAAGTTAATGTTAAAGTTAAAGTTAAAGTTAAAGTTAAAGCGAAAGTTAAAGTTAAAGTTAAACTTAAAGTTAAAGTTAAAATTAAAGTTAAAGTTAAAGTTGCAGTTAAAGTTAAATTTAAAGTTAAAGTTAAAGCTAAAGTTTAAGTTAAAGTTAAAGTTAAACTAAAAGTTAAAGTTAAAGTTAAGGTTAAAGTTAAAGTTAAAGCGAAAGTTAAAGTTAAAGTTAAACTTAAAGTTAAAGCTAAAGTTAAAGTTAAAGTTAAGGTTAAAGTTAAAGTTAAAGTTAAAGCGAAAGTTAAAGTTAAAGTTAAAGTTAAACTTAAAGTTAAAGTTAAAATTAAAGTTAAAGTTAAAGTTACAGTTAAAGTTAAAGTTAAATTTAAAGTTAAAGTTAAAGTTAAAGTTAAAGTTAAAGTTAAAGCTAAAATTTAAGTTAAAGTTGAAGTTAAACTTAAAGTTAAAGTTAAAGTTAAAGTTATAGTTAATGTTAAAGTTAAAGTTAAAGTTAAAGTTAAAGTTAAATTTAAAGTTAAAGTTAAAGTTAAAGTTAAAGCTAAAATTTAAGTTAAAGTTGAAGTTAAACTTAAAGTTAAAGTTAAAGTTAAAGTCATAGTTATAGTTAATGTTAAAGTTAAAGTTAAAGTTAAATTTAAAGTTAAAGTTAAAGTTAATGTTAAAGTTAAGTTAAAGTGAAAGTTAAAGTTAAAGTTAAAGTTAAAGTGAAAGTTAAAGTTAAAGTGAAAGTTAAAGTTAAAGTTAAAGTTAAAGTTAAAGTTAAAGTTAAATTTAAATTTAAAGTTAAAGTTAAAGTTAATGTTAAAGTTAAAGTTAAAGTTAAAGTTAAAGTTAAATTTAAAGTTAAAGTTAAAGTTAATGTTAAAGTTAAAGTTAAAGTTAAATTTAAAGTTAAAGTTAAAGTTGATGTTAAAGTTAAAGTTAAAGTTAAAGTTAAAGTTAAAGTTAAAGTTAAAGTTAAAGTTAAAGTTAAAGCGAAAGTTAAAGTTAAAGTTAATGTTATAGTTAAAGTTAAAGTTAAAGTTAAAGTTAAAGTTAAAGTTAAAGTTAAAGTTAAAGTTAAAGTTAAAGTTAATGTTAAAGTTAAAGTTAAAGTTAAATTTAAATTTAAAGTTAAAGTTAAAGTTAAAGGTAATGTTAAAGTTAAAGTTAAAGTTAAAGTTAAATTTAAAGTTAAAGTTAAAGCTAAAGTTAAAGTTAATGTTAAAGTTAAAGTTAAAGTTAAAGTTAAAGTTAAAGTTAAAGTTAAAGTTAAAGTTAAAGTTAAAGTTAAAGTGAAAGTGAAAGTTAAAGTTAAAGTTAAAGTGAAAGTTAAAGTGAAAGTTAAAGTTAAAGTTAAAGTTAAAGTTACAGTTACAGTTAAAGTTAAAGTTAAATTTAAAGTTAAAGTTAAAGTTAAAGCTAAAGTTTAAGTTAAGGTTAAAGTTAAACTTAAAGTTAAAGTTAAGGTTAAAGTTAAGGTTAAAATTAAAGTTAAAGTAAAAGTAAAAGTAAAAGTTAAAGTAAAAGTAAAAGTTAAAGTTGAAGTTGAAGTTAAAGTTAAAGTTAAGGTTAAAGTTAAGGTTAAAGTTAAAGTTAAAGTTAAAGTTAAAGTTAAAGTTAAAGTTAAAGTTAAAGTTAAAGTTAAAGTTAAAGTTAAAATTAAAGTAAAAGTAAAAGTTAAAGTTAAAGTTGAAGTTAAAGTTAAAGCTAAAGCTAAAGCTAAAGTTAAAGTTACAGTTAAAGTTAAAGTTAAATTTAAAGTTAAAGTTAAAGTTAAAGTTAAAGCTAAAGTTTAAGTTAAAGTTAAACTAAACTTAAAGTTAAAGTTAAGGTTAAAGTTAAGGTTAAAGATAAAGTTAAAATTAAAGTTAAAGTTAAGGTTAAAGTTAAAGCTAAAGTTAAAGTTAAAGTTAAGGTTAAGGTTAAGGTTAAAGTTAAAGTTAAAGTTACAGTTAAAGTTAAAGTTAAAGTTAAAGCTAAAGTTAAAGTTAACGTTAAATTTAAAGTTAAAGTTAAAGTTAAAGCGAAAGTTAAAGTTAACGTTAAAGTTAAATTTAAAGCGAAAGTTAAAGTTAAATTTAAAGTTAAAGTTAAAGTTAATGTTAAAGTTAAAGTTAAAGTTAAAGTTAAATTTAAAGTTAAAGTTAAAGTTAAAGTTAAAGTTAAAGTTAAAGTTAAAGTTAAAATTAAGGTTAAAGTTAAAGTTAAAGTTAATGTTAAAGTTAAAGTTAAAGTTAAAGTTAAAGTTAAAGTTAAAGTTAAAGTTAAAGTTAAAGTTAAAGTTAAAGTTAAAGTTAAAGTTAAATTTAAAGTTAAAGTTAAAGTTAAAGTTAAAGCGAAAGTTAAAGTTAAATTTAAAGCGAAAGTTAAAGTTAAATTTAAAGTTAAAGTTAAAGTTAATGTTAAAGTTAAAGTTAAAGTTAAAT
This sequence comes from Eurosta solidaginis, assembly GCF_040869045.1. Classification (NCBI taxonomy): domain Eukaryota; kingdom Metazoa; phylum Arthropoda; class Insecta; order Diptera; family Tephritidae; genus Eurosta; species Eurosta solidaginis. Next base: position 68,467,718 of record NC_090324.1, on the reverse strand, counting down.
TTAAAGTTAAAGTTAAAGTTAAAGTTAAGGTTAAAGTCAAAGTTAAAGTTAAAGTTAAAGTTAAAGTTAAAGTTAAAGCTAAAGTTAAAGTTAAAGTTAAAGTTAAAGTTAAAGTTAAAGTTAAAGTTAAAGTTAAAGCTAAAGTTAAAGTTAAAGTTAAAGTTAAAGTTAAAGTTAAAATTAAAGTTAAAGTTAAAATTAAAGTTAAAGTTAAAGTTAAGGTTAAAGTTAAAGTTAAAGTTAAAGTTAAATTTAAAGTTAAAGTTAAAGTTAAAGTTAAAGTTAAGGTTAAAGTCAAAGTTAAAGTTAAAGTTAAAGTTAAAGTTAAAGTTAAAGCTAAAGTTAAAGTTAAAGTTAAAGTTAAAGTTAAAGTTAAAGTTAAAGTTAAAGTTAAAGTTAAAGTTAAAGTTAAAGTTAAAGTTAAAGTTAAAGTTAAGGTTAAAGTTAAAGCTAAAGTTAAAGTTAACGTTAAATTTAAAGTTAAAGTTAAAGTTAAAGCGAAAGTTAAAGTTAACGTTAAAGTTAAATTTAAAGCGAAAGTTAAAGTTAAATTTAAAGTTAAAGTTAAAGTTAATGTTAAAGTTAAAGTTAAAGTTAAAGTTAAATTTAAAGTTAAAGTTAAAGTTAAAGTTAAAGTTAAAGTTAAAATTAAGGTTAAAGTCAAAGTTAAAGTTAAAGTTAAAGTTAAAGTTAATGTTAAAGTTAAAGTTAAAGTTAAAGTTAAAGTTAAAGTTAAAGTTAAAGTTAAAGTTAAAGTTAAAGTTAAAGTTAAAGTTAAAGTTAAAGTTAAAGTTAAAGTTAAAGTTAAATTTAAAGTTAAAGTTAAAGTTAAAGTTAAAGTTAAAGCGAAAGTTAAAGTTAAATTTAAAGCGAAAGTTAAAGTTAAATTTAAAGTTAAAGTTAAAGTTAATGTTAAAGTTAAAGTTAAAGTTAAATTTAAAGTTAAAGTTAAAGTTAAAGTTAAAGTTAAAGTTAAAGTTAAGGTTAAAGTCAAAGTTAAAGTTAAAGTTAACGTTAAATTTAAAGTTAAAGTTAAAGTTAAAGTTAAAGTTAAAGTTAAAGTTAAAGCGAAAGTTAAAGTTAAAGTTAAATTTAAAGCGAAAGTTAAAGTTAAAGTTAAGGTTAAAGTTAAGGTTAAAGTTAAAGTTAAAGTTAATTTTTAAGTTAAAGCGAAAGTTAAAGTTAATGTTAAAGTTAAAGTTAAAGTTAAACTTAAAGTTAAAGCTAAAGTTAAAGTTAAGGTTAAAGTTAAAGTTAAAGTTAAAGCTAAAGTTAAAGTTAAAGTTAAAGTTATAGTTAAAGCGAAAGTTAAAGTTAAAGTTAAAGTTAAACTTAAGGTTGAAGTTAAAGTTAAAGTTAACATTAAAGTTAAAGTTAAAGTTACAGTTAAAGTTAAATTTAAAGTTAAAGTTAAAGCTAAAGTTTAAGTTAAAGTTAAACTTAAAGTTAAAGCTAAAGTTAAATTTAAAGTTAAAATTAAAGTTAAAGTTAAAGTTAATGTTAAAGTTAAAGTTAAAGTTAAAGTTAAATTTAAAGTTAAAGTTAAAGTAAAGCTAAAGTTAAAGTTAAAGTTAAGGTTAAAGTTAAAGTTAAAGTTAAAGTTAAAGTTAAAGTTAAAGCTAAAGTTAAAGTTAAAGTTAAAGTAAAAGTTAAAGTTAAAGCGAAAGTTAAAGTTAAAGTAAAAGTTAAAGTTAAAGCGAAAGTTAAAGTAAAGATAAAGTTTAAGTTAAAGTTAAAGTTAAAGTTAAAGCTAAAGTTAAAGCTAAAGTTAAAGTTAAAGTTAAAGTTAAGGTTAAAGTTAAGGTTAAAGTTAAAGTTAAAGTTAAAGTTAAAGTTAAAGTTAAAGTTAAAGTTAAAGTTAAAGCGAAAGTTAAAGTTAAAGTTATATTTAAAGTTAAAATTAAAGTTAAAGTTAATGTTAAAGTTAAAGTTAAAGTTAAAGTTAAATTTAAAGTTAAAGTTAAAGTAAAGCTAAAGTTAAAGTTAAAGTTAAGGTTAAAGTTAAAGTTAAAGTTAAAGTTAAAGTTAAAGTTAAAGTTAAACTTAAAGTTAAAGTTAAAGTTAAAGTTTAAGTTAAAGTTAAATTTAAATTTAAAGTTAAAGTTAATGTTAAAGTTAAAGTTAAAGTGAAAGTTAAAGTTAAATTTAAAGTTAAAGTGAAAGTTAAAGTTAAAGTGAAAATTAATGTTAAAGTTAAAGTTAAAGTTAAAGCGAAAGTTAAAGTTAAAGTTAAACTTAAAGTTAAAGTTAAAATTAAAGTTAAATTTAAAGTTGCAGTTAAAGTTAAATTTAAAGTTAAAGCTAAAGCTAAAGTTTAAGTTAAAGTTAAAGTTAAACTAAAAGTTAAAGTTAAAGTTAAATTTAAAGTTAAAGTTAAAGTTAAAGTTAAAGTTAAAGCTAAAATTTAAGTTAAAGTTGAAGTTAAACTTAAAGTTAAAGTTAAAGTTAAAGTTATAGTTAATGTTAAAGTTAAAGTTAAAGTTAAAGTTAAAGTTAAATTTAAAGTTAAAGTTAAAGTTAAAGCTAAAATTTAAGTTAAAGTTGAAGTTAAACTTAAAGTTAAAGTTAAAGTTAAAGTTATAGTTATAGTTAATGTTAAAGTTAAAGTTAAAGTTAAATTTAAAGTTAAAGTTAAAGTTAATGTTAAAGTTAAGTTAAAGTGAAAGTTAAAGTTAAAGTTAAAGTTAAAGTGAAAGTTAAAGTTAAAGTGAAAGTTAAAGTTAAAGTTAAAGTTAAAGTTAAAGTTAAATTTAAATTTAAAGTTAAAGTTAAAGTTAATGTTAAAGTTAAAGTTAAAGTTAAAGTTAAAGTTAAAGTTAAATTTAAAGTTAAAGTTAAAGTTAATGTTAAAGTTAAAGTTAAAGTTAAATTTAAAGTTAAAGTTAAAGTTGATGTTAAAGTTAAAGTTAAAGTTAAAGTTAAAGTTAAAGTTAAAGTTAAAGCGAAAGTTAAAGTTAAAGTTAAAGTTAATGTTAAAGTTAAAGTTAAAGTTAAAGTTAAAGTTAAAGTTAAAGTTAAAGTTAAAGTTAAAGTTAAAGTTAATGTTAAAGTTAAAGTTAAAGTTAAATTTAAATTTAAAGTTAAAGTTAAAGTTAAAGGTAATGTTAAAGTTAAAGTTAAAGGTAAAGTTAAATTTAAAGTTAAAGTTAAAGCTAAAGTTAAAGTTAATGTTAAAGTTAAAGTTAAAGTTAAAGTTAAAGTTAAAGTTAAAGTTAAAGTTAAAGTTAAAGTGAAAGTGAAAGTTAAAGTTAAAGTTAAAGTTAAAGTGAAAGTTAAAGTGAAAGTTAAAGTTAAAGTTAAAGTTAAAGTTACAGTTACAGTTAAAGTTAAAGTTAAATTTAAAGTTAAAGTTAAAGTTAAAGCTAAAGTTTAAGTTAAGGTTAAAGTTAAACTTAAAGTTAAAGTTAAGGTTAAAGTTAAGGTTAAAATTAAAGTTAAAGTAAAAGTAAAAGTAAAAGTTAAAGTAAAAGTAAAAGTTAAAGTTGAAGTTAAAGTTAAAGTTAAGGTTAAAGTTAAGGTTAAAGTTAAAGTTAAAGTTAAAGTTAAAGTTAAAGTTAAAGTTAAAGTTAAAGTTAAAGTTAAAGTTAAAGTTAAAATTAAAGTAAAAGTAAAAGTTAAAGTTAAAGTTGAAGTTAAAGTTAAAGCTAAAGCTAAAGCTAAAGTTAAAGTTACAGTTAAAGTTAAAGTTAAATTTAAAGTTAAAGTTAAAGTTAAAGTTAAAGCTAAAGTTTAAGTTAAAGTTAAACTAAACTTAAAGTTAAAGTTAAGGTTAAAGTTAAGGTTAAAGATAAAGTTAAAATTAAAGTTAAAGTTAAAGTTAAAGTTAAAGCTAAAGTTAAAGTTAAAGTTAAGGTTAAGGTTAAGGTTAAAGTTAAAGTTAAAGTTAAAGTTAAAGTTAAAGTTAAAGTTAAAGTTAAAGTTAAAGCGAAAGTTAAAGTTAAAGTTAAAGTTAAAGTTAAATTTAAATTTAAAGTTAAAGTTAATGTTAAAGTTAAAGTTAAAGTTAAAGTTAAAGCTAATCTTAAAGTTAAAGTTAAAGTTAAAATTAAAGTGAAAGTTAAAGTTAAATTTAAAGTTAAAGTTACAGTTAAAGTTAAAGTTAAAGTTAAAGTTAAAGTTAATGTTAAAGTTAAATTTAAAGTTAAATTTAAATTTAAATTTAAAGTTAAAGTTTATGTTAAAGTTAAAGTTAAAGTTAAAGTTAAAGTTAAAGTTAAAGTTAAAGTTAAAGTTAAAGTTAAAGTTAAAGTTAAAGTTAAAGTTAAAGTTGAAGTTAAAGTTAAGTTAAAGTTAAAGTTAAAGTTAAATTTAAATTTAAAGTTAAAGTTGAAGTTAATGTTAAAGTTAAAGTTAAAGTTTAAGTTAAAGTTAAATTTAAATTTAAATTTAAAGTTAAAGTTAAAGTTAAAGTGAAAGTTAATGTTAAAGTTAAAGTTAAAGTTAAAGCGAAAGTTAAAGTTAAAGTTAAACTTAAAGTTAAAGTTAAAATTAAAGTTAAATTTAAAGTTGCAGTTAAAGTTAAATTTAAAGTTAAAGTTAAAGCTAAAGTTTAAGTTAAAGTTAAAGTTAAACTAAAAGTTAAAGTTAAAGTTAAGGTTAAAGTTAAAGTTAAAGCGAAAGTTAAAGTTAAAGTTAAAGTTAAACTTAAAGTTAAAGCTAAAGTTAAAGTTAAAGTTAAGGTTAAAGTTAAAGTTAAAGTTAAAGTTAAAGTTAAAGCGAAAGTAAAAGTAAAAGTAAAAGTAAAAGTAAAAGTAAAAGTTAAAGTAAAAGTTAAAGTTAAAGTTAAAGTTAAATTTAAATTTAAAGTTAAAGTTTATGTTAAAGTTAAAGTTAAAGTTAAAGTTAAAGTTAAAGTTAAAGTTATAGTTAATGTTAAAGTTAAAGTTAAAGTTAAAGTTAAATTTAAAGTTAAAGTTAAAGTTAATGTTAAAGTTAAGTTAAAGTCAAAGTTAAAGTTAAAGTTAAAGTTAAAGTGAAAGTTAAAGTTAAAGTGAAAGTTAAAGTTAAAGTTAAAGTTAAAGTTAAAGTTAAAGTTAAAGTTGAAGTTGAAGTTAAAGTTAAAGTTAAAGTTAAAGTTAAAATTAAAGTTAAAGTTAAAGTTAAAGTTAATGTTATAGTTAAAGGTAAAGTTAAATTTAAATTTAAAGTTAAAGTTAAAGTTAAAGTTAAAGTTAATGTTAAAGTTAAAGTTAAGTTAAAGTTAAATTTAAAGTTAAAGTTAAAGTTAATGTTAAAGTTAAAGTTAAAGTTAAATTTAAATTTAAAGTTAAAGCTAAAGTTGATGTTAAAGTTAAAGTTAAAGTTAAAGTTAAAGTTAAAGTTAAAGTTAAAGTTAAATTTAAAGTTAAAGTTAAAGTTAATGTTAAAGTTAAAGTTAAAGTTAAATTTAAATTTAAAGTTAAAGTTAAAGTTGATGTTAAAGTTAAAGTTAAAGTTAAAGTTAAAGTTAAAGTTAAAGTTAAAGTTAAAGTTAAAGCGAAAGTTAAAGTTAAAGTTAAAGTTAAAGTTAATGTTAAAGTTAAAGTTAAAGTTAAAGTTAAAGTTAATGTTAAAGTTAAAGTTCAATTTAAATTTAAAGTTAAAGTTAATGTTAAAGTTAAAGTTAAAGTTAAATTTAAATTTAAAGTTAAAGTTAAAGTTGATGTTAAAGTTAAAGTTAAAGCTAAAGTTAAAGTTAAAGTTAAAGTTAAAGCGAAAGTTAAAGTTAAAGTTAAAGTTAATGTTAAAGTTAAAGTTACAGTTAAAGTTAAAGTTAAATTTAAAGTTAAAGTTAAAGTTAAAGCTAAAGTTAAAGCTAAAATTTAAGTTAAAGTTGAAGTTAAACTTAAAGTTAAAGTGAAAGTTAAAGTTATAGTTAATGTTAAAGTTAAAGTTAAAGTTAAAGTTAAATTTAAAGTTAAAGTTAAAGTTAATGTTAAAGTTAAGTTAAAGTCAAAGTTAAAGTTAAAGTTAAAGTTAAAGTGAAAGTTAAAGTTAAAGTGAAAGTTAAAGTTAAAGTTAAAGTTAAAGTTGAAGTTGAAGTTAAAGTTAAAGTTAAAGTTAAAGTCAAAGTTATAGTTAATGTTAAAGTTAAAGTTAAAGTTAAAGTTAAATTTAAAGTTAAAGTTAAAGTTAATGTTAAAGTTAAATTTAAATTTAAAGTTAAAGTTAAAGTTGAAGTTAAAGTTAAAGTTAAAGTTAAAGTTAAAGTTAAAGTTAAAGTTAAAGTTAAAGCGAAAGTTAAAGTTAAAGTTAAAGTTAATGTTAAAGTTAAAGTTAAAGTTAATGTTAAAGTTAAAGTTCAATTTAAATTTAAAGTTAAAGTTAAAGTTAAAGGTAATGTTAAAGTTAAAGTTAAAGTTAAAGTTAAAGTTAAAGTTAAAGTTAAAGTTAAAGTTAAATTTAAAGTTAAAGTTAAAGCTAAAGTTAAAGTTAATGTTAAAGTTAAAGTTAAAGTTAAAGTTAAAGTTAAAGTGAAAGTGAAAGTTAAAGTTAAAGTGAAAGTTAAAGTTAAAGTGAAAGTTAAAGTTAAAGTTAAAGTTAAAGTTACAGTTAAAGTTAAAGTTAAATTTAAAGTTAAAGTTAAAGTTAAAGTTAAAGCTAAAGTTTAAGTTAAGGTTAAAGTTAAACTTAAAGTTAAAGTTAAGGTTAAAGTTAAGGTTAAAGTTAAAGTTAAAGTTAAAATTAAAGTAAAAGTAAAAGTAAAAGTAAAAGTTAAAGTAAAAGTAAAGGTTAAAGTTGAAGTTAAAGTTAAAGTTAAGGTTAAAGTTAAGGTTAAAGTTAAAGTTAAAGTTAAAGCTAAAGTTAAAGTTAAAGTTAAAGTTAAAGTTAAAGTTAAAGTTAAAGTCAAAGTTAAAGTTAAAGTTAAAGTTAAAGTTAAAGTTAAAGCTAAAGTAAAGTTAAAGTTAAAGCGAAAGCGAAAGTTAAAGTAAAAGTTAAAGCGAAAGTTAAAGTTAAAGTTGAAGTTAAAGTTAAAGTTAAAGTTAAAGTTAAAGTTAAAGTTAAAGTTAAAGTTAAACTTAAAGTTAAAGTTAAAATTAAAGTTAAAGTTACAGTTAAAGTTAAAATTAAAGTTAAAGTTAAAGTTACAGTTAAAGTTAAATTTAAAGTTAAAGTTAAAGATAAAGCTAAAGTTTAAGTTAAAGTTAAACTTAAAGTTAAATTTAAAGTTAAAGTTAAAGTTAAAGTGAAAGTTAATGTTAAAGTTAAAGTTAAAGTTAAAGCGAAAGTTAAAGTTAAAGTTAAACTTAAAGTTAAAGTTAAAATTAAAGTTAAATTTAAAGTTGCAGTTAAAGTTAAATTTAAAGTTAAAGTTAAAGCTAAAGTTACAGTTAAAGTTAAAATTAAAGTTAAAGTTAAAGTTAAAATTAAAGTTAAATTTAAAGTTGCAGTTAAAGTTAAATTTAAAGTTAAAGATAAAGCTAAAGTTTAAGTTAAAGTTAAACTTAAAGTTAAATTTAAAGTTAAAGTTAAAGTTAAAGTGAAAGTTAATGTTAAAGTTAAAGTTAAAGTTAAAGCGAAAGTTAAAGTTAAAGTTAAACTTAAAGTTAAAGTTAAAATTAAAGTTAAATTTAAAGTTGCAGTTAAAGTTAAATTTAAAGTTAAAGTTAAAGCTAAAGTTACAGTTAAAGTTAAAATTAAAGTTAAAGTTAAAGTTAAAATTAAAGTTAAAGTTAAAGTTAAAGCTAAAGTTTAAGTTAAGGTTAAAGTTAAACTTAAAGTTAAAGTTAAGGTTAAAGTTAAGGTTAAAGTTAAAGTTAAAGTTAAAGTTAAAGTTAAAATTAAAGTAAAAGTAAAAGTAAAAGTAAAAGTTAAAGTAAAAGTAAAGGTTAAAGTTAAAGTTAAAGTTAAAGTTGAGGTTAAAGTTAAAGTTAAAGTTAAAGTTAAAGTTAAAGCGAAAGTTAAAGTTAAAGTTAAACTTAAAGTTAAAGCTAAAGTTAAAGTTAAAGTTAAGGGTAAAGTTAAAGTTAAAGTTAAAGCGAAAGTTAAAGTTAAAGTTAAAGTTAAAGTTAAACTTAAAGTTAAAGTTAAAGTTAAAGTTAAAGTTAAAGTTAAAGTTGAAGTTAAAATTAAAGTTAAAGTTAAAGTTAAAGTTAAGGTTAAAGTTAAGGTTAAAGTTAAAGTTAAAGTTAAAGTTAAAGTTAAAGTTAAAGTTAAAGTTAAAGTTAAAGTTAAAGTTAAAGTTAAAGTTGAAGTTAAAATTAAAGTTAAAGTTAAAGTTAAGTTAAGGTTAAAGTTAAGGTTAAAGTTAAAGTTAAATTTAAAGTTAAAGTTAAAGATAAAGCTAAAGTTTAAGTTAAAGTTAAAGTTAAACTAAACGTTAAAGTTAAAGTTGAGGTTAAAGTTAAAGTTAAAGTTAAAGCGAAAGTTAAAGTTAAAGTTAAACTTAAAGTTAAAGCTAAAGTTAAAGTTAAAGTTAAGGGTAAAGTTAAAGTTAAAGTTAAAGCGAAAGTTAAAGTTAAAGTTAAAGTTAAACTTAAAGTTAAAGTTAAAGTTAAAGTTAAAGTTAAAGTTGAAGTTAAAATTAAAGTTAAAGTTAAAGTTAAAGTTAAGGTTAAAGTTAAAGTTAAAGTTAAAGTTAAAGTCAAAGTTAAAGTTAAAGTTAAAGTTAAAGTTAAAGCGAAAGTTAAAGTTAATGTTAAAGTTAAAGTTAAAGCTAAAGTTAAAGTTAAAGTTAAAGTAAAAGTTAAAGTTAAAGCGAAAGTTAAAGTTAAAAATAAAGTTAATGTTAAAGTGAAAGTTAAAGTTAAAGTTGAAGTTAAAGTTAAAGTTAAAGTTAAAGTTAAAGTTAAAGATAAACTTAAAGTTAAAGTTAAAATTAAAGTTAAAGTTAAAGTTACAGTTAAAGTTAAAGTTAAAGTTAAATTTAAAGTTAAAGTTAAAGTTAAAGTTGAAGCTAAAGTTAAAGTTAAAGTTAAAGCGAAAGTTAAAGTTAAAGTTAAAGTTAAAGTTAAAGCTAAAGTTAAAGTTAAAGTTAAAGTTAAAGTTAAAGTTAAAGTTAAAGTAAAAGTTAAAGTTAAAGCGAAAGTTACAGTTAAAGTTAAAGTTAAAGTTAATGTTAAAGTTAAAGTTAAAGTTAAAGTTAAAGTTAAAGTTAAAGTTAAAGTTAATGTTAAACTTAAAGTTAAAGTTAAAGTTAAAGTTAAATTTGAAGCTAAAGTTAAAGTTAAATTTAAATTTAAAGTTAAAGTTAAAGTTAATGTTAAAGTTAAAGTTAAAGTTAATGTTAAAGTTAAAGTTAAAGTTAAAGTTAAAGTTAAAGTTAAAGTTAAAGTTAAAGTTAAAGTTAAAGTTAAACCGAAAGTTAAAGTTAAAGTTAAAGTTAAAGTTAATGTTAAAGTTAAAGTTAAAGTTAAAGTTAATGTTAAAGTTAAAGTTAAAGTTAATGTTAAAGTTAAAGTTAAAGTTAAAGTTAAAGTTAAAGTTAAAGTTAAAGTTAAAGTTAAAGTTAAAGTTAAAGTTAAAGTTAAAGTTAAACCGAAAGTTAAAGTTAAAGTTAAAGTTAATGTTAAAGTTAAAGTTAAAGTTAATGTTAAAGTTAAAGTTAAAGTTAAAGTTAAAGTTAAACTTAAAGTTAAAGTTAAAATTAAAGTTAAAGTTACAGTTAAAGTTAAAGTTAAATTTAAAGTTAAAGTTGAAGCTAAAGTTAAAGTTAAATTTAAATTTAAAGTTAAAGTTAAAGTTAATGTTAAAGTTAAAGTTAAAGTTAAAGTTAAAGTTAAAGTTAAAGTTAAAGTTAATGTTAAAGTTAAAGTTAAAGTTAAAGTTAAAGTTAAAGTTAAACCGAAAGTTAAAGTTAAAGTGAAAGTTAAAGTTAAAGTTAAAGTGAAAGTTAATGTTAAAGTTAAAGTTAAAGTTAAAGCGAAAGTTAAAGTTAAAGTTAAACTTAAAGTTAAAGTTAAAATTAAAGTTAAAGTTAAAGTTACAGTTAAAGTTAAATTTAAAGTTAAAGTTAAAGATAAAGCTAAAGTTTAAGTTAAAGTTAAAGTTAAACTAAAAGTTAAAGTTGAGGTTAAAGTTAAAGTTAAAGTTAAAGCGAAAGTTAAAGTTAAAGTTAAAGTTAAACTTAAAGTTAAAGCTAAAGTTAAAGTTAAAGTTAAGGGTAAAGTTAAAGTTAAAGCGAAAGTTAAAGTTAAAGTTAAAGTTAAACTTAAAGTTAAAGTTAAAATTAAAGTTAAAGTTACAGTTAAAGTTAAAGTTAAAGCGAAAGTTTAAGTTAAAGTTAAACTTAAAGTTAAAGTTAAAGTTAAAGTTAATGTTAAAGTTAAAGTTAAAGTTAAAGTTAAATTTAAAGTTAAAGTTAAAGTTAAAGTTAATGTTAAAGTTAAAGTTAAAGTGAAAGTTAAAGTTAAAGTTAAAGTTAAAGTTAAAGTGAAAGTGAAAGTTAAAGTTAAAGTTAAAGTTAAAGTGAAAGTTAAAGTTAAAGTGAAAGTTAAAGTTAAAGTTAAAGTTAAAGTTAAAGTTAAAGTTAAAGTTAAAGTTAAAGTTAAAGTTAAAGTTAAATTTAAAGTTAAAGTTAAAGTTAAAGTTAATGTTAAAGTTAAAGTTAAAGTTAAATTTAAATTTAAAGTTAAAGTTAAAGTTAAAGTTAAAGTTAATGTTAAAGTTAAAGTTAAAGTTAAAGTTAAAGTTAAAGTTAAAGCGAAAGTTAAAGTTAAAGTTAAAGTTAAAGCTAAAGTTAAAGTTAAAGTTAAAGTTAAAGTAAAAGTTAAAGTTAAAGTTAAAGTGAAAGTTAAAGTTAAAGTTAAAGCGAAAGTTAAAGTTAAAGTTAAACTTAAAGTTAAAGTTAAAGTTAAAGTTAAAGTTAAAGTTAATGTTAAAGTTAAAGTTAAAGTTAAATTTAAAGTTAAAGTTAAAGTTAATGTTAAAGTTAAAGTTAAAGTGAAAGTTAAAGTTAAAGTTAAAGTTAAAGTGAAAGTTAAAGTTAAAGTTAAAGTGAAAGTTAAAGTTAAAGTTAAAGTTAAAGTTAAAGTTAAAGTTAAAGTTAAAGTTAAATTTAAAGTTAAAGTTAAAGTTAATGTTAAAGTTAAAGTTAATGTTAAAGTTAAAGTTAAATTTAAAGTTAAAGTTAAAGTTAAAGTTAAAGTTAATGTTAAAGTTAAAGTTAAAGTTAAAGCGAAAGTTAAAGTTAAAGTTAAAGTTAAAGCTAAAGTTAAAGTTAAAGTTAAAGTTAAAGTAAAAGTTAAAGTTAAAGTGAAAGTTAAAGTTAAAGTTAAAGTTAAAGCGAAAGTTAAAGTTAAAGTTAAAGTTAATGTTAAAGTTAAAGTTAAAGTTAAAGTTAAAGTTATAGTTAAAGTTAAAGTTAATGTTACAGTTAAAGTTAAATTTAAATTTAAAGTTAAAGTTAAAGTTAAAGGTAATGTTAAAGTTAAAGTTAAAGTTAAAGTTAAATTTAAAGTTAAAGTTAAAGTTAATGTTAAAGTTAAAGTTAAAGTTAAAGTTAAAGTTAAAGTTAAAGTTAAAGTTAAATTTAAAGTTAAAGTTAAAGTTAATGTTAAAGTTAAAGTTAAAGTTAAAGTTAAAGTTAAATTTAAAGTTAAAGTTAAAGTTAATGTTAAAGTTAAAGTTAAAGTTAAATTTAAATTTAAAGTTAAAGTTAAAGTTAAAGTTAATGTTAAAGTTAAAGTTAAAGTTAAAGTTAAAGTTAAAGCGAAAGTTAAAGTTAAAGTTAAAGCTAAAGTTAAAGTTAAAGTTAAAGTTAAAGTAAAAGTTAAAGTTAAAGTGAAAGTTAAAGTTAAAGTTAAAGCGAAAGTTAAAGTTAAAGTTAAAGTTAATGTTAAAGTTAAAGTTAAAGTTAAAGTTAAAGTTAAAGTTAAAGTTAAAGTTAATGTTAAAGTTAAAGTTAAATTTAAATTTAAAGTTAAAGTTAAAGTTAAAGGTAATGTTAAAGTTAAAGTTAAAGTTAAATTTAAAGTTAAAGTTAATGTTAAAGTTAAAGTTAAAGTTAAAGTTAAAGTTAAAGTTAAAGTTAAAGTTAAAGTTAAAGTTAAAGTTAAAGTTAAAGTTAAAGTTAAAGCGAAAGTTGAAGTTAAAGTTAAAGTTAATGTTAAAGTTAAAGTTAAAGTTAAAGTTAAAGTTAAAGTTAAAGTTAAAGTTAAAGTTACAGTTAAAGTTAAATTTAAAGTTAAAGTTAAAGTTAAAGCTAATGTTAAAGTTAAAGTTAAAGTTAAATTTAAATTTAAAGTTAAAGTTAAAGTTAAAGTTAAAGTTAATGTTAAAGTTAAAGTTAAAGTTAAAGTTAAAGTTAAAGCGAAAGTTAAAGTTAAAGTTAAACTTAAAGTTAAAGTTAAAGTTAAAGTTAAAGTTAAAGTTAAAGTTAAAGTTAAATTTAAAGTTAAAGTTAAAGTTAAAGTTAAAGTTAAAGTTAAAGTTAAAGTTAAAGTTAAAGTTAATGTTAAAGTTAAAGTTAAAATTAAATTTAAATTTAAAGTTAAAGTTAAAGTTAAAGTTAAAGTTAAAGCTAAAGTTAAAGTTAAAGTTAAAGTTAAAGTTAAATTTAAAGTTAAAGTTAAATTTAATGTTAAAGTTAAAGTTAAAGTTAAAGTTAAATTTAAATTTAAATTTAAATTTAAAGTTAAAGTTAAAGTTAAAGCGAAAGTTAAAGTTAAAGTTAAACTTAAAGTTAAAGTTAAAGTTAAAGTTAAAGTTAAATTTAAATTTAATGTTAAAGTTAAAGTTAAAGTTAAAGCGAAAGTTAAAGTTAAAGTTAAACTTAAAGTTAAAGTTAATGTTAAAGTTAAAGTTAAAGTTAAAGGTAAAGTTAAAGTTAAAGTTAAAGTTAAAGTTAAAGTTAAAGTTAAAGCGAAAGTTGAAATTAAAGTTAAAGTTAATGTTAAAGTTAAAGTTAAAGTTAAAGTTAAAGTTAAAGTTAAAGTTAAAGTTAAATTTAAAGTTAAAGTTAAAGTTAAAGTTAATGTTAAAGTTAAAGTTAAAGTTAAATTTAAATTTAAAGTTAAAGTTAAAGTTAAAGTTAATGTTAAAGTTAAAGTTAAAGTTAAAGTTAAAGCGAAAGTTAAAGTTAAAGTTAAACTTAAAGTTAAAGTTAAAGTTAAAGTTAAAGTTAAAGTTAAAGTTAAATTTAAAGTTAAAGTTAAAGTTAATGTTAAAGTTAAAGTTAAAGTTAAATTTAAATTTAAATTTAAAGTTAAAGTTAAAGTTAAAGTTAATGTTAAAGTTAAAGTTAAAGTTAATGTTAAAGTTAAAGTTAAAGTTAAAGTTAAATTTAAGGTTAAAGTTAAAGTTAATGTTAAAGTTAAAGTTAAAGTTAAAGTTAAAGTTAAAGTTAAATTTAAAGTTAAAGTTAATGTTAAAGTTAAATTTAAAGTTAAAGCGAAAGTTAAAGTTAAAGTTAAAGCTAAAGTTAAAGTTAAAGTTAAAGTTAAAGTTAAAGTTAAAGTTAAATTTAAAGTTAAAGTTAAAGTTAAAGTTAAAGTTAAAGTTAAAGTTAAAGCGAAAGTTGAAGTTAAAGTTAAAGTTAATGTTAAAGTTAAAGTTAAAGTTAAAGTTAAAGTTAAAGTTAAAGTTAAAGTTAAAGTTAAAGTTAAAGTTAAATTTAAAGTTAAAGTTAAAGTTAAAGTTAATGTTAAAGTTAAAGTTAAAGTTAAATTTAAATTTAAAGTTAAAGTTAAAGTTAAAGTTAAAGTTAAAGTTAAAGTTAAAGTTAAAGTTAAAGTTAAAGTTAAAGTTAAAGTTAAAGTTAAATTTAAAGTTAAAGTTAAAGTTAATGTTAAAGTTAAAGTTAAAGTTAAAGTTAAATTTAAAGTTAAAGTTAAAGTTAAAGTTAATGTTAAAGTTAAAGTTAAAGTTAAATTTAAATTTAAAGTTAAAGTTAAAGTTAAAGTTAAAGTTAATGTTAAAGTTAAAGTTAAAGTTAAAGTTAAAGTTAAAGCGAAAGTTAAAGTTAAAGTTAAAGTTAAAGTTAAAGTTAAAGTTAAAGTTAAAGTTAAAGTAAAAGTTAAAGTTAAAGTGAAAGTTAAAGTTAAAGTTAAAGCGAAAGTTAAAGTTAAAGTTAAAGTTAATGTTAAAGTTAAAGTTAAAGTTAAAGTTAAAGTTAAAGTTAAAGTTAATGTTAAAGTTAAAGTTAAATTTAAATTTAAAGTTAAAGTTAAAGTTAAAGGTAATGTTAAAGTTAAAGTTAAAGTTAAATTTAAAGTTAAAGTTAATGTTAAAGTTAAAGTTAAAGTTAAAGTTAAAGTTAAAGTTAAAGTTAAAGTTAAATTTAAAGTTAAAGTTAAAGTTAATGTTAAAGTTAAAGTTAAAGTTAAAGTTAAATTTAAATTTAAATTTAAAGTTAAAGTTAATGTTAAAGTTAAAGTTAAAGTTAAAGCGAAAGTTAAAGTTAAAGTTAAAGCTAAAGTTAAAGTTAAAGTTAAAGTTAAAGTTAAAGTTAAAGTTAAAGTTAAAGTTAAAGTTAAAGTTAAAGTTAAAGTTAAAGTTAAAGTTAAAGTTAAAGTTAAAGTTAAAGTTAAAGTTAAAGTTAAAGTTAAAGTTAAAGTTAAAGTTAAAGTTAAAGTTAAAGTTAAAGTTAAAGTTAAAGTTAAAGTTAAAGTTAAAGTTAAAGTTAAAGTTAAAGTTAAAGCGAAAGTTGAAGTTAAAGTTAAAGTTAATGTTAAAGTTAAAGTTAAAGTTAAAGTTAAAGTTAAAGTTAAAGTTAATGTTAAAGTTAAAGTTAAAGTTAAATTTAAAGTTAAAGTTAAATGTAATGTTAAAGTTAAAGTTAAAGTTAAAGTTAAAGTTAAAGTTAAATTTAAAGTTAAAGTTAAAGCTAAAGTTAAAGTTAATGTTAAAGTTAAAGTTAAAGTTAAAGTTAAAGTTAAAGTTAAAGTTAAAGTTAAAGTTAAAGTTAAAGTTAAAGTTAAAGTTAAAGTTAAAGTTAAAGTTAAAGTTAAAGTTAAAGTTAAAGTTAAAGTTGAAGTTAAAGTTAAAGTTAAAGTTAAATTTAAGGTTAAAGTTAAAGTTAAAGTTAAAGTTAAATTTAAAGTTAAAGTTAAAGTTAAAGTTAATGTTAAAGTTAAAGTTAAAGTTAAATTTAAATTTAAAATTAAAGTTAAAGTTAATGTTAAAGTTAAAGTTAAAGTTAAAGTTAAAGTTAAAGTTAAAGTTAAAGTTAAAGTTAAAGTTAAAGTTAAAGTTAAAGTTAAAGTTAAAGTTAAAGTTAAAGTTAAAGTTAAAGTTAAAGTTAAAGTTAAAGTTAAAGTTAAAGTTAAAGTTAAAGTTAAAGTTAAAGTTAAAGTTAAAGTTAAAGTTAAAGTTAAAGTTAAAGTTAAAGTTAAAGTTAAAGTTAAAGTTAAAGTTAAAGTTAAAGTTAAAGTTAAAGTTAAAGTTAAAGTTAAAGTTAAAGTTGAAGTTAAAGTTAAGTTAAAGTTAAAGTTAAAGTTAAAGTTAAAGTTTAAGTTAAATTTAAATTTAAAGTTAAAGTTAAAGTTAATGTTAAAGTTAAAGTTAAAGTTAAAGTTGAAGTTAAGTTAAAGTTAAAGTTAAAATTAAAGTTAAAGTTAAATTTAAAGTTAAAGTTAAAGTTAAAATTAAAGTTAGTGTTAAAGTTAAAGTTAAAGTTAAATTTAAATTTAAAG
This sequence comes from Eurosta solidaginis, assembly GCF_040869045.1. NCBI lineage: Eukaryota > Metazoa > Arthropoda > Insecta > Diptera > Tephritidae > Eurosta > Eurosta solidaginis. The sequence continues at coordinate 68,452,167 of NC_090324.1, read as the reverse complement.
TTAAAGTTAAAGTTAAAGTTAAAGTTAATGTTAAAGTTAAAGTTAAAGTTAAAGTTAAAGTTAAAGTTAAAGCGAAATTTAAAATTAAAGTTAAAGTTAAAGTTAAAGCTAAAGTTAAAGTTAAAGTTAAAGTAAAAGTTAAAGTTAAAGCGAAAGTTAAAGTTAAAGTGAAAGTTAAAGTTAAAGTAAAAGTTAAAGCGAAAGTTAAAGTTAAACTTGAAGTTAAAGTTAAAGTTAAAGTTAAAGTTAAAGTTAAACTTAAAGTTAAAGCTAAAGTTAAAGTTAAAGTTAAAGTTAAAGTTAAGGTTAAAGTTAAATTTAAAGTTAAAGTTAAAGTTAAAGCTAAAGTTTAAGTTAAAGTTAAAGTTAAAGCGAAAGTTAAAGTTAAAGTTAAAGTTAAAGTTAAGGTTAAAGTTAAAGTTAAAGTTAAAGTTAAAGTTAAAGCTAAAGTTAAAGTTAAAGTTAAAGTTAAAGTCAAAGTTAAAGTTAAAGTTAAAGTTAAAGCGAAAGTTAAAGTTAAAGTTAAAGTTAAAGCTAAAGTTAAAGTTAAAGTTAAAGTAAAAGTTAAAGTTAAAGCGAAAGTTAAAGTAAAAGTTAAAGCGAAAGTTAAAGTTAAAGTTGAAGTTAAAGTTAAAGTTAAAGTTAAACTTAAAGTTAAAGTTAAAATTAAAGTTAAAGTTACAGTTAAAGTTAAAGTTAAATTTAAAGTTAAAGTTAAAGTTGAAGCTAAAGTTAAAGTTAAAGTTAAAGTTAAAGCGAAAGTTAAAGTTAAAGTTAAAGTTAAAGCTAAAGTTAAAGTTAAAGTTAAAGTTAAAGTTAATTTTAAAGTTAAAGTTAAAGTTAAAGTTAAAGTAAAAGTTAAAGTTAAAGCGAAAGTTACAGTTAAAGTTAAAGTTAAAGTTAAAGTTAAATTTAAATTTAAAGTTAAAGTTAAAGTTAATGTTAAAGTTAAAGTTAAAGTTAAAGTTAAAGTTAATGTTAAAGTTAAAGTTAAAGTTAAAGTTAAAGTTAAACCGAAAGTTAAAGTTAAAGTTAAAGTGAAAGTTAATGTTAAAGTTAAAGCTAAAGCGAAAGTTAAAGTTAAAGTTAAAGTTAAACTTAAAGTTAAAGTTAAAATTAAAGTTAAAGTTAAAGTTAAAGTTACAGTTAAAGTTAAATTTAAAGTTAAAGTTAGAGATAAAGCTAAAGTTTAAGTTAAAGTTAAAGTTAAACTAAAAGTTAAAGTTGAGGTTAAAGTTAAAGTTAAAGTTAAAGCGAAAGTTAAAGTTAAAGTTAAAGTTAAACTTAAAGTTAAAGCTAAAGTTAAAGTTAAAGTTAAGGGTAAAGTTAAAGTTAAAGTTAAAGCGAAAGTGAAAGTTAAAGTTAAAGTTAAACTTAAAGTTAAAGTTAAAATTAAAGTTAAAGTTACAGTTAAAGTTAAAGTTAAAGTTAAATTTAAAGTTAAAGTTAAAGTTAAAGCTAAAGTTTAAGTTAAAGTTAAAGTTAATGTTAAAGTTAAAGTTAAAGTTAATGTTAAAGTTAAAGTTAAAGTTAAAGTTAAAGTTAAAGTTAAAGTTAAAGTTAAAGTTAAAGTTAAAGTTAAAGTTAAAGTTAAAGTTAAAGTTAAAGTTAAAGTTAAAGTTAAAGTGAAAGTTAAAGTTAAAGTGAAAGTTAAAGTTAAAGTGAAAGTTAAAGTTAAAGTTAAAGTTGAAGTTAAAGTTAAAGTTAAAGTTAAAGTTAAATTTAAGGTTAAAGTTAAAGTTAAAGTTAAAGTTAAATTTAAAGTTAAAGTTAAAGTTAAAGTTAAAGTTAATGTTAAAGTTAAAGTTAAAGTTAAATTTAAATTTAAAATTAAAGTTAAAGTTAATGTTAAAGTTAAATTTAAAGTTAAAGTTAAAGTTAAAGTTAAAGTTAAAGTTAAAGTTAAAGTTAAAGTTAAAGTTAAAGTTAAAGTTAAAGTTAAAGTTAAAGTTAAAGTTAAAGTTAAAGTTAAAGTTAAAGTTAAAGTTAAAGTTAAAGTTAAAGTTAAAGTTAAAGTTAAAGTTAAAGTTAAAGTTAAAGTTAAAGTTAAAGTTAAAGTTAAAGTTAAAGTTAAAGTTAAAGTTAAAGTTAAAGTTAAAGTTAAAGTTAAAGTTAAAGTTAAAGTTAAAGTTGAAGTTAAAGTTAAGTTAAAGTTAAAGTTAAAGTTTAAGTTAAATTTAAATTTAAAGTTAAAGTTAAAGTTAAAGTTAATGTTAAAGTTAAAGTTAAAGTTAAAGTTAAAGTTGAAGTTAAGTTAAAGTTAAAGTTAAAGTTAAAATTAAAGTTAAAGTTAAATTTAAAGTTAAAGTTAAAATTAAAGTTAATGCTAAAGTTAAAGTTAAAGTTAAATTTAAATTTAAAGTTAAAGTTAAAGTTAATGTTAAAGTTAAAGTTAAAGTTAAAGTTAAAGTTAAAGTTAAAGTTAAAGTTAAAGCGAAAGTTAAAGTTAAAGTTAAAGTTAAAGTTAAAGTTAAAGTTAAAGTTAAAGCTAAAGTTAAAGTTAAAGTTAAAGTTAAAGTTAAAGTAAAAGTTAAAGTTAAAGCGAAAGTTAAAGTTAAAGTGAAAGTTAAAGTTAAAGTAAAAGTTAAAGCGAAAGTTAAAGTTAAAGTTGAAGTTAAAGTTAAAGTTAAAGTTAAAGTTAAAGTTAAAGTTAAAGTTAAAGTTAAAGTTAAAGTTAAACTTAAAGTTAAAGCTAAAGTTAAAGTTAAAGTTAAGGTTAAAGTTAAATTTATAGTTAAAGTTAAAGCTAAAGTTTAAGTTAAAGTTAAAGTTAAAGCGAAAGTTAAAGTTAAAGTTAAAATAAAAGTTAAAGTTAAGGTTAAAGTTAAAGTTAAAGTTAAAGTTAAAGTTAAAGTTAAAGCTAAAGCTAAAGTTAAAGTTAAAGTTAAAGTTAAAGTTAAAGTCAAAGTTAAAGTTAAAGTTAAAGTTAAAGCGAAAGTTAAAGTTAAAGTTAAAGTTAAAGCTAAAGTTAAAGTTAAAGTTAAAGTAAAAGTTAAAGTTAAAGCGAAAGTTAAAGTAAAAGTTAAAGCGAAAGTTAAAGTTAAAGTTGAAGTTAAAGTTAAAGTTAAAGTTAAAGTTAAAGTTAAACTTAAAGTTAAAGTTAAAATTAAAGTTAAAGTTACAGTTAAAGTTAAAGTTAAATTTAAAGTTAAAGTTAAAGTTGAAGCTAAAGTTAAAGTTAAAGTTAAAGCGAAAGTTAAAGTTAAAGTTAAAGTTAAAGCTAAAGTTAAAGTTAAAGTTAAAGTTAAAGTTAAAGTTAAAGTTAAAGTTAAAGTTAAAGTTAAAGTTAAAGTTAAAGTTAAAGTTAAAGTTAAAGTTAAAGTTAAAGTTAAAGTTAAAGTAAAAGTTAAAGTTAAAGCGAAAGTTACAGTTAAAGTTAAAGTTAAAGTTAAAGTTAAAGTTAAATTTAAATTTAAAGTTAAAGTTAAAGTTAATGTTAAAGTTAAAGTTAAAGTTAAAGTTAATGTTAAAGTTAAAGTTAAAGTTAAAGTTAAAGTTAAAGTTAAAGTTAAAGTTAAAGTTAAAGTTAAACCGAAAGTTAAAGTTAAAGTTAAAGTTAAACCGAAAGTTAAAGTTAAAGTTAAAGTGAAAGTTAATGTTAAAGTTAAAGTTAAAGCGAAAGTTAAAGTTAAAGTTAAAGTTAAACTTAAAGTTAAAGTTAAAATTAAAGTTAAAGTTACAGTTAAAGTTAAATTTAAAGTTAAAGTTAGAGATAAAGCTAAAGTTTAAGTTAAAGTTAAAGTTAAACTAAAAGTTAAGTTGAGGTTAAAGTTAAAGTTAAAGTTAAAGCGAAAGTTAAAGTTAAAGTTAAAGTTAAACTTAAAGTTAAAGCTAAAGTTAAAGTTAAAGTTAAGGGTAAAGTTAAAGTTAAAGTTAAAGCGAAAATGAAAGTTAAAGTTAAAGTTAAACTTAAAGTTAAAGTTAAAATTAAAGTTAAAGTTACAGTTAAAGTTAAAGTTAAATTTAAAGTTAAAGTTAAAGTTAAAGCTAAAGTTTAAGTTAAAGTTAAACTTAAAGTTAAAGTTAAAGTTAAAGTTAAAGTTAAAGTTAATGTTAAAGTTAAAGTTAAAGTTAAAGTTAAAGTTAGTGTTAAAGTTAAAGTTAAAGTTAAAGTTAAAGTTAAAGTTAAAGTTAAAGCGAAAGTTAAAGTTAAAGTTAAAGCTAAAGTTAAAGTTAAAGTTAAAGTTAAAGTAAAAGTTAAAGTTAAAGCGAAAGTTAAAGTTAAAGTTAAAGGTAAAGTTAAAGTTAAAGCGAAAGTTAAAGTTAAAGTTAAAGTTAAAGTTAAAGTTAAAGTTAAAGTTAATGTTAAAGTTAAAGTTAAAGTTAATGTTAAAGTTAAATTTAAATTTAAAGTTAAAGTTAAAAGTAATGTTAAAGTTAAAGTTAAAGTTAAAGTTAAAGTTAAAGTTAAAGTTAAATTTAAAGTTAAAATTAAAGTTAAAGTTAAAGTTAAAGTTAAAGTTGAAGTTAAAGTTAAGTTAAAGTTAAAGTTAAAGTTAAAGTTAAATTTAAATTTAAAGTTAAAGTTTAAGTTAAAGTTAATGTTAAAGTTAAAGTTAAAGTTGAAGTTAAAGTTAAAGTTAAAGCGAAAGTTAAAGTTAATGTTAAAGTTAAAGCTAAAGTTAAAGTTAAAGTTAAAGTTAAAGTTAAAGTTAAAGCGAAAGTTAAAGTTAAAGTGAAAGTTAAAGTTAAAGTAAAAGTTAAAGCGAAAGTTAAAGTTAAAGTTGAAGTTAAAGTTAAAGTTAAAGTTAAAGTTAAAGTTAAAGTTAAACTTAAAGTTAAAGCTAAAGTTAAAGTTAAAGTTAAAGTTAAGGTTAAAGTTAAATTTAAAGTTAAGGTTAAAGTTAAAGCTAAAGTTAAAGTTAAAGTTAAAGTTAAAGTTAAAGCGAAAGTTAAAGTTAAAGTTAAAGTTAAAGGTAAAGTTAAAGTTAAAGTTAAAGTTAAAGTTAAAGTTAAAGTTAAAGTTAAAGTTAAAGTTAAAGTTAAAGCTAAAGTTAAAGTTAAAGTAAAAGTTAAAGTTAAAGCGAAAGTTAAAGTTAAAGTTAAAGTTAAAGTTAAATTTAAATTTAAAGTTAAAGTTAATGTTAAAGTTAAAGTTAAAGTTAAAGCTAATGTTAAAGTTAAAGTTAAAATTAAAGTGAAAGTTAAAGTTAAATTTAAAGTTAAAGTTAAAGTTAAAGTTAAAGTTAAAGTTAAAGTTAAAGTTAATGTTAAAGTTAAAGTTAAAGTTAAATTTAAATTTAAAGTTAAAGTTTATGTTAAAGTTAAAGTTAAAGTTAAAGTTAAAATTAAAGTTAAAGTTGAAGTTAAAGTTAAGTTAAAGTTAAAGTTAAAGTTAAATTTAAATTTAAAGTTAAAGTTGAAGTTAATGTTAAAGTTAAAGTTTAAGTTAAAGTTAAATTTAAATTTAAAGTTAAAGTTAATGTTAAAGTTAAAGTTAATGTTAAAGTTAAAGTTAAAGTGAAAGTTAAAGTTAAAGTTAAAGTTAAAGTGAAAGTTAAAGTTAAAGTGAAAGTTAATGTTAAAGTTAAAGTTAAAGTTAAAGCGAAAGTTAAAGTTAAAGTTAAACTTAAAGTTAAAGTTAAAATTAAAGTTAAAGTTAAAGTTGCAGTTAAAGTTAAATTTAAAGTTAAAGTTAAAGCTAAAGTTTAAGTTAAAGTTAAAGTTAAACTAAAAGTTAAAGTTAAAGTTAAGGTTAAACTTAAAGTTAAAGCGAAAGTTAAAGTTAAAGTTAAAGTTAAAGCTAAAGTTAAAGTTAAAGTTAAGGTTAAAGTTAAAGTTAAAGTTAAAGCGAAAGTTAAAGTTAAAGTTAAAGTTAAAGTTAAAGTTAAAGTTAAAGTTAAAGTTAAACTTAAAGTTAAATTTAAAATTAAAGTTAAAGTTAAAGTTACAGTTAAAGTTAAAGTTAAATTTAAAGTTAAAGTTAAAGTTAAAGCTAAAATTTAAGTTAAAGTTGAAGTTAAACTTAAAGTTAAAGTTAAAGTTAAAGTTAAAGTTATAGTTAATGTTAAAGTTAAAGTTAAAGTTAAAGTTAAAGTTAAATTTAAAGTTAAAGTTAAAGTTAATGTTAAAGTTAAGTTAAAGTGAAAGTTAAAGTTAAAGTTAAAGTTAAAGTTAAAGTTAAAGTTAAAGTTAAAGTGAAAGTTAAAGTTAAAGTGAAAGTTAAAGTTAAAGTTAAAGTTAAAGTTGAAGTTGAAGTTAAAGTTAAAGTTAAAGTTAAAGTTAAAATTAAAGTTAAAGTTAAAGTTAAAGTTAATGTTATAGTTAAAGGTAAAGTTAAATTTAAATTTAAAGTTAAAGTTAAAGTTAAAGTTAAAGTTAAAGTTAAAGTTAAAGTTAAAGTTAAAGTTAAATTTAAAGTTAAAGTTAAAGTTAATGTTAAAGTTAAAGTTAAAGTTAAAGTTAAATTTAAATTTAAAGTTAAATTTAAAGTTGATGTTAAAGTTAAAGTTAAAGTTAAAGTTAAAGTTAAAGTTAAAGCGAAAGTTAAAGTTAAAGTTAAAGTTAATGTTAAAGTTAAAGTTAAAGTTAAAGTTAAAGTTAAAGTTAAAGTTAAAGTTAAAGTTAAAGTTAAAGTTAAAGTTAATGTTAAAGTTAAAGTTAAATTTAAATTTAAAGTTAAAGTTAAAGTTAAAGGTAATGTTAAAGTTAAAGTTAAAGTTAAAGTTAAAGTTAAATTTAAAGTTAAAGTTAAAGCTAAAGTTAAAGTTAATGTTAAAGTTAAAGTTAAAGTTAAAGTGAAAGTGAAAGTTAAAGTTAAAGTTAAAGTTAAAGTGAAAGTTAAAGTTAAAGTGAAAGTTAAAGTTAAAGTTAAAGTTACAGTTAAAGTTAAAGTTAAAGTTAAATTTAAAGTTAAAGTTAAAGTTAAAGTTAAAGTTAAAGCTAAAGTTTAAGTTAAGGTTAAAGTTAAACTTAAAGTTAAAGTTAAGGTTAAAGTTAAGGTTAAAGTTAAAGTTAAAATTAAAGTAAAAGTAAAAGTAAAAGTAAAAGTAAAAGTTAAAGTAAAAGTAAAAGTAAAAGTTAAAGTTGAAGTTAAAGTTAAAGTTAAGGTTAAAGTTAAGGTTAAAGTTAAAGTTAAAGCTAAAGTTAAAGTTAAAGTAAAAGTTAAAGTTAAAGCAAAAGTTAAAGTAAAAGTTAAAGCGAAAGTTAAAGTTAAAGTTGAAGTTAAAGTTAAAGTTAAAGTTAAAGTTAAAGTTAAAGTTAAACTTAAAGTTAAAGTTAAAATTAAAGTTAAAGTTACAGTTAAAGTTAAAGTTAAATTTAAAGTTAAAGTTAAAGTTGAAGCTAAAGTTAAAGTTAAAGTTAAAGCGAAAGTTAAAGTTAAAGTTAAAGTTAAAGCTAAAGTTAAAGTTAAAGTTAAAGTTAAAGTTAAAGTTAAAGTTAAAGTTAAAGTTAAAGTTAAAGTTAAAGTTAAAGTTAAAGTTAAAGTAAAAGTTAAAGTTAAAGCGAAAGTTACAGTTAAAGTTAAAGTTAAAGTTAAAGTTAAAGTTAAATTTAAATTTAAAGTTAAAGTTAAAGTTAATGTTAAAGTTAAAGTTAAAGTTAATGTTAAAGTTAAAGTTAAAGTTAAAGTTAAAGTTAAAGTTAAAGTTAAAGTTAAAGTTAAAGTTAAAGTTAAAGTTAAAGTTAAAGTTAAAGTTAAACCGAAAGTTAAAGTTAAAGTTAAACCGAAAGTTAAAGTTAAAGTTAAAGTGAAAGTTAATGTTAAAGTTAAAGTTAAAGCGAAAGTTAAAGTTAAAGTTAAAGTTAAAGTTAAAGTTAAACTTAAAGTTAAAGTTAAAATTAAAGTTAAAGTTACAGTTAAAGTTAAATTTAAAGTTAAAGTTAGAGATAAAGCTAAAGTTTAAGTTAAAGTTAAAGTTAAACTAAAAGTTAAAGTTGAGGTTAAAGTTAAAGTTAAAGTTAAAGTTAAAGCGAAAGTTAAAGTTAAAGTTAAAGTTAAACTTAAAGTTAAAGCTAAAGTTAAAGTTAAAGTTAAGGGTAAAGTTAAAGTTAAAGTTAAAGCGAAAGTGAAAGTTAAAGTTAAAGTTAAAGTTAAATTTAAAGTTAAAATTAAAGTTAAAGTTAAAGTTAAAGTTAAAGTTGAAGTTAAAGTTAAGTTAAAGTTAAAGTTAAAGTTAAATTTAAATTTAAAGTTAAAGTTAAAGTTAATGTTAAAGTTAAAGTTAAAGTTAAAGTTGAAGTTAAAGTTAAAGTTAAAGTTAAAGCGAAAGTTAAAGTTAAGGTTAAAGTTAAAGCTAAAGTTAAAGTTAAAGTTAAAGTTAAAGTTAAAGTTAAAGCGAAAGTTAAAGTTAAAGTGAAAGTTAAAGTTAAAGTAAAAGTTAAAGCGAAAGTTAAAGTTAAAGTTGAAGTTAAAGTTAAAGTTAAAGTTAAAGTTAAAGTTAAACTTAAAGTTAAAGCTAAAGTTAAAGTTAAAGTTAAAGTTAAGGTTAAAGTTAAATTTAAAGTTAAGGTTAAAGTTAAAGCTAAAGTTAAAGTTAAAGTTAAAGTTAAAGTTAAAGTTAAAGCGAAAGTTAAAGTTAAAGTTAAAGTTAAAGTTAAAGTTAAAGTTAAAGTTAAAGTTAAAGTTAAAGTTAAAGTTAAAGTTAAAGTTAAAGTTAAAGCTAAAGTTAAAGTTAAAGTAAAAGTTAAAGTTAAAGCGAAAGTTAAAGTTAAAGTTAAAGTTAAAGTTAAATTTAAATTTAAAGTTAAAGTTAATGTTAAAGTTAAAGTTAAAGTTAAAGCTAATGTTAAAGTTAAAGTTAAAGTTAAAATTAAAGTGAAAGTTAAAGTTAAATTTAAAGTTAAAGTTAAAGTTAAAGTTAAAGTTAAAGTTAAAGTTAAAGTTAAAGTTAAAGTTAAAGTTAATGTTAAAGTTAAAGTTAAATTTAAATTTAAAGTTAAAGTTTATGTTAAAGTTAAAGTTAAAGTTAAAGTTAAAGTTAAAGTTAAAGTTGAAGTTAAAGTTAAGTTAAAGTTAAAGTTAAAGTTAAAGTTAAATTTAAATTTAAAGTTAAAGTTAAAGTTGAAGTTAATGTTAAAGTTAAAGTCTAAGTTAAAGTTAAATTTAAATTTAAAGTTAAAGTTAATGTTAAAGTTAAAGTTAAAGTGAAAGTTAAAGTTAAAGTTAAAGTTAAAGTGAAAGTTAAAGTTAAAGTGAAAGTTAATGTTAAAGTTAAAGTTAAAGTTAAAGCGAAAGTTAAAGTTAAAGTTAAAGTTAAAATTAAAGTTAAAGTTAAAGTTGCAGTTAAAGTTAAATTTAAAGTTAAAGTTAAAGCTAAAGTTTAAGTTAAAGTTAAAGTTAAACTAAAAGTTAAAGTTAAAGTTAAGGTTAAACTTAAAGTTAAAGCGAAAGTTAAAGTTAAAGTTAAAGTTAAAGCTAAAGTTAAAGTTAAAGTTAAGGTTAAAGTTAAAGTTAAAGTTAAAGCGAAAGTTAAAGTTAAAGTTAAAGTTAAAGTTAAAGTTAAAGTTAAAGTTAAAGTTAAAGTTAAAGTTAAACTTAAAGTTAAATTTAAAATTAAAGTTAAAGTTAAAGTTACAGTTAAAGTTAAAGTTAAATTTAAAGTTAAAGTTAAAGTTAAAGCTAAAATTTAAGTTAAAGTTGAAGTTAAACTTAAAGTTAAAGTTAAAGTTAAAGTTAAAGTTATAGTTAATGTTAAAGTTAAAGTTAAAGTTAAAGTTAAATTTAAAGTTAAAGTTAAAGTTAATGTTAAAGTTAAGTTAAAGTGAAAGTTAAAGTTAAAGTTAAAGTTAAAGTTAAAGTGAAAGTTAAAGTTAAAGTGAAAGTTAAAGTTAAAGTTAAAGTTAAAGTTGAAGTTGAAGTTAAAGTTAAAGTTAAAGTTAAAGTTAAAATTAAAGTTAAAGTTAAAGTTAAAGTTAATGTTATAGTTAAAGGTAAAGTTAAATTTAAATTTAAAGTTAAAGTTAAAGTTAAAGTTAATGTTAAAGTTAAAGTTAAAGTTAAAGTTAAAGTTAAAGTTAAAGTTAAAGTTAAAGTTAAATTTAAAGTTAAAGTTAAAGTTAATGTTAAAGTTAAAGTTAAAGTTAAAGTTAAATTTAAATTTAAAGTTAAAGTTAAAGTTGATGTTAAAGTTAAAGTTAAAGTTAAAGTTAAAGTTAAAGTTAAAGCGAAAGTTAAAGTTAAAGTTAAAGTTAAAGTTAATGTTAAAGTTAAAGTTAAAGTTAAAGTTAAAGTTAAAGTTAAAGTTAAAGTTAAAGTTAAAGTTAAAGTTAAAGTTAAAGTTAATGTTAAAGTTAAAGTTAAATTTAAATTTAAAGTTAAAGTTAAAGGTAATGTTAAAGTTAAAGTTAAAGTTAAAGTTAAAGTTAAAGTTAAATTTAAAGTTAAAGTTAAAGCTAAAGTTAAAGTTAATGTTAAAGTTAAAGTTAAAGTTAAAGTGAAAGTGAAAGTTAAAGTTAAAGTTAAAGTTAAAGTGAAAGTTAAAGTTAAAGTGAAAGTTAAAGTTAAAGTTAAAGTTAAAGTTACAGTTAAAGTTAAAGTTAAATTTAAAGTTAAAGTTAAAGCTAAAGTTTAAGTTAAGGTTAAAGTTAAACTTAAAGTTAAAGTTAAGGTTAAAGTTAAGGTTAAAGTTAAAGTTAAAGTTAAAATTAAAGTAAAAGTAAAAGTAAAAGTAAAAGTAAAAGTTAAAGTAAAAGTAAAAGTAAAAGTTAAAGTTGAAGTTAAAGTTAAAGTTAAGGTTAAAGTTAAGGTTAAAGTTAAAGTTAAAGCTAAAGTTAAAGTTAAAGTAAAAGTTAAAGTTAAAGCGAAAGTTAAAGTAAAAGTTAAAGCGAAAGTTAAAGTTAAAGTTGAAGTTAAAGTTAAAGTTAAAGTTAAAGTTAAAGTTAAAGTTAAACTTAAAGTTAAAGTTAAAATTAAAGTTAAAGTTACAGTTAAAGTTAAAGTTAAATTTAAAGTTAAAGTTAAAGTTGAAGCTAAAGTTAAAGTTAAAGTTAAAGCGAAAGTTAAAGTTAAAGTTAAAGTTAAAGCTAAAGTTAAAGTTAAAGTTAAAGTTAAAGTTAAAGTTAAAGTTAAAGTTAAAGTTAAAGTTAAAGTTAAAGTTAAAGTTAAAGTTAAAGTTAAAGTTAAAGTAAAAGTTAAAGTTAAAGCGAAAGTTACAGTTAAAGTTAAAGTTAAAGTTAAAGTTAAAGTTAAATTTAAATTTAAAGTTAAAGTTAAAGTTAATGTTAAAGTTAAAGTTAAAGTTAAAGTTAATGTTAAAGTTAAAGTTAAAGTTAAAGTTAAAGTTAAAGTTAAAGTTAAAGTTAAAGTTAAAGTTAAAGTTAAAGTTAAACCGAAAGTTAAAGTTAAAGTTAAAGTTAAACCGAAAGTTAAAGTTAAAGTTAAAGTGAAAGTTAATGTTAAAGTTAAAGTTAAAGCGAAAGTTAAAGTTAAAGTTAAAGTTAAACTTAAAGTTAAAGTTAAAATTAAAGTTAAAGTTACAGTTAAAGTTAAATTTAAAGTTAAAGTTAGAGATAAAGCTAAAGTTTAAGTTAAAGTTAAAGTTAAACTAAAAGTTAAAGTTGAGGTTAAAGTTAAAGTTAAAGTTAAAGTTAAAGCGAAAGTTAAAGTTAAAGTTAAAGTTAAACTTAAAGTTAAAGCTAAAGTTAAAGTTAAAGTTAAGGGTAAAGTTAAAGTTAAAGTTAAAGCGAAAGTGAAAGTTAAAGTTAAAGTTAAACTTAAAGTTAAAGTTAAAATTAAAGTTAAAGTTACAGTTAAAGTTAAAGTTAAATTTAAAGTTAAAGTTAAAGTTAAAGCTAAAGTTTAAGTTAAAGTTAAACTTAAAGTTAAAGTTAAAGTTAAAGTTAAAGTTAATGTTAAAGTTAAAGTTAAAGTTAAAGTTAGTGTTAAAGTTAAAGTTAAAGTTAAAGTTAAAGTTAAAGTTAAAGTTAAAGTTAAAGTTAAAGTTAAAGTTAAAGTTAAAGTTAAAGTTAAAGTTAAAGCGAAAGTTAAAGTTAAAGTTAAAGTTAAAGCTAAAGTTAAAGTTAAAGTTAAAGTTAAAGTAAAAGTTAAAGTTAAAGCGAAAGTTAAAGTTAAAGTTAAAGGTAAAGTTAAAGTTAAAGCGAAAGTTAAAGTTAAAGTTAAAGTTAAAGTTAAAGTTAAAGTTAAAGTTAAAGTTAAAGTTAAAGTTAAAGTTAATGTTAAAGTTAAAGTTAAAGTTAATGTTAAAGTTAAATTTAAATTTAAAGTTAAAGTTAAAGGTAATGTTAAAGTTAAAGTTAAAGTTAAAGTTAAAGTTAAAGTTAAAGTTAAAGTTAAATTTAAAGTTAAAATTAAAGTTAAAGTTAAAGTTAAAGTTAAAGTTGAAGTTAAAGTTAAGTTAAAGTTAAAGTTAAAGTTAAATTTAAATTTAAAGTTAAAGTTAAAGTTAAAGTTAATGTTAAAGTTAAAGTTAAAGTTAAAGTTGAAGTTAAAGTTAAAGTTAAAGTTAAAGTTAAAGCGAAAGTTAAAGTTAATGTTAAAGTTAAAGCTAAAGTTAAAGTTAAAGTTAAAGTTAAAGTTAAAGTTAAAGCGAAAGTTAAAGTTAAAGTGAAAGTTAAAGTTAAAGTAAAAGTTAAAGCGAAAGTTAAAGTTAAAGTTGAAGTTAAAGTTAAAGTTAAAGTTAAAGTTAAAGTTAAAGTTAAAGTTAAAGTTAAAGTTAAAGTTAAGGTTAAAGTTAAATTTAAAGTTAAGGTTAAAGTTAAAGCTAAAGTTAAAGTTAAAGTTAAAGTTAAAGCGAAAGTTAAAGTTAAAGTTAAAGTTAAAGTTAAAGTTAAAGTTAAAGTTAAAGTTAAAGTTAAAGTTAAAGTTAAAGTTAAAGCTAAAGTTAAAGTTAAAGTAAAAGTTAAAGTTAAAGCGAAAGTTAAAGTTAAAGTTAAAGTTAAATTTAAATTTAAAGTTAAAGTTAAAGTTAAAGTTAAAGTTAAAGTTAAAGCTAATGTTAAAGTTAAAGTTAAAGTTAAAATTAAAGTGAAAGTTAAAGTTAAATTTAAAGTTAAAGTTAAAGTTAAAGTTAAAGTTAAAGTTAAAGTTAAAGTTAAAGTTAAAGTTAAAGTTAAAGTTAAAGTTAAAGTTAAAGTTAAAGTTAATGTTAAAGTTAAAGTTAAAGTTAAATTTAAATTTAAAGTTAAAGTTTATGTTAAAGTTAAAGTTAAAGTTAAAGTTAAAGTTAAAGTTGAAGTTAAAGTTAAGTTAAAGTTAAAGTTAAATTTAAATTTAAAGTTAAAGTTAAAGTTGAAGTTAATGTTAAAGTTAAAGTTTAAGTTAAAGTTAAATTTAAATTTAAAGTTAAAGTTAATGTTAAAGTTAAAGTTAAAGTGAAAGTTAAAGTTAAAGTTAAAGTTAAAGTGAAAGTTAAAGTTAAAGTGAAAGTTAATGTTAAAGTTAAAGTTAAAGTTAAAGTGAAAGTTAAAGTTAAAGTTAAACTTAAAGTTAAATTTAAAATTAAAGTTAAAGTTAAAGTTGCAGTTAAAGTTAAATTTAAAGTTAAAGTTAAAGCTAAAGTTTAAGTTAAAGTTAAAGTTAAACTAAAAGTTAAAGTTAAAGTTAAGGTTAAAGTTAAAGTTAAAGCGAAAGTTAAAGTTAAAGTTAAAGTTAAAGCTAAAGTTAAAGTTAAAGTTAAGGTTAAAGTTAAAGTTAAAGTTAAAGCGAAAGTTAAAGTTAAAGTTAAAGTTAAAGTTAAAGTTAAAGTTAAACTTAAAGTTAAATTTAAAATTAAAGTTAAAGTTAAAGTTACAGTTAAAGTTAAAGTTAAATTTAAAGTTAAAGTTAAAGTTAAAGTTAAAGCTAAAATTTAAGTTAAAGTTGAAGTTAAACTTAAAGTTAAAGTTAAAGTTAAAGTTAAAGTTATAGTTAATGTTAAAGTTAAAGTTAAAGTTAAATTTAAAGTTAAAGTTAAAGTTAATGTTAAAGTTAAGTTAAAGTGAAAGTTAAAGTTAAAGTTAAAGTTAAAGTTAAAGTGAAAGTTAAAGTTAAAGTGAAAGTTAAAGTTAAAGTTAAAGTTGAAGTTGAAGTTAAAGTTAAAGTTAAAGTTAAAGTTAAAATTAAAGTTAAAGTTAAAGTTAAAGTTAAAGTTAATGTTATAGTTAAAGGTAAAGTTAAATTTAAATTTAAAGTTAAAGTTAAAGTTAAAGTTAATGTTAAAGTTAAAGTTAAAGTTAAAGTTAAAGTTAAAGTTAAATTTAAAGTTAAAGTTAAAGTTAATGTTAAAGTTAAAGTTAAAGTTAAAGTTAAATTTAAATTTAAAGTTAAAGTTAAAGTTGATGTTAAAGTTAAAGTTAAAGTTAAAGTTAAAGTTAAAGTTAAAGTTAAAGTTAAAGCGAAAGTTAAAGTTAAAGTTAAAGTTAAAGTTAATGTTAAAGTTAAAGTTAAAGTTAAAGTTAAAGTTAAAGTTAAAGTTAAAGTTAAAGTTAAAGTTAAAGTTAAAGTTAAAGTTAATGTTAAAGTTAAAGTTAAATTTAAATTTAAAGTTAAAGTTAAAGTTAAAGGTAATGTTAAAGTTAAAGTTAAAGTTAAAGTTAAAGTTAAAGTTAAATTTAAAGTTAAAGTTAAAGCTAAAGTTAATGTTAAAGTTAAAGTTAAAGTTAAAGTGAAAGTGAAAGTTAAAGTTAAAGTTAAAGTGAAAGTTAAAGTTAAAGTGAAAGTTAAAGTTAAAGTTAAAGTTACAGTTAAAGTTAAAGTTAAATTTAAAGTTAAAGTTAAAGCTAAAGTTTAAGTTAAGGTTAAAGTTAAACTTAAAGTTAAAGTTAAGGTTAAAGTTAAGGTTAAAGTTAAAGTTAAAATTAAAGTAAAAGTAAAAGTAAAAGTAAAAGTAAAAGTTAAAGTAAAAGTAAAAGTAAAAGTTAAAGTTGAAGTTAAAGTTAAAGTTAAGGTTAAAGTTAAGGTTAAAGTTAAAGTTAAAGTTAAAGTTAAAGTTAAAGTTAAAGTTAAAGTTAAAGTTAAAGTTAAAGTTAAAGTTAAAGTTAAAGCTAAAGTTAAAGTTAAAGTTAAAGTTAAAGTTAAAGTCAAAGTTAAAGTTAAAGTTAAAGCGAAAGTTAAAGTTAAAGTTAAAGTTAAAGCTAAAGTTAAAGTTAAAGTAAAAGTTAAAGTTAAAGCGAAAGTTAAAGTAAAAGTTAAAGCGAAAGTTAAAGTTAAAGTTGAAGTTAAAGTTAAAGTTAAAGTTAAAGTTAAAGTTAAACTTAAAGTTAAAGTTAAAATTAAAGTTAAAGTTACAGTTAAAGTTAAAATTAAAGTTAAAGTTAAAGTTACAGTTAAAGTTAAATTTAAAGTTAAAGTTAAAGATAAAGCTAAAGTTTAAGTTAAAGTTAAAGTTAAACTAAAAGTTAAAGTTAAAGTTGAGGTTAAAGTTAAAGTTAAAGTTAAAGCGAAAGTTAAAGTTAAAGTTAAAGTTAAACTTAAAGTTAAAGCTAAAGTTAAAGTTAAAGTTAAGGGTAAAGTTAAAGTTAAAGCGAAAGTTAAAGTTAAAGTTAAAGTTAAACTTAAAGTTAAAGTTAAAGTTAAAGTTAAAGTTAAAGTTAAAGTTAAAGTTAAAGTTAAAGTTAAAGTTAAAGTTGAAGTTAAAATTAAAGTTAAAGTTAAAGTTAAAGCTAAAGTTAAAATTAAAGTTAAGGTTAAAGTTAAGGTTAAAGTTAAAGTTAAAGTTAAAGTTAAAGTTAAAGTTAAAGTTAAAGTTAAAGTTAAAGCTAAAGTTAAAGTTAAAGTTAAAGTTAAAGTTAAAGTTAAAGTCAAAGTTAAAGTTAAAGTTAAAGCGAAAGTTAAAGTTAATGTTAAAGTTAAAGTTAAAGCTAAAGTTAAAGTTAAAGTAAAAGTTAAAGTTAAAGCGAAAGTTAAAGTTAAAAATAAAGTTAATGTTAAAGTGAAAGTTAAAGTTAAAGTTGAAGTTAAAGTTAAAGTTAAAGTTAAAGTTAAAGTTAAAGTTAAAGTTAAACTTAAAGTTAAAGTTAAAATTAAAGTTAAAGTTCAAGTTAAAGTTACAGTTAAAGTTAAAGTTAAATTTAAAGTTAAAGTTAAAGTTGAAGCTAAAGTTAAAGTTAAAGTTAAAGTTAAAGCGAAAGTTAAAGTTAAAGTTAAAGTTAAAGTTAAAGTTAAAGTAAAAGTTAAAGTTAAAGCGAAAGTTACAGTTAAAGTTAAAGTTAAAGTTAATGTTAAAGTTAAAGTTAAAGTTAAAGTTAAAGTTAATGTTAAAGTTAAAGTTAAAGTTAAAGTTAAAGTTAAAGTTAAAGTTGAAGCTAAAGTTAAAGTTAAATTTAAATTTAAAGTTAAAGTTAAAGTTAATGTTAAAGTTAAAGTTAAAGTTAATGTTAAAGTTAAAGTTAAAGTTAAAGTTAAAGTTAAAGTTAAAGTTAAAGTAAAATTAAAGTTAAAGTTAAACCGAAAGTTAAAGTTAAAGTTAAAGTTAATGTTAAAGTTAAAGTTAAAGTTAAAGTTAATGTTAAAGTTAAAGTTAAAGTTAAAGTTAAAGTTAATGTTAAAGTTAAAGTTAAAGTTAAAGTTAAAGTTAAAGTTAAAGTTAAAGTTAAAGTTAAAGTTAAAGTTAAAGTTAAAGTTAAAGTTAAAGTTAAAGTTAAAGTTAAAGTTAAAGTTAAAGTTAAAGTTAAACCGAAAGTTAAAGTTAAAGTTAAAGTTAATGTTAAAGTTAAAGTTAAAGTTAAAGTTAATGTTAAAGTTAAAGTTAAAGTTAAAGATAAAGTTAAAGTTAAACTTAAAGTTAAAGTTAAAATTAAAGTTAAAGTTACAGTTAAAGTTAAAGTTAAATTTAAAGTTAAAGTTAAAGTTGAAGCTAAAGTTAAAGTTAAATTTAAATTTAAAGTTAAAGTTAAAGTTAAAGTTAATGTTAAAGGTAAAGTTAAAGTTAAAGTTAAAGTTAAAGTTAAAGTTAAAGTTAAAGTTAAAGTTAAAGTTAAACCGAAAGTTAAAGTTAAAGTGAAAGTTAAAGTTAAAGTGAAAGTTAATGTTAAAGTTAAAGTTAAAGTTAAAGCGAAAGTTAAAGTTAAAGTTAAAATTAAAGTTAAAGTTAAAGTTACAGTTAAAGTTAAATTTAAAGTTAAAGTTAAAGATAAAGCTAAAGTTTAAGTTAAAGTTAAAGTTAAACTAAAAGTTAAAGTTGAGGTTAAAGTTAAAGTTAAAGTTAAAGCGAAAGTTAAAGTTAAAGTTAAAGTTAAACTTAAAGTTAAAGCTAAACTTAAAGTTAAAGTTAAGGGTAAAGTTAAAGTTAAAGTTAAAGCGAAAGTTAAAGTTAAAGTTAAAGTTAAACTTAAAGTTAAAGTTAAAATTAAAGTTAAAGTTACAGTTAAAGTTAAAGTTAAAGCGAAAGTTTAAGTTAAAGTTAAACTTAAAGTTAAAGTTAAAGTTAAAGTTAATGTTAAAGTTAAAGTTAGAGTTAAAGTTAAATTTAAAGTTAAAGTTAAAGTTAAAGTTAATGTTAAAGTTAAAGTTAAAGTGAAAGTTAAAGTTAAAGTTAAAGTTAAAGTGAAAGTTAAAGTTAAAGTTAAAGTTAAAGTGAAAGTTAAAGTTAAAGTGAAAGTTAAAGTTAAAGTTAAAGTTAAAGTTAAAGTTAAAGTTAAATTTAAAGTTAAATTTAAAGTTAAAGTTAAAGTTAATGTTAAAGTTAAAGTTAAAGTTAAATTTAAATTTAAAGTTAAAGTTAAAGTTAAAGTTAAAGTTAAAATTAATGTTAAAGTTAAAGTTAAAGTTAAAGTTAAAGTTAAAGCGAAAGTTAAAGTTAAAGTAAAAGTTAAAGTTGAAGTGAAAGTTAAAGTTAAAGTTAAAGTTAAAGCGAAAGTTAAAGTTAAAGTTAAACTTAAAGTTAAAGTTAAAGTTAAAGTTAATGTTAAAGTTAAAGTTAAAGTTAAAGTTAAATTTAAAGTTAAAGTTAAAGTTAAAGTTAATGTTAAAGTTAAAGTGAAAGTTAAAGTTAAAGTTAAAGTTAAAGTGAAAGTTAAAGTTAAAGTTAAAGTTAAAGTGAAAGTTAAAGTTAAAGTTAAAGTTAAAGTTAAAGTTAAATTTAAAGTTAAAGTTAAAGTTAATGTTAAAGTTAAAGTTAAATTTAAATTTAAAGTTAAAGTTAAAGTTAAAGTTAAAGTTAAAGTTAATGTTAAAGTTAAAGTTAAAGTTAAAGTTAAAGCGAAAGTTAAAGTTAAAGTTAAAGTTAAAGCTAAAGTTAAAGTTAAAGTTAAAGTTAAAGTAAAAGTTAAAGTTAAAGTGAAAGTTAAAGTTAAAGTTAAACTTAAAGTTAAAGCTAAAGTTAAAGTTAAAGTTAAAGTTAAGGTTAAAGTTAAATTTAAAGTTAAGGTTAAAGTTAAAGCTAAAGTTAAAGTTAAAGTTAAAGTTAAAGCGAAAGTTAAAGTTAAAGTTAAAGTTAAAGTTAAAGTTAAAGTTAAAGTTAAAGTTAAAGTTAAAGTTAAAGCTAAAGTTAAAGTTAAAGTAAAAGTTAAAGTTAAAGCGAAAGTTAAAGTTAAAGTTAAAGTTAAAGTTAAATTTAAATTTAAAGTTAAAGTCAAAGTTAAAGTTAAAGTTAAAGCGAAAGTTAAAGTTAAAGTTAAATTTAAAGGTAAAGTTAAAGTTAATGTTAAAGTTAAAGTTAAATTTAAATTTAAAGTTAAAGTTAAAGTTAAAGTTAAAGTTAAAGTTAATGTTAAAGTTAAAGCGAAAGTTAAAGTTAAAGTTAATGTTAAAGTTAAAGTTAAAGTTAAATTTAAATTTAAAGTTAAAGTTAAAGTTAAAGTTAAAGTTAATGTTAAAGTTAAAGTTAAAGTTAAAGTTAAAGTTAAAGTTAAAGCGAAAGTTAAAGTTAAAGTAAAAGTTAAAGTTGAAGTGAAAGTTAAAGTTAAAGTTAAAGTTAAAGCGAAAGTTAAGGTTAAAATTAAATTTAAAGTTAAGGTTAAAGTTAAAGCTAAAGTTAAAGTTAAAGTTAAAGTTAAAGCGAAAGTTAAAGTTAAAGTTAAGGTTAAAGTTAAAGCTAAAGTTAAAGTTAAAGTTAAAGTTAAAGCGAAAGTTAAAGTTAAAGTTAAAGTTAAAGTTAAAGTTAAAGTTAAAGTTAAAGTTAAATTTAAAGTTAAAGTTAAAGCTAAAGTTTAAGTTAAGGTTAAAGTTAAACTTAAAGTTAAAGTTAAGGTTAAAGTTAAGGTTAAAGTTAAAGTTAAAGTTAAAATTAAAGTAAAAGTAAAAGTAAAAGTAAAAGTAAAAGTAAAAGTTAAAGTAAAAGTAAAAGTAAAAGTTAAAGTTGAAGTTAAAGTTAAAGTTAAGGTTAAAGTTAAGGTTAAAGTTAAAGTTAAAGTTAAAGTTAAAGTTAAAGTTAAAGTTAAAGTTAAAGTTAAAGTTAAAGTTAAAGCTAAAGTTAAAGTTAAAGTTAAAGTTAAAGTTAAAGTCAAAGTTAAAGTTAAAGTTAAAGCGAAAGTTAAAGTTAAAGTTAAATTTAAAGTTAAAGTTAAAGTTAATGTTAAAGTTAAAGTTAAATTTAAATTTAAAGTTAAAGTTAAAGTTAAAGTTAAAGTTAAAGTTAATGTTAAAGTTAAAGTTAAAGTTAAAGTTAAAGCGAAAGTTAAAGTTAAAGTTAAAGTTAAAGCTAAAGTTAAAGTTAAAGTTAAAGTTAAAGTTAAAGTTAAAGTTAAAGTTAAAGTTAAAGTTAAACTTAAAGTTAAAGCTAAAGTTAAAGTTAAAGTTAAAGTTAAGGTTAAAGTTAAATTTAAAGTTAAGGTTAAAGTTAAAGCTAAAGTTAAAGTTAAAGTTAAAGTTAAAGCGAAAGTTAAAGTTAAAGTTAAAGTTAAAGTTAAAGTTAAAGTTAAAGTTAAAGTTAAAGTTAAAGTTAAAGTTAAAGCTAAAGTTAAAGTTAAAGTAAAAGTTAAAGTTAAAGCGAAAGTTAAAGTTAAAGTTAAAGTTAAAGTTAAATTTAAATTTAAAGTTAAAGTTAATGTTAAAGTTAAAGTTAAAGTTAAAGTTAAAGCTAATGTTAAAGTTAAAGTTAAAGTTAAAATTAAAGTGAAAGTTAAAGTTAAATTTAAAGTTAAAGTTAAAGTTAAAGTTAAAGTTAAAGTTAAAGTTAAAGTTAAAGTTAAAGTTAAAGTTAAAGTTAAAGTTAAAGTTAAAGTTAAAGTTAAAGTTAATGTTAAAGTTAAAGTTAAAGTTAAATTTAAATTTAAAGTTAAAGTTTATGTTAAAGTTAAAGTTAAAGTTAAAGTTAAAGTTAAAGTTAAAGTTGAAGTTAAAGTTAAGTTAAAGTTAAAGTTAAAGTTAAATTTAAATTTAAAGTTAAAGTTAAAGTTGAAGTTAATGTTAAAGTTAAAGTTTAAGTTAAAGTTAAATTTAAATTTAAAGTTAAAGTTAATGTTAAAGTTAAAGTTAAAGTGAAAGTTAAAGTTAAAGTTAAAGTTAAAGTGAAAGTTAAAGTTAAAGTGAAAGTTAATGTTAAAGTTAAAGTTAAAGTTAAAGCGAAAGTTAAAGTTAAAGTTAAACTTAAAGTTAAAGTTAAAATTAAAGTTAAAGTTAAAGTTGCAGTTAAAGTTAAATTTAAAGTTAAAGTTAAAGCTAAAGTTTAAGTTAAAGTTAAAGTTAAACTAAAAGTTAAAGTTAAAGTTAAGGTTAAAGTTAAAGTTAAAGCGAAAGTTAAAGTTAAAGTTAAAGTTAAAGCTAAAGTTAAAGTTAAAGTTAAGGTTAAAGTTAAAGTTAAAGTTAAAGCGAAAGTTAAAGTTAAAGTTAAAGTTAAAGTTAAAGTTAAAGTTAAACTTAAAGTTAAATTTAAAATTAAAGTTAAAGTTAAAGTTACAGTTAAAGTTAAAGTTAAATTTAAAGTTAAAGTTAAAGTTAAAGCTAAAATTTAAGTTAAAGTTGAAGTTAAACTTAAAGTTAAAGTTAAAGTTAAAGTTAAAGTTATAGTTAATGTTAAAGTTAAAGTTAAAGTTAAATTTAAAGTTAAAGTTAAAGTTAATGTTAAAGTTAAGTTAAAGTGAAAGTTAAAGTTAAAGTTAAAGTTAAAGTGAAAGTTAAAGTTAAAGTGAAAGTTAAATTTAAAGTTAAAGTTGAAGTTGAAGTTAAAGTTAAAGTTAAAGTTAAAGTTAAAATTAAAGTTAAAGTTAAAGTTAAAGTTAATGTTATAGTTAAAGGTAAAGTTAAATTTAAATTTAAAGTTAAAGTTAAAGTTAAAGTTAATGTTAAAGTTAAAGTTAAAGTTAAAGTTAAAGTTAAAGTTAAAGTTAAATTTAAAGTTAAAGTTAAAGTTAATGTTAAAGTTAAAGTTAAAGTTAAAGTTAAATTTAAATTTAAAGTTAAAGTTAAAGTTGATGTTAAAGTTAAAGTTAAAGTTAAAGTTAAAGTTAAAGTTAAAGTTAAAGTTAAAGCGAAAGTTAAAGTTAAAGTTAAAGTTAAAGTTAATGTTAAAGTTAAAGTTAAAGTTAAAGTTAAAGTTAAAGTTAAAGTTAAAGTTAAAGTTAAAGTTAAAGTTAAAGTTAAAGTTAAAGTTAAAGTTAATGTTAAAGTTAAAGTTAAATTTAAATTTAAAGTTAAAGTTAAAGTTAAAGGTAATGTTAAAGTTAAAGTTAAAGTTAAAGTTAAAGTTAAAGTTAAATTTAAAGTTAAAGTTAAAGCTAAAGTTAATGTTAAAGTTAAAGTTAAAGTTAAAGTGAAAGTGAAAGTTAAAGTTAAAGTTAAAGTGAAAGTTAAAGTTAAAGTGAAAGTTAAAGTTAAAGTTAAAGTTAAAGTTACAGTTAAAGTTAAAGTTAAATTTAAAGTTAAAGTTAAAGCTAAAGTTTAAGTTAAGGTTAAAGTTAAACTTAAAGTTAAAGTTAAGGTTAAAGTTAAGGTTAAAGTTAAAGTTAAAGTTAAAATTAAAGTAAAAGTAAAAGTAAAAGTAAAAGTAAAAGTAAAAGTTAAAGTAAAAGTAAAAGTAAAAGTTAAAGTTGAAGTTAAAGTTAAAGTTAAGGTTAAAGTTAAGGTTAAAGTTAAAGTTAAAGTTAAAGTTAAAGTTAAAGTTAAAGTTAAAGTTAAAGTTAAAGTTAAAGTTAAAGCTAAAGTTAAAGTTAAAGTTAAAGTTAAAGTCAAAGTTAAAGTTAAAGTTAAAGCGAAAGTTAAAGTTAAAGTTAAAGTTAAAGCTAAAGTTAAAGTTAAAGTAAAAGTTAAAGTTAAAGCGAAAGTTAAAGTAAAAGTTAAAGCGAAAGTTAAAGTTAAAGTTGAAGTTAAAGTTAAAGTTAAAGTTAAAGTTAAACTTAAAGTTAAAGTTAAAATTAAAGTTAAAGTTACAGTTAAAGTTAAAATTAAAGTTAAAGTTAAAGTTACAGTTAAAGTTAAATTTAAAGTTAAAGTTAAAGATAAAGCTAAAGTTTAAGTTAAAGTTAAAGTTAAACTAAAAGTTAAAGTTAAAGTTGAGGTTAAAGTTAAAGTTAAAGTTAAAGCGAAAGTTAAAGTTAAAGTTAAAGTTAAACTTAAAGTTAAAGCTAAAGTTAAAGTTAAAGTTAAGGGTAAAGTTAAAGTTAAAGCGAAAGTTAAAGTTAAAGTTAAAGTTAAACTTAAAGTTAAAGTTAAAGTTAAAGTTAAAGTTAAAGTTAAAGTTAAAGTTAAAGTTAAAGTTAAAGTTAAAGTTAAAGTTGAAGTTAAAATTAAAGTTAAAGTTAAAGTTAAAGCTAAAGTTAAAATTAAAGTTAAGGTTAAAGTTAAGGTTAAAGTTAAAGTTAAAGTTAAAGTTAAAGTTAAAGTTAAAGTTAAAGTTAAAGCTAAAGTTAAAGTTAAAGTTAAAGTTAAAGTTAAAGTTAAAGTCAAAGTTAAAGTTAAAGTTAAAGCGAAAGTTAAAGTTAATGTTAAAGTTAAAGTTAAAGCTAAAGTTAAAGTTAAAGTAAAAGTTAAAGTTAAAGCGAAAGTTAAAGTTAAAAATAAAGTTAATGTTAAAGTGAAAGTTAAAGTTAAAGTTGAAGTTAAAGTTAAAGTTAAAGTTAAAGTTAAAGTTAAAGTTAAAGTTAAACTTAAAGTTAAAGTTAAAATTAAAGTTAAAGTTCAAGTTAAAGTTACAGTTAAAGTTAAAGTTAAATTTAAAGTTAAAGTTAAAGTTGAAGCTAAAGTTAAAGTTAAAGTTAAAGTTAAAGCGAAAGTTAAAGTTAAAGTTAAAGTTAAAGTTAAAGTTAAAGTTAAAGTAAAAGTTAAAGTTAAAGCGAAAGTTACAGTTAAAGTTAAAGTTAAAGCTAATGTTAAAGTTAAAGTTAAAGTTAAAGTTAAAGTTAAAGTTAATGTTAAAGTTAAAGTTAAAGTTAAAGTTAAAGTTAAAGTTAAAGTTGAAGCTAAAGTTAAAGTTAAATTTAAATTTAAAGTTAAAGTTAAAGTTAATGTTAAAGTTAAAGTTAAAGTTAATGTTAAAGTTAAAGTTAAAGTTAAAGTTAAAGTTAAAGTTAAAGTTAAAGTTAAAGTAAAATTAAAGTTAAAGTTAAACCGAAAGTTAAAGTTAAAGTTAAAGTTAAAGTTAATGTTAAAGTTAAAGTTAAAGTTAAAGTTAATGTTAAAGTTAAAGTTAAAGTTAAAGTTAAAGTTAATGTTAAAGTTAAAGTTAAAGTTAAAGTTAAAGTTAAAGTTAAAGTTAAAGTTAAAGTTAAAGTTAAAGTTAAAGTTAAAGTTAAAGTTAAAGTTAAAGTTAAAGTTAAAGTTAAACCGAAAGTTAAAGTTAAAGTTAAAGTTAATGTTAAAGTTAAAGTTAAAGTTAAAGTTAATGTTAAAGTTAAAGTTAAAGTTAAAGATAAAGTTAAAGTTAAACTTAAAGTTAAAGTTAAAATTAAAGTTAAAGTTACAGTTAAAGTTAAAGTTAAATTTAAAGTTAAAGTTAAAGTTGAAGCTAAAGTTAAAGTTAAATTTAAATTTAAAGTTAAAGTTAAAGTTAAAGTTAATGTTAAAGGTAAAGTTAAAGTTAAAGTTAAAGTTAAAGTTAAAGTTAAAGTTAAAGTTAAAGTTAAAGTTAAAGTTAAACCGAAAGTTAAAGTTAAAGTGAAAGTTAAAGTTAAAGTGAAAGTTAATGTTAAAGTTAAAGTTAAAGTTAAAGCGAAAGTTAAAGTTAAAGTTAAAATTAAAGTTAAAGTTAAAGTTACAGTTAAAGTTAAATTTAAAGTTAAAGTTAAAGATAAAGCTAAAGTTTAAGTTAAAGTTAAAGTTAAACTAAAAGTTAAAGTTGAGGTTAAAGTTAAAGTTAAAGTTAAAGCGAAAGTTAAAGTTAAAGTTAAAGTTAAACTTAAAGTTAAAGCTAAACTTAAAGTTAAAGTTAAGGGTAAAGTTAAAGTTAAAGTTAAAGCGAAAGTTAAAGTTAAAGTTAAAGTTAAACTTAAAGTTAAAGTTAAAATTAAAGTTAAAGTTACAGTTAAAGTTAAAGTTAAAGCGAAAGTTTAAGTTAAAGTTAAACTTAAAGTTAAAGTTAAAGTTAAAGTTAATGTTAAAGTTAAAGTTAGAGTTAAAGTTAAATTTAAAGTTAAAGTTAAAGTTAAAGTTAATGTTAAAGTTAAAGTTAAAGTGAAAGTTAAAGTTAAAGTTAAAGTTAAAGTGAAAGTTAAAGTTAAAGTTAAAGTTAAAGTGAAAGTTAAAGTTAAAGTGAAAGTTAAAGTTAAAGTTAAAGTTAAAGTTAAAGTTAAAGTTAAAGTTAAATTTAAAGTTAAATTTAAAGTTAAAGTTAAAGTTAAAGTTAATGTTAAAGTTAAAGTGAAATTTAAATTTAAAGTTAAAGTTAAAGTTAAAGTTAAAGTTAAAGTTAATGTTAAAGTTAAAGTTAAAGTTAAAGTTAAAGTTAAAGTTAAAGCGAAAGTTAAAGTTAAAGTAAAAGTTAAAGTTGAAGTGAAAGTTAAAGTTAAAGTTAAAGTTAAAGCGAAAGTTAAAGTTAAAGTTAAACTTAAAGTTAAAGTTAAAGTTAAAGTTAATGTTAAAGTTAAAGTTAAAGTTAAAGTTAAATTTAAAGTTAAAGTTAAAGTTAAAGTTAATGTTAAAGTTAAAGTGAAAGTTAAAGTTAAAGTTAAAGTTAAAGTGAAAGTTAAAGTTAAAGTTAAAGTTAAAGTGAAAGTTAAAGTTAAAGTTAAAGTTAAAGTTAAAGTTAAAGTTAAATTTAAAGTTAAAGTTAAAGTTAATGTTAAAGTTAAAGTTAAATTTAAATTTAAAGTTAAAGTTAAAGTTAAAGTTAAAGTTAAAGTTAATGTTAAAGTTAAAGTTAAAGTTAAAGTTAAAGCGAAAGTTAAAGTTAAAGTTAAAGTTTAAGCTAAAGTTAAAGTTAAAGTTAAAGTTAAAGTAAAAGTTAAAGTTAAAGTGAAAGTTAAAGTTAAAGTTAAAGTTAAAGCGAAAGTTAAAGTTAAAGTTAAAGTTAAAGTTAAAGTTAATGTTAAAGTTAAAGTTAAAGTTAAAGTTAAAGTTAAAGTTAAAGTTAATGTTAAAGTTAAAGTTAAATTTAAATTTAAAGTTAAAGTTAAAGTTAAAGGTAATGTTAAAGTTAAAGTTAAAGTTAAATTTAAAGTTAAAGTTAAAGTTAATGTTAAAGTTAAAGTTAAAGTTAAAGTTAAAGTTAAATTTAAAGTTAAAGTTAAAGTTAATGTTAAAGTTAAAGTTAAAGTTAAAGTTCAATTTAAAGTTAAATTTAAAGTTAAAGTTAAAGTTAATGTTAAAGTTAAAGTTAAAGTTAAATTTAAATTTAAAGTTAAAGTTAAAGTTAAAGTTAAAGTTAAAGTTAAAGTTAAAGCGAAAGTTAAAGTTAAAGTTAAAGCTAAAGTTAAAGTTAAAGTTAAAGTAAAAGTAAAAGTTAAAGTTAAAGTGAAAGTTAAAGTTAAAGTTAAAGCGAAAGTTAAAGTTAAAGTTAAAGTTAAAGTTAATGTTAAAGTTAAAGTTAAAGTTAAAGTTAAAGTTAAAGTTAAAGTTAAAGTTAAAGTTAAAGTTAATGTTAAAGTTAAAGTTAAATTTAAATTTAAAGTTAAAGTTAAAGTTAAAGGTAATGTTAAAGTTAAAGTTAAAGTTAAAGTTAAATTTAAAGTTAAAGTTAAAGTTAATGTTAAAGTTAAAGTTAAAGTTAAAGTTAAAGTTAAAGTTAAATTTAAAGTTAAAGTTAAAGTTAATGTTAAAGTTAAAGTTAAAGTTAAATTTAAATTTAAATTTAAAGTTAAAGTTAAAGTTAATGTTAAAGTTAAAGTTAAAGTTAAAGCGAAAGTTAAAGTTAAAGTTAAAGCTAAAGTTAAAGTTAAAGTTAAAGTTAAAGTTAAAGTTAAAGTTAAAGTTAAAGTTAAAGTTAAAGTTAAAGTTAAAGTTAAAGTTAAATTTAAAGTTAAAGTTAAAGTTAAAGTTAAAGTTAAAGCGAAAGTTAAAGTTAAAGTTAATGTTAAAGTTAAAGTTAAAGTTAAAGTTAAAGTTAAAGTTAATGTTAAAGTTAAAGTTAAAATTAAATTTAAAGTTAAAGTTAAATGTAATGTTAAAGTTAAAGTTAAAGTTAAAGTTAAAGTTAAATTTAAAGTTAAAGTTAAAGCTAAAGTTAAAGTTAATGTTAAAGTTAAAGTTAAAGTTAAAGTTAAAGTTAAAGTTAAAGTTAAAGTTAAAGTTAAAGTTAAAGTTAAAGTTAAAGTTAAAGTTAAAGTTAAAGTTAAAGTTAAAGTTAAAGTGAAAGTTAAAGTTAAAGTGAAAGTTAAAGTTAAAGTGAAAGTTAAAGTTAAAGTTAAAGTTGAAGTTAAAGTTAAAGTTAAAGTTAAAGTTAAATTTAAGGTTAAAGTTAAAGTTAAAGTTAAATTTAAAGTTAAAGTTAAAGTTAAAGTTAAAGTAAATGTTAAAGTTAAAGTTAAAGTTAAATTTAAATTTAAAATTAAAGTTAAAGTTAATGTTAAAGTTAAAGTTAAAGTTAAAGTTAAAGTTAAAGTTAAAGTTAAAGTTAAAGTTAAAGTTAAAGTTAAAGTTAAAGTTAAAGTTAAAGTTAAAGTTAAAGTTAAAGTTAAAGTTAAAGTTAAATTTAAAGTTAAAGTTAAAGTTAATGTTAAAGTTAAAGTTAAAGTTAAAGTTAAATTTAAATTTAAATTTAAAGTTAAAGTTAAAGTTAATGTTAAAGTTAAAGTTAAAGTTAAAGCGAAAGTTAAAGTTAAAGTTAAAGCTAAAGTTAAAGTTAAAGTTAAAGTTAAAGTTAAAGTTAAAGTTAAAGTTAAAGTTAAAGTTAAAGTTAAAGTTAAAGTTAAAGTTAAAGTTAAAGTTAAAGCGAAAGTTAAAGTTAAAGTTAATGTTAAAGTTAAAGTTAAAGTTAAAGTTAAAGTTAAAGTTAAAGTTAATGTTAAAGTTAAAGTTAAAGTTAAATTTAAAGTTAAAGTTAAAGTTAAAGTTAAAGCGAAAGTGAAAGTTAAAGTTAAAGTTAAACTTAAAGTTAAAGTTAAAATTAAAGTTAAAGTTACAGTTAAAGTTAAAGTTAAATTTAAAGTTAAAGTTAAAGTTAAAGCTAAAGTTTAAGTTAAAGTTAAACTTAAAGTTAAAGTTAAAGTTAAAGTTAAAGTTAATGTTAAAGTTAAAGTTAAAGTTAAAGTTAAAGTTAAATTTAAATTTAAAGTTAAAGTTAAAGTTAATGTTAAAGTTAAAGTTAAAGTGAAAGTTAAAGTTAAAGTTAAAGTTAAAGTGAAAGTTAAAGTTAAAGTGAAAGTGAAAGTGAAAGTTAAAGTTTAAGTTAAAGTTAAAGTTAAAGTTAAAGTTAAATTTAAAGTTAAAGTTAAAGTTAATGTTAAAGTTAAAGTTAAAGTTAAAGTTAAATTTAAATTTAAAGTTAAAGTTAAAGTTAAAGTTAAAGTTAATGTTAAAGTTAAAGTTAAAGTTAAAGCGAAAGTTAAAGTTAAAGTTAAAGTTAAAGTTAAAGCTAAAGTTAAAGTTAAAGTTAAAGCGAAAGTTAAAGTTAAAGTTAAAGCGAAAGTTAAAGTTAAAGTTAAAGTTAAAGTTAATGTTAAAGTTAAAGTTAAAGTTAAAGTTAAAGTTAATGTTAAAGTTAAAGTTAAATTTAAATTTAAAGTTAAAGTTAAAGGTAATGTTAAAGTTAAAGTTAAAGTTAAATTTAAAGTTAAAGTTAAAGTTAATGTTAAAGTTAAAGTTAAAGTTAAAGTTAAAGTTAAAAATAAAGTTAAATTTAAAGTTAAAGTTAAAGTTAATGTTAAAGTTAAAGTTAAAGTTAAAGTTAAATTTAAATTTAAATTTAAAGTTAAAGTTAATGTTAAAGTTAAAGTTAAAGCGAAAGTTAAAGTTAAAGTTAAAGTTAAAGTTAAAGTTAAAGTTAAAGTTAAAGTTAAAGTTAAAGTTAAAGTTAAAGTTAAAGTTAAAGTTAAAGCGAAAGTTGAAGTTAAAGTTAAAGTTAATGTTAAAGTTAAAGTTAAAGTTAAAGTTAAAGTTAATGTTAAAGTTAAAGTTAAAGTTAAATTTAAAGTTAAAGTTAAATGTAATGTTAAAGTTAAAGTTAAAGTTAAATTTAAAGTTAAAGTTAAAGCTAAAGTTAAAGTTAATGTTAAAGTTAAAGTTAAAGTTAAAGTTAAAGTTAAAGTTAAAGTTAAAGTTAAAGTTAAAGTGAAAGTGAAAGTTAAAGTTAAAGTTAAAGTGAAAGTTAAAGTTAAAGTGAAAGTTAAAGTTAAAGTTAAAGTTAAAGTTAAAGTTAAGGTTAAAGTTAAAGTTAAAGTTAAAGTTAAATTTAAAGTTAAAGTTAAAGTTAAAGTTAAAGTTAAAGTTAAAGTTAAAGTTAAAGTTAAAGTTAAAGTTAAAGTTAAAGTTAAAGTTAAAGTTAAAGTTAAAGTTAAAGTTAAAGTTAAAGTTAAAGTTAAAGTTAAAGTTAAAGTTAAAGTTAAAGTTAAAGTTAAATTTAAGGTTAAAGTTAAAGTTAAAGTTAAAGTTAAATTTAAAGTTAAAGTTAAAGTTAAAGTTAAAGTTAAAGTTAAAGTTAAAGTTAAAGTGAAAGTTAAAGTTAAAGTTAAAGTTAAATTTAAGGTTAAAGTTAAAGTTAAAGTTAAAGTTAAATTTAAAGTTAAAGTTAAAGTTAAAGGTAAAGTTAAAGTTAAAGTTAAAGTTAAAGTTAAAGTTAAAGTTAAAGTTAAAGTTAAAGTTAAAGTTAAAGTTAATGTTAAAGTTAAAGTTAAATTTAAATTTAAATTTAAAGTTACAGTTAAAGTTAATGTTAAAGTTAAAGTTAAAGTTAAAGTTAAAGTTAAAGTTAAAGTTAAAGTTAAAGTTAAAGTTAAAGTTAAAGTTAAAGTTAAAGTTAAAGTTAAAGTTAAAGTTAAAGTTAAAGTTAAAGTTAAAGTTAAAGTTAAAGTTAAAGTTAAAGTTAAAGTTAAAGTTAATGTTAAAGTTAAAGTTAAAGTTAAAGTTAAAGTTAAAGTTGAAGTTAAGTTAAAGTTAAAGTTAAAATTAAAGTTAAAGTTAAATTTAAAGTTAAAGTTAAAATTAAAGTTAATGTTAAAGTTAAAGTTAAAGTTAAATTTAAATTTAAAGTTAAAGTTAAAGTTAATGTTAAAGTTAAAGTTAAAGTTAAAGTTAAAGTTAAAGCGAAAGTTAAAGTTAAAGTTAAAGTTAAAGTTAAAGTTAAAGTTAAAGTTAAAGTTAAACTTAAAGTTAAAGCTAAAGTTAAAGTTAAAGTTAAGGTTAAGGTTAAAGTTAAAGTTAAAGTTAAAGCGAAAGTTAAAGTTAAAGTTAATGTTAAAGTTAAAGTTAAAGTTAAACTTAAAGTTAAAGCTAAAGTTTAAGTTAAAGTTAAAGTTAAACTAAAAGTTAAAGTTAAAGTTAAGGTTAAAGTTAAAGTTAAAGTTAAAGCGAAAGTTAAAGTTAAAGTTAAAGTTAAAGTTAAAGTTAAACTTAAAGTTAAAGCTAAAGTTAAAGTTAAAGTTAAGGTTAAAGTTAAAGTTAAAGTTAAAGCGAAAGTTAAAGTTAAAGTTAAAGTTAAACTTAAAGTTAAAGTTAAAATTAAAGTTAAAGTTACAGTTAAAGTTAAAGTCAAATTTAAAGTTAAAGTTAAAGTTAAAGCTAAAGTTTAAGTTAAAGTTAAAGTTAAACTTAAAGTTAAAGTTAAAGTTAAAGTTAAAGTTAAAGTTAAAGTTAAAGTTAAAGTTAAAGTTAAAGTTAAAGTTATAGTTAATGTTAAAGTTAAAGTTAAAGTTAAAGTTAAAGTTAAAGTTAAAGTTAAAGTTAAAGTTAAAGTTAAATTTAAAGTTAAAGTTAAAGTTAAAGTTAATGTTAAAGTTAAGTTAAAGTGAAAGTTAAAGTTAAAGTTAAAGTTAAAGTGAAAGTTAAAGTTAAAGTGAAAGTTAAATTTAAAGTTAAAGTTAAAGTTAAAGTTAAAGTTAAAGTTAAAGTTAAAGTTAAAGTTAAAGTTGAAGTTAAAGTTAAAGTTAAAGTTAAAATTAAAGTTAAAGTTAAAGTTAATGTTATAGTTAAAGTTAAAGTTAAATTTAAATTTAAATTTAAAGTTAAAGTTAAAGTTAATGTTAAAGTTAAAGTTAAAGTTAAATTTAAAGTTAAAGTTAATGTTAAAGTTAAAGTTAAAGTTAAATTTAAATTTAAAGTTAAAGTTAAAGTTAAAGTTGATGTTAAAGTTAAAGTTAAAGTTAAAGTTAAAGCGAAAGTTAAAGTTAAAGTTAAAGCTAAATTAAAGTTAAAGTTAAAGTAAAAGTTAAAGTTAAAGCGAAAGTTAAAGTTAAAGTTAAAGCGAAAGTTAAAGTTAAAGTTAAAGTTAAAGTTAAAGTTAATGTTAAAGTTAAAGTTAAAGTTAAAGTTAAAGTTAAAGTTAAAGTTAAAGTTAAAGTTAAAGTTAAAGTTAAAGTTAAAGTTAAAGTTAATGTTAAAGTTAAAGTTAAATTTAAATTTAAAGTTAAAGTTAAAGTTAAAGGTAATGTTAAAGTTAAAGTTAAAGTTAAAGTTAAATTTAAAGTTAAAGCTAAAGTTAAAGTTAATGTTAAAGTTAAAGTTAAAGTTAAAGTTAAAGTTAAAGTGAAAGTTAAAGTTAAAGTTAAAGTTAAAGTTAAAGTGAAAGTTAAAGTTAAAGTTAAAGTGAAAGTTAAAGTTAAAGTTAAAGTTAAATTTAAAGTTGAGGTTGAAGTTAAAGTTAAAGTTAAAGTTAAAGTTAAAGTTAAAGTTAAAATTAAAGTTAAAGTAAAAGTTAAAGTTAAATTTAAAGTTAAAGTTAAAGTTAATGTTAAAGTTAAAGTTAAAGTGAAAGTTAAAGTAAAGTTAAAGTTAAAGTAAAAGTTAAAGTTAAAGCGAAAGTTAAAGTTAAAGTTAAAGCGAAAGTTACAGTTAAAGTTAAATTTAAAGTTAAAGTTAAAGCTAAAGTTTAAGTTAAAGTTAAAGTTAAACTAAAAGTTAAAGTTAAAGTTAAGGTTATAGTTAAAGTTAAAGTTAAAGCGAAAGTTAAAGTTAAAGTTAAAGTTAAACTTAAAGTTAAAGCTAAATTTAAAGTTAAAGTTAAGGTTAAAGTTAAAGTTAAAGCGAAAGTTAAAGTTAAAGTTAAAGTTAAACTTAAAGTTAAAGTTAAAATTAAAGTTAAAGTTACAGTTAAAGTTAAAGTCAAATTTAAAGTTAAAGTTAAAGTTAAAGCTAAAGTTTAAGTTAAAGTTAAAGTTAAACTTAAAGTTAAAGTTAAAGTTAAAGTTAAAGTTAAAGTTAAAGTTAAAGTTAAAGTTAAAGTTAAAGTTAAAGTTAAAGTTAAAGTTAAAGTTAAAGTTAAAGTTAAAGTTAAAGTTAAAGTTAAAGTTAAAGTTAAAGTTAAAGTTATAGTTAATGTTAAAGTTAAAGTTAAAGTTAAAGTTAAAGTTAAAGTTAATGTTAAAGTTAAATTTAAAGTTAAAGTTAAAGTTAAAGTTAATGTTAAAGTTAAGTTAAAGTGAAAGTTAAAGTTAAAGTTAAAGTTAAAGTTAAAGTTAAAGTGAAAGTTAAAGTGAAAGTTAAATTTAAAGTTAAAGTTAAAGTTAAAGTTAAAGTTAAAGTTAAAGTTGAAGTTAAAGTTAAAGTTAAAGTTAAAGTTAAAATTAAAGTTAAAGTTAAAGTTAAAGTTAATGTTATAGTTAAAGTTAAAGTTAAATTTAAATTTAAAGTTAAAGTTAAAGTTAATGTTAAAGTTAAAGTTAAAGTTAAAGTTAAATTTAAAGTTAAAGTTAAAGTTAATGTTAAAGTTAAAGTTAAAGTTAAATTTAAATTTAAAGTTAAAGTTAAAGTTGATGTTAAAGTTAAAGTTAAAGTTAAAGTTAAAGCGAAAGTTAAAGTTAAAGTTAAAGCTAAATTAAAGTTAAAGTTAAAGTAAAAGTTAAAGTTAAAGCGAAAGTTAAAGTTAAAGTTAAAGTTAAAGCGAAAGTTAAAGTTAAAGTTAAAGTTAAAGTTAATGTTAAAGTTAAAGTTAAAGTTAAAGTTAAAGTTAAAGTTAAAGTTAAAGTTAAAGTTAAAGTTAAAGTTAAAGTTAAAGTTAAAGTTTAAGTTAAAGTTAAAGTTAATGTTAAAGTTAAAGTTAAATTTAAATTTAAAGTTAAAGTTAAAGTTAAAGGTAATGTTAAAGTTAAAGTTAAAGTTAAAGTTAAATTTAAAGTTAAAGTTAAAGCTAAAGTTAAAGTTAATGTTAAAGTTAAAGTTAAAGTTAAAGTTAAAGTTAAAGTTAAAATTAAAGTGAAAGTTAAAGTTAAAGTTAAAGTGAAAGTTAAAGTTAAAGTGAAAGTTAAAGTTAAAGTTAAAGTTAAAGTTGAGGTTGAAGTTAAAGTTAAAGTTAAAGTTAAAGTTAAAGTTAAAGTTAAAGTTAAAATTAAAGTTAAAGTTAAAGTTAAAGTTGAAGTTAAATTTAAAGTTAAAGTTAAAGTTAAAGTTAATGTTAAAGTTAAAGTTAAAGTTAAAGTGAACGTTAAAGTTAAAGTTAAAGTTAAATTTAAATTTAAAGTTAAATTTAAATTTAAAGTTAAAGTTAATGTTTTGCGGGGCAGTGTGGACCCGGGGAAGTCGGGCGTGTGCGTCGCAAATAAAAAGAAAGCAAAGAAAAGAATTTGGGCGAGTAATAACAAATTTATTCACGTTATAAACAATATGAATTCTCAGCTTTATTTATTATCAAAAGGGGACTTGCTTCACAACTAATTCGAATTCAATGTTCTTAAAATTGTTAATTACACATTCGTGCACGGCAAATGTTAGTAATATGACGACCGCAAATTGTTGGATAAATTACAATTCAAAAATAGAAATATTGGTGGCTGATTGCCAGACAATTGCCAAGTGCAAATTCTGATGTTAAAATCGCAATTATTAAGAAGAATCGCAATAGCAAAGTGCTATTATAGCGTAAATTATATGCACAACCTATGAAAGATACGTAATATGATAACTCACCTGTGAGTTAGCTGCTGGCTCGTTGACGTTCCAAAATAGAAAAGGCAGACCAAGACCGCGAACAAGTCCGCGGCACCCGCCGATAGCCAACTTTCGTTGAGTTTTTCCCCTTCAAAGTTAGCTTTCGGCTGGTGTTAGCCGTTACCGGTAATAATAATAAAAACTAATGTGCGTGTTAGGGTGGTCCGAAGTATTTAGGCTGGTGGCCTAAACAGGCCGGCCCCCTTGCGGCGAGCAATTTGAAATTGGGTGAGTGCGCCAGCAACCTTCCCAAGGCGGGATAAACTTAACTAAAATTAAAAAATATGGTATGTATGTATAGGCGGATCGTCAGTACGCTCTCCGGCGGACATCCATGCTCGCAGTAATGCAGCCTCGCTGAACTGTGGATGAAAAAGAGAAAAACGTTAGTGGTCATGTACGTGGGGTTGCTTGGTTTTAGTGCACTTTACTTATTGAATGGACAGATGCCTGATTATTGCTGTTGGGCTCCCGACACTACCAACCCGAATATGGTGGCTTGAGTCAGCAGCCCGCCGACGGTCGACGGTGGTGTGCCGCTAACCATTAGGATGGCGTAGACGTCGGCACCTAGTGTGAGCCGGACAGGTGTAGACCGGTGGAAAGCTGGATCCGCCAGCTTCATGAATTGGAATGGCGTGGCTACCGATGGATCCAGCGTTGCTGTCGGACTAAGCCGTGAATATCGCGCCACCACTGTGGCCTGGGTTGTCACGGCTCCCGTTACCCCGTATTTCCCTCGCAGAACAAGCGTGCACTTCACATGATAGGACGTGCCGATACGCTCTAACCCGAGGTCCTTTGCGAGATTCGCATCTATGATTGAATTCGGAGCGCACGGATCGATAAGGGCGCGTACTGCGTGGAGCTTCCCTCCTGCTGCTATCCGAACGACCGCCGTTGGAGCTATGGCTACGAATGCACGTGTGATGGTCGTTGCTAGAGGCGTCTCCCGGAGGCGTCCTGTTCTGAAGCCGGTGGGCGTTGTTGGTTGGCTCGCTAGCGTGGTTACTTGGTTACGCGCATTATACGGGGCCGCCCTACCAATTGAGCATCGTGACGAGCGGGACGGACGCGGTTCCGCGTCGCCACGGCGCCCCCCGGTAGAGCGGTGCGATGGGGGGAAAGGACGTGTCTCCCCGCCATCCCCGCGTTGTACGTTTGTAGGCTTCTCGTGTCGTAGGAGCGGTCGGAAACGTTGTGGTCCTGAACCGCCTTGTGGTGTCGTGGCTAGTGTCGCAGTAGGATCTTCCCGTCGTTCGATCTCTTCCTCGGCGACGTCCGCTTCTCACCACAGGGTCTGTTCCGTGACGTGGATGGATAGGGCTCCGTCGGAGCTCTCTTCGCCATCACTCTCGTGGGACGGTGGTGGAACGTCGTCGAGGTGTGTTGACGTGTGGTGCTGCTCGTTGCACCGATGACAGCGATCTTCGCTGGGACATGTCTTCCGTTGGTGGAATGGCGATAGGCAATTTGTGCAATATCTGAAATCTATGATCGTCTTTAGTCGATCCATGTTCGTCATGCCCCGGTAAATCGGGCAGAGCCTTATGCTGTGTGGCTTTTGACATAGCCGGCAGGGGACGCTGAATGTGGTGCCGCGTGCCTCCGTCTTTGCGCGTTTGTGGGTCAATCCGGTCATTCTGGAATATCAAATTGTTAGTAGAACATTCGTAGATGCCCTTAGGTTGGGTGGCTTATGAGCGGAGACAAGGAGCTCAATTGCCTGAGCTTGTGGTTGGCGTACTCGGGATAAAGGGTTGTGTGGAACGAATAATCTTATGAAGTTATTATGTCGATGTAATGATGTGTGTGTAGTGGTTGAAGCCACTGTTATATTTCATATAATTTGATCGAGATACGCCTAAAAGTATCTTTAGTGTTGGTAAATATTGTCATCATAACGAAATTCTGATGTTGAAAGCAGTCACCAATGGTGAGGGAAAAAAATAAGTAAAAATTAACAAATTGTTGAATATAGACTGAAGGCAAACTATATTCTTTAGTGTTTGCCTAATACAGGCAATATGCGGTAATACACGCTACATTTGTGTCGCAGATGGTATCACGAGTTACCCGTGTATTTTCACGGCTCCTTGTAATTGCCCTACAAAAATTTGGTCACAAAACTTACCCACGCCGATACAAATGTGGCTATGAATATGACCTATGAATGCCTGTAAAATGACTAGTCAAATGACGTCGTGCAGATAAAATGTGCGACAGATGTAAAGAGGCCTTTACTCGCTGTCTGGGGACATTATTTGTGTTGATTTGGGCCATGTTGTTTGAGAATCACAAATTGTGGTGTGTTTGTTGATTTCAACACAACTCTGCGGGAATAGCCTACACTAACGAGTGTGGCAATTTGTAGAGCTGTCAGTTGTTCATTCTTCCAATCGTTGGAAGGAGACAGCTGTGTTGTGTGAGAATCACAAATTGTGGTGTGTTTGTTGATTTCAACACAACTCTGCGGGAATAGCCTACACTAACGAGTGTGGCAATTTGTAGAGCTGTCAGTTGTTCATTCTTCCATTCGTTGGCAGGAGACAGCTGTGCGCTGCTGCCCATTGCAGTGTAATGATACATAATGGTCATGTCGTGATGATATTTAGAGACAGCTCGCGACTGAGCCCTGACGCGACATTAAATGTATAGGCTTTTCTAAAAGCTTAATTTCTTCCTTGTTTGTAGTATCGAAAGCATATAGGACACTCCTTTATTCTTGCTTGGATTTCAAGCTAAAAGGACTGACGAAACTTTATCGGAACTTCAATACGCGAAGACAATTTCAAGCATGAAAGCGAGACCACTATTGAGTGTGGCATGTTTTGTTTATGTGTCACATTTTAATTTTACACAGATAAACCGCGACAATTATTTCGGTCTCGAGTGGTTCACCTTGTGTCTTTATGCCCAAATTTTCAAACTACAAACTTTTCTCAAAAAAAGGAAGGAAGAAAAAAGACGGCCGAATGTCAGAAAAAACTATCGAAATACAACCTGGCGCATGTGTTTTCAGTGAGACCAGGCGGTATCTTCAGGGTTTTCGTTAGTTGATTTTTTGTTCGGTTATTAACACTCGAATTTGTTGGATCCCGCGGATCCGAGTTGTAATACTCTTTGGATCGCGCGCAATGTGCTTACTGCGTAAGAACCGAAAAAAGCAAATGTCATCGGGTGGCAACCTGATTTCGTTCATTCAAAATGACATTCATTCATGGAAATGAGTATAGATACATTTTGAATGAATTTTTACTATGAAGAAAAACTTGTAATGGGTAAGTATAAGTATGCCAGTATCGTTCCCTTTTTTATAATTTTACAAATTTACTAAATTTTTATTCTTTTATTTCATTTCAGGTACTCTTTTGGCCGCCGAAACTGGTTCTGGTAAAACAGGAGCTTTCTGTTTACCCATTGTGCAAATATTTTGGGAAACGTTACGCGATTTAGAGGGGGGAAAGGTTAGCAAGACTGCTGCTTCTGGTGGCGCTATTGCACCATGGAAAATTATGAAGAGCAGAACATGCATTAACCTGTTAAATATGAACAAATACTATCGCACTGGTTTCATGCGTCATTTAAGTGATGATAGGAATAAAAATGATAGGCTTCATCCTATCCCACGTACGCTAGGTATTCTCGCAAATGATATGCGTTCCATAAAGAACTATTTTGTACCATTTTTGAAAAGGAAAGCGACACCTAAAAAATTAATTGATTCGCGATTTCGCGGCGTAAATCCATTAACAGAAAGAAATGAGTTTCAGGCGCATTGTGATGTTCTTGTAATTGGTGAAGGAGCCATAGCAGCCTCTATTGCGTATTGGTTGAAAAAGAAAGCTCGTAATGGACTAAGCGTTGTGATTTTGGAGAGAGATATACCGCATTTAGATGGCAGAGTTTGTTCAACTTTGCCTGTGGGTGGATTGCACCAACAGTTCTATTTACCTGAAAATATAGAAATGTCACTGTTCGGAGCACAATTTATTATGAATGCAAAAGAGG
Source organism: Eurosta solidaginis (assembly GCF_040869045.1). Lineage (NCBI taxonomy): Eukaryota > Metazoa > Arthropoda > Insecta > Diptera > Tephritidae > Eurosta > Eurosta solidaginis. The sequence goes on along the minus strand of NC_090324.1, from coordinate 68,414,897 downwards.
ATCTTGGTATTAATCTCAACTATGACCCACAAGGCTTTCTCACATTGGCATCAAACAAAAATGCTCAAACTCTAAAAGAAATGGCACTAATCCAAACCGAATTGGGAGCGCGTATTGAATTACTAACGCCAGAACGCCTAAGAACGAAATTCCCCTGGTTAAAAACTGATGACGTAGCACTTAGTTGTCAAGGACTCGAAAAACACGGATGGTTTGATGCAAATAACTTCCCATTAGGACTCAGATTCAAAGCTAAAGAATATGAAGCTTATTTTTGTAATGCTGAATTAATTGACTTTGAATTCCAAAATCTATCAGATGTTATCGTGGAGGGTGAAAATAAAGCGTCCTCCTACAATGCTTTAGACAAGGCAGTCGTTAAAATGCCAGATGGAGATTTGAGGACAATTAAATTCGCAATTTCTGTTATAGCAACCGAAAACAATACGGAAAACACTGCAATACTAGCAAAAATTGGTAGTGGTTCCGGTGGATTACTACGTATTCCACTGCCCATACAGCGCCGTGAATTCTATGGCTATAGTTTTAATGCCGATTTGAATAGAGCTGCAAGTTTAAACACGCCATGTATAGTCGATTTCAATGGTACACATTTTCGAAGAGACGGTCTAACTGGTAACTATATAGCAGGATTTAGTACAACTGCGACATCTGATAGTGAAAGTAAATTAAAAGAAAACGATTTTAAAAATATTATACTACCAAGCTTAATACATAGATTGAAAATGTCGAAGCCGCCTAAAATTATGGATAGTTGGAAGAGTTCTTTTGACTATAATGTCTATGATGAAAATGGTATTATTGGAGCTCATTCGTACTATGATAATCCTTTTATAGCGACTGCATTTTCCTGCTTAGGCTTACAACAATCGCCTGCTGTGGGTAGGGCGATTTCAGAATTAATTATAGATGGACATTTTCGCAAAATAGATTTAACGAGACTTAGTTTTGATCGAATTATTGTGGATGAGCCAACAGTTGAATATGCTTTTATATAACTTGTGTTTATAGCTAAGGACATATGTATATGCATGCTTGGCAAAAGATCTGTTTGTACCTATGTTTAATAGCTTTTAGTCTTATCTGCTATGAATATCTTTTAGGATTCGGGGTGCTCCAACATTTGAAAAACCATTCCGAATCTAAAATAATCACATTGAAAAATTTCGAGTGCATTTAAGCAACCCTGACGTGCGTTCGCTATTACTGATTGGTGGTGTTAAGTTAGAAACGCAGAAAACTTTACTACAACAAGGTGTTCATATTGTAGTCGGTACACCTGGACGGCTTGAAGAGATGATTAGTAGTGGGTTTGTGTCGTTGACACATTGCAGATTCTTTGTTCTGGCGGATGCATTGCTAAAACAGGGTTATACCGATTTAATCGATCGTCTTCACAAGCAAATACCAAAAATTACATCCGACGGGCGTCGTTTACAAATGGTTGTCTGCTCGGCTACACTTCATGCATTTGAAGTGAAAAAGATGGCTGATCGTTTAATGCATTTTCCTACATGGGTTGATCTTAAGGGGGAAGATGCTGTGCCAGAAACTGTACACCACGTTGTGTGTATGGTCGCCCCTCAACAAGATACCACTTGGCATAATCTAAGACAACATATACGCACCGATGGTGTACATGCTCGTGATAATGTACAACCACAAAATCCTACACCAGAAACATTATCAGAAGGTGTTAAAAATACTTAAAGGCGAATATTGCATATCTGCAATTGACCAACATAAAATGGATCGTGCCATTATCTTTTGTCGCACCAAATTAGATTGTGACAATTTGGAAAAATATTTTAAAACGGGTGGTGGCGATTGATGTTGTTGTTGTGGTGGCGATTGATGCTGTTGTGGCGGTTGTTGTTGTATCTACCAGTTATGATGGTAAGTAGGTAGTAACGATAGCTAAAATCACCTTAATTTCAAAATCAGTTAATTTAACAGGTGGAACAACGTTGACAAAACAACTACCTCAAATGCTACTACAGCCAAACCACAGGAACGTGCAGAACCTGCGCACCACATGACGGAGTTTGATACGCCAAACGGATTTAAAGGTATGATGGTAAACTATATTACGTTAAGGTAATAAAATATTAGCAGCCCAATTCCCTTCTCCCATTCCTCGTATTCTAAATAAAAATTCCTTGTGAGTTTTTTTTCCACTTCTCCCTTTCCTCCTATTCTGAACAATGTTCGAAAAAGAGGAAACCAGTTATGGGAGAAGAGTAGGTATTATGAATGTGAGGGAGAGGGATATTTCCTTGCCATCATAGGAGTTTTTCCACGAGTTAAAGGGAATGCATCAAAATAGTTAAAGGAAATTGGTTCTTTTAAGAAAGAACACTTAATTGTACAAATGTGTGTTAAATATGTATTTGCATTGTACCACAATATTCTCACTGTTAATACAACCGCATCAACAACCACAATATTCTTTATTTTAAGTCGAAAAGTATCATAAGCAACGGAAGAGCTCTTTGTATACTTGATGTAGCCATCCAGAAATTGCGCAAGGATTTTAAGCAGGCTTAATTAGATTTTTGTATATGGCGAAGGGCGAACTCAACTCGACATGGCCGCCAGAAATTTGCTTTTCAGAATAAGAGCAGGCCTCTCCGGCGGATTTGTGTTATCCCGCCGTCTTCTTCTTATGCTCCTCAGTTGATGTTGCTGTGGCACCAACTCATTACTCATTTCACATGAAATGCAATAATGTGCGTGGTTTACAACTTATTTCTTAATTTCAAACAAATTAGCAACAATCATTAGACCTTACAAAATTTTTTTTTTTTTTTAAACAAAATAAGAAATGCGCAATGAGATTTCAATTGACAAAACAGCTGACTTCGAAATTCCTATTCCCCAATTGTTTTTCTCCCTAGGAGAAAAGAATTGGAGGAATTTTTCCGCGGGAATATTTAGAATTGGTATGTAGATGTTTTAAGACAAAAGCATGATTATTGATTCACTGGTATTCTGTGGCAGATAGCGGATCTGCGGTAGGGTTCTGTTGGCCTCGTTCGTGGTGAACGAGAGCTGTGTTATGGGATTTGTTGGCCTCGTTCGGGGTGAACGAGAGCTGGGTTACGGGGTTTGTTAGAGCGGTTGGGAGTTACAAGTCTCCCTCACCCTCACTGGAGGGTGGCAGTAGGACCAATTTCGTGATTGGTCTGGTGGTTTGTCCCCTTGCCGTATCCAGTTCGACGACTCGAACTCGGTTATCGGGGCCATAATGGAGGTTGGCTATCCGACCAAGTCTCCATTCGTTGGGGGGCAGATTGTCCTCTTTAATGACGACTAAGTCTCCCTGTTTGAGATTCGATTGTGGATGCTTCCACTTCACGCGCTTCTGTAGTTCGGTGAGATACTCCGTTTTCCACCGCTTGCAGAAGGTTTGATGCAGCGCCTTAAGTTTTTCCCATCGATTGACGAGCGAAGCGCGATTCTCGCTGACGTCAATCTCGGGTGGCGCTAGTAGGTGGCCCCCGACTAGGAAGTGCCCGGGGGTAAGTGGCTCCAGGTTAGACGGGTCATTTGAAGATGGGCTTAGGGGTCGGGAGTTGAGACAGGATTCAATCCTACACAGGAGGGTGATAAACTCCTCGAGAGTAAATTTATGATCCGATGCGATCTTTGTGAAATGAGTTTTGAAACTCTTGACTCCCGCTTCCCACAGTCCGCCCATATGAGGAGCAGCTTCTGGTATGAAATGCCATGTCAAGGTTTGGTGGGCATATTTAGAGAGGGTTTGGTTGCGCGCATCAACGAGGAAGGCCTTGAACTCTGAGCGGAGAACCCTCGACGCACCGACAAAGTTCGTTCCGTTGTCGGAATAGAGGTTTTTCGGGCATCCTCGTCTGGAGACAAACCGACTAAATGCTGCTAGAAACGCGGCGGTGCTGAGGTCGCTAGTCGCCTCTAAGTGGATCGCCTTAGTCGCAAAGCAGACGAATAGGCAGACGTAACCCTTAGACATGCGGCATCCTCGTCCGCTGTAAGACTTTATGTCAAACGGTCCTGCGAAATCCACCCCGATGTTGGTAAATGCCCTGCTAAAGGTAGTGCGTTCCGCAGGGAGGGTTCCCATGAGTTGCGTCGGGGAACGTTTGCGGAATAGCGTACAGGCCTTGCAGTTGTGTATGATGGATCGGATCATGTTTTTGACCCGAGGTATCCAATACTGCGTGCGTAGGAGCCGCAGCATTAGTTGGTTTCCGCCATGTATGGAAATGGTGTGGACAAACTTGACCAGGAGACGGGTGAGTCGGCAGGCGTAAGGGAGGATTATCGGGTGACGCTCGTCGACGGGAACGTCCCTGGATGCGTTGAGGCGACCCCCCACCCGAAGGACATTATCTTCGTCGATAAAGGGGTTTAGAGAGAGAATCTCGCTTTTGGTCGCGATGGGTTTCCTAGTTCTCAGAGAGCTTATTTCTTCGGCATAGTGGTTGGTTTGGGATATCCTTATGAGGCGGCTAGTCGTAGCCTTGATTTCGTCGGGCGAGATCTGGTGAGACTCTGCCTTAAAGGACATTTTAGTTTTTGGACGTGTTCTATTCGAGAATCGTATAATGTAGGAGATAACCCGCAACGCTCATGATAGATCGGAAAACCGATCAAGAATATCCTCGCTATTGTTGATGTTCATTGCTACATGCACTTGTACTCGTTTTTCTTCAATGTTTGTGTGGTACTCCTGTTCGCCTTGAGATGGCCATTTTGCTTTGTATTCTTGCAGCCAAGAAGGTCCCTGCCACCACAAAGAGTTGTCGACTAGGTCCGTGGCTGGAAGTCCTCTGCTGGCTAAGTCCGCTGGATTTGATGCGGCCTCGACATGATGCCATGCTTTAGTTCCTACCTTCTCGACGATTTTCGTTACCCTGTGAGCTACAAATGTTGACCAGGAACACGGGGGTTTTCGAATCCATGCTAGGACGATGGTCGAGTCTGTCCATAGGTGCATGTTGAATGTGCCTAAGTTCAGGTTCTCCATCACAGCTTCCAAAGTTTCTGCCAGCAAGATGGCACCGCATAACTCCAATCTTGGTAGTGAAATTGTTTTTACTGGTGCCACCCTCGTTTTCGCCATGAGTAGACTAACGTATGCCCTATCGTTGATCTTAGCTCGCACGTAAACCGTAGCCGCGTAGGCTTTTTCGAACGCGTCACAGAAGCCGTGAATTTCTATATCGTTGGTTGGGGTGAAGTGCACCCACCGAGGTATACGAATCCGGTTAATGGCGGGGTACTCCTGCATAAAGGTTTGCCACCGATCTAAAGTGATTGTGGATACCGGTTCATCCCAATCCGTCCCCTCCAGCCAAATGTTCTGCATTAATATCTTAGCTACGATGATAACTGGAGCAAACCAGCCTAACGGGTCGAAGAGTTTGGCGATGGCCGATAGGATCGCCCTCTTTGTTAAGATATCCTGGTTTTCGATTGGTTTCGCTGTGAAATAAAAATGGTCGGAATGCGCGTTCCAACGGATTCCTAGGGTTTTTACCATGCTCGCGTCCTCGAATTCCAGAAAGTCTTCCGTAAGCCTGTGAGGTTTGGGTATGCCCTGTAGTATCCTACTGCAGTTAGATGTCCACTTTCGCAGAGGGAATCCTGCTGACTTTAATGCAGCTGTGATTTCATCGCGGGCCGCGATTGCTGCCTCGATGCTATGTCCCCCTGCAAGGACGTCATCGACGTACATATTGTTTCGCAAGATATGCGCTGCGGTTGGCAGAGACGCCTCGACGTCATCAGCAAGTTGATGTAGGGTTCTGATCGCTAGATAGGGGGCACAGTTTACCCCAAAGGTTACCGTGTTGAGCTCAAACACGCTGACAGGGTCCTCTGCTTTGAGTCGAAAAACTATTCTTTGGTATTGGGTTTGATTTTCCTTTACCCAAATTTGCCTGTACATCTTCTCAATGTCGCTATTGAAGACGTACTTGTAGAATCTCCATCGGAGGAGCAGTATTGTTAAGTCGGATTGAAGTACTGGGCCGGTGTGTAGAACATCGTTCAGGCTTATGCCATTGGATGTCGGGCACGACGCGTTGAATACGACCCTTACTTTAGTCGTTGTGCTTTCTTCTTTGATCACCGCATGATGCGGTAAGAAATAGCAATCAGTTGATTGTGGTGGTACTACGGTGTGCACCTTAGTCATGTTCCCTAACGTGACATATTCTGTCAGTACCCTATTGTATTCCATCTGTAGGGCCGGGATCTTGGCTAGGCGCGTCTCGTTCCGATAGAACTGAGAGCAGACGCTCTTGAGAGATGGGCCCAAACAGACGGTTTTTGGGAAGCTTTGTTTGAATGGAAGGGCGACAGTATATCTTCCATCTGAGTTCCTTTCCGTTGTGTTTTTATATAGTGCTTCGCAATAGGCATTATCTTCGGTCAGGGCCTTTTTTGTAGGTACGTTTTCAAGTTCCCAGAAAGCGGCTAGCTGCTTGTCTAGGCTAATTTCATTAAAAAAGGATACTCGTGTATTGGTTGGGTGAGGTGCATCTGCACGACCGGTTAAAATCCAACCGAAGACGATTTCTTGGGCGAGAAGCGTATTTAGGACGTTCTTCCGTATACCGTTTAATATGATCTAGGGATAAATATCGCCTCCAAGTATGAGGTCGACTGGTTCATTAATGAAGAACCTCTTATCCGCCAGAATCAGATCAGGGAATGCTTGCCGAGTCGTTGCGCTCACTTGGCAAGTCGGAAGGTCCCCTGTTAATTGAGGCAGGACTAGGGCCACTGTATGGATGCTTACTAAGGGGTCTGTAAGCGAACCTAAGTTAATTGAGCATGATTCCTTTACCTGTGCAGATGGTGTATTATTTATTCCTGACACCTGCACATGCAAACGTTTGGACGGAAGGTTTATTCGCTTCTTTAGTCTTTCAGTTATGAAAGAGCATTCGGACCCAGAGTCTATCAGCGCTCTGGCGGAAAATTTCACCCCGTTGTACCTTATATGAACCCGCGCTGTTCCTAATAACACCCCTTTAGTGGTGTTAGCATGACACGAAGAGACGTTATTAGTATTATCTTGTCTTTTTTCAGACTCCATCCTTGCCCTAGCCTGCTGTGAGGTTGAAGGTGAATTGTCGGTGGCGTTTTGAGTCCACCTTTGAGGATTTGTCTTTGGTTGTGCTGTCGGAAGATGGAGCAAGGTGTTGTGCCTTGCGTGGCACGTGCTGCAATTGAATTGGCTAGTGCATCGTGTCACGGTGTGTCCACCCGACAGACAATTCAGACAATAACTATTGTTTTTGATAAATTCGATTTTGCCTGACGTGGACAACCTACGGAATTTTTGGCAATTTCGTAATTTGTGCTCCGTACTGTTGCACATCTTACATGCCGACTTTGGTACGCTTGCTTGGTAAACCCCAAGTTTCGTAGAATTTTCCCTAGAATTCGAACTCTGACTTTTGGCTGTTTTTGTTGTTTTATTACCCCTCAGATCGGAAACCGTCTCCAATGTCTGGAAGCGATTGGATAGGAATTTGTCCATATCCTCCCATTTCGGGATATCTGTCTTCCGTTCTACGGTCTGTTCCCAAAGAGCCAACGTAGATTCATGGAGTTTTGTGGAGCATAAGTAAGTTATGATTGCGTCCCAATTTGTGATGTCAATATTATGACATTGTAGCGCAGAAATGCAATTGTTGATCTCACGTTGCAATTTTTTAATTGATGTTCCACACTCCTGCTCGACTGCCGTCAGATTAAATAAAAGTTTTAATTGTGTGTTGACGAGGATACGTTTATTTTCGTACCTGTCGCTTAGATTCTTCCAGGCGGTTGCAAAACCCTCGTTTGTTAGTGAGCACTTGCCCACTATTTCTTTTGCCTCCCCTTGCGTTTTTGCTTCAAATAGTATAATTTCTCGACATCTTTCAGATCGGTATTGTGGATGTATATCGCCGTGAACATATCTCGAAAAGCTGGCCAGGAGAGGTAGTCGCCTTTAAATACATCGGTGTCACAAGGCGGCAGCCGCATTTTATGTCCACGGCGCGAGGAGTCTTCCTCCTTTGCTTCATCTTTCGCCGGCTGTGGGTTGATAGCTTCGGCTTCAGCCGCCACAGCAGACATGCATTGCAGGTAGCATGCAAAGCAACTTTTATTTTTCTTTCTTAATGAGCTGAGCTCGTCTTTGGACAGTTCAGAATTGCTGAGAAGACTTTCATATGTGGACTTGGTCTTCTTCCATAGTGCCCTTAGCTCCTCTTGCAGTAGTGCAAGATTTATTGATTTAATTAATTTGAATATTTTGTCTCTTTGAAGGTGTCGAGCTTGGAGGTAAACGACTTAGTGGCTTTGGTGTAAATGCAACCACAACAAAAAATTATGAGTGTTTTCGTTTTTGCTGTGATTGCGCTGTATAAGTAAAAGCTTTAGGAACACACGAATTCTGATTGAATGTGTTAACACAGATAGCAATCTTATGTGAATAGTGCTAAGCAAAAATTTTATCAAATGTAAATTATGCCGTGTATGTAATGTGGCCGGTGATATGAACCACTTATAGAAATCCTCACGAGGATTGTGCAAGCCACAGATAGAAATCCTGACGAGGATTTAATGTGTATGCAGTGATATGAAAATAAACACAAATAGAAATCCTGACGAGGATTTAGTGTGTATAAAATGATATAAATGTAGTGATATGCAGCACAGATAGAAATCCTGACGAGGATTTAATGTGTATGCAGTGATATGGAAATAAACACAGATAGAAATCCTGACGAGGACTTAGTGTGTATAAAGTGATATAAATGTAGTGATATGCAGCACAGGTTCTAGTCGGTGCAAAGTGATATTAAGCACGGATAGAAGTCCTGAAAGGATTTAACGTGTCTACAGTGATATGCAATGCAGAGAAGAGAATCGTCTGCAAATATTTAATGTGTCTTAACAGGTGTGTTGGACACAGATAGAAATATTTTGAAAACTTAGCGTGTTTAAAAAAAATTAAAAACGCAGATGGTAATCCCAATGTGGATATAGTGTAAAATGTGAACCACAGATAAAAAAATCCCAATGAGGATTTAATGTGAAACACAGATAGAAAATCCCAATGAGGATTTAATGTGGAACACAGATAGAAATCCTGACGAGGATTAAATGTGTATACAAAGTGAAAGTGAACGCTGAGTATTCCCGAGTAGCCAACCAGGGATCTTTCCCAATATAAAAAATAAATTTGTTTATCCAACTTACTGTGGAAAATTACGATTTAAAGTATTTATTAAGAAAAAAAAGTGATAAAGATACAGCTATATAATATAAAACTCAGTATAAATTGTGCGATCAAGCCACTAGCCACCCAACGTAGTGATACTTTTTTGGCCTTTGGTAATATATCAGCTCGCAAACTGATTACTAAAGTGAATTCCGTGATAGACAAGCTACGGCTATCAACCAAGTGAAATTATGGTTCCTGACTAGGAAGTTTGTCAATGTATGTGACGATGAGGGGGTACAACACAGTGCAGTGATGAGTGTGAAAAAAAACTAAAAAAAAATTCACTGACTGTCTGCCTTGAGCGGTGTCGAGTAACCCTTACCACTGGTGGGGGGAATTACCCGATCGTCAAAAGGCGATTGGTGTGTTTATAACCACGAATTCTAACAATTTCACTTGCTTTGCCTTTTTTGTCTAACACGGAATGCACTTTCCGTGCGTAAATCACGCAACTAAAAAAAATGTTTTGTGCAACCAAGCAACCACGTACCTTGTGTTTTTAGTTGATCGATGGGCAGCGATGTGTTGATGTGATGGACTGTAGAGTGATGACAAATTGTGATGATGATATGATGTGTATGACTGTAAGATGTGATGCTAATGTATGTGTTTGATGATGGACTTTGACTGATGAGTATGATGATGATAAGATTGTATGTGATGTCGTGACGATGATATTAGTGGACTGTATGAGTGATAATGGACTGTATGATGATGTGATCTCGACGTCAATAGACTGTGTGTGATGATTTGTGGCTGTATGTGTGCTCGCTTGTTTTGTGTTTTCGCTGGTTTTTATGTTGTTGGATATAATAAATAACCTCTTTCGACTTTGGCAAAAATTTTTAAAAAAAGTGCTGTTTTCTCTGTAGTATGCGTCTGAATATTAATTTCCTCGGCGCGTAAGGACCAATGTTTTGCGGGGCAGTGTGGACCCAGGGAAGTCGGGCGTGTGCGTCGCAAATAAAAAGAAAGCAAAGAAAAGAATTAGGGCGAGTAATAACAAATGTATTCACGTTATAAACAATATGAATTCTCAGCTTTATTTATTATCAAAAGGGGACTTGCTTCACAACTAATTTGAATTCAATGTTCTTAAAATTGTTAATTACACATTCGTGCACGGCAAATGTTAGTAATATGACGACCGCAAATTGTTGGATAAATTACAATTCAAAAATAGAAATATTGGTGGCTGATTGCCAGACAAGTGCAAATTCTGATGTTAAAATCGCAATTATTAAGAAGAATCGCAATAGCAAAGTGCGATTATAGCGTAAATTATATGCACAACCTATGAAAGATACCTAATATGATAACTCACCTGTGAGATAGCTGCTGGCTCGTTGACGTTCCAAAATAGAAAAGGCAGACCAAGACCGCGAACAAGTCCGCGGCACCTGCCGATAGCCAACTTTCGTTGAGTTTTTCCCCTTCAAAGTTAGCTTTCGGCTGGTGTTAGCCGTTACCGGTAATAATAATAAAAACTAATGTGCGTGTTAGGGTGGTCCGAAATATTTAGGCTGGTGGCCTAAACAGTTAATGTTAAAGTTAAAGTTAAAGTTAATGTTAAAGTTAAAGTTAAAGTTAAAGTTGAAGTTAAAGTTAAAGTTAAAGTTAAAGTTAAAGTTAAAGTTAAATTTAAATTTAAAGTTAAAGTTAAAGTTAATGTTAAAGTTAAAGTTAAAGTTAAAGTTGAAGTTAAAGTTAAAGTTAAAGTTAAAGTTAAAGTTAAAATTAAAGTTAAAGTTAAAGTTAAAGTTAAAGTTAAAGTTAAAGTTAAATTTAAAGTTAAAATTAAAGTTAATGTTAAATTTAAAGTTAAAGTTAAATTTAAATTTAAATTTAAAGTTAAAGTTAAAGTTAAAGTTAATGTTAAAGTTAAAGTTAAAGTTAAAGTTAAAGTTAAAGTTAAAGTTAAAGTTAAAGTTAAAGTTAAAGTTAAAGTTAAAGTAAAAGTTAAAGCGAAAGTTAAAGTTAAAGTTAAAGTTAAAGCTAAAGCTAAAGTTAAAGTTAAAGTTAAAGTAAAAGTTAAAGTTAAAGCGAAAGTTAAAGTTAAAGTTAAAGTAAAAGTTAAAGCGAAAGTTAAAGTTAAAGTTAAAGTTAAAGTTAAAGTTAAACTTAAAGTTAAAGCTAAAGTTAAAGTTAAAGTTAAAGTTAAGGTTAAAGTTAAAGTTAAAGTTAAAGCTAAAGTTTAAGTTAAAGTTAAAGTTAAAGCGAAAGTTAAAGTTAAAGTTAAAGTTAAAGCTAAAGTTAAAGTTAAAGTTAAAGTAAAAGTTAAAGTTAAAGCGAAAGTTAAAGTTAAAGTTAAAGTTAAAGTTAAAGTTAAAGTTAAAGTTAAAGTTAAAGTGAAAGTTAAAGTTAAAGTGAAAGTTAAAGTTAAAGTTAAAGTTAAAGTTAAAGTTAAAGTTAAAGTTAACGTTAAAGTTAAAGTTAAAGTTGAAGTTAAAGTTAAAGTTAAAGTTAAAGTTAAAATTAAAGTTAAAGTTAAAGTTAAAGTTAAATTTAAAGTTAAAGTTAAAGTTAATATTAAAGTTAAAGTTAAAGTTAAATTTAAATTTAAAGTTAAAGTTAAAGTTAAAGGTAATGTTAAAGTTAAAGTTAAAGTTAAATTTAAAGTTAAAGTTAAAGCTAAAGTTAAAGTTAATGTTAAAGTTAAAGTTAAAGTTAAAGTTAATGTTAAAGTTAAAGTTAAATTTAAATTTAAAGTTAAAGTAGCGAAAGTTAAAGTTAAAGTTAAAGTTAAAGTTAAAGCTAAAGTTAAAGTTAAAGTTAAAGTTAAAGTTAAAGTTAAAATAAAAGTTAAAGCGAAAGTTAAAGTTAAAGTTAAAGTTAAAGTTAAAGTTAAAGTTAAAGTTAAATTTAAATTTAAAGTTAAAGTTAATGTTAAAGTTAAAGTTAAAGTTAAAGTTAATGTTAAAGTTAAAGTTAAAGTTAAAGTTAAAGTTAAAGTTAAAGTTAAATTTAAATTTAAAGTTAAAGTTAAAGTGAAAGTTAATGTTAAAGTTAAAGTTAAAGTTAAAGCGAAAGTTAAAGTTAAAGTTAAACTAAAGTTAAAGTTAAAATTAAAGTTAAAGTTAAAGTTACAGTTAAAGTTAAATTTAAAGTTAAAGTCAAAGCTAAAGTTTAAGTTAAAGTTAAAGTTAAACTAAAAGTTAAAGTTAAGGTTAAAGTTAAAGTTAAAGTTAAATTTAAAGTTAAAATTAAAGTTAATGTTAAATTTAAAGTTAAAGTTAAATTTAAATTTAAAGTTAAAGTTAAAGTTAATGTTAAAGTTAAAGTTAAAGTTAAAGTTAAAGTTAAAGTTAAAGTTAAAGTTAAAGTTAAAGTTAAAGTTAAAGTTAAAGTTAAAGTTAAAGTAAAAGTTAAAGCGAAAGTTAAAGTTAAAGTTAAAGTTAAAGCTAAAGCTAAAGTTAAAGTTAAAGTAAAAGTTAAAGTTAAAGCGAAAGTTAAAGTTAAAGTTAAAGTAAAAGTTAAAGCGAAAGTTAAAGTTAAAGTTAAAGTTAAAGTTAAAGTTAAAGTTAAACTTAAAGTTAAAGCTAAAGTTAAAGTTAAAGTTAAAGTTAAAGTTAAAGTTAAGGTTAAAGTTAAAGTTAAAGTTAAAGCTAAAGTTTAAGTTAAAGTTAAAGTTAAAGCGAAAGTTAAAGTTAAAGTTAAAGTTAAAGCTAAAGTTAAAGTTAAAGTAAAAGTTAAAGTTAAAGCGAAAGTTAAAGTTAAAGTTAAAGTTAAAGTTAAAGTTAAAGTTAAAGTTAAAGTTAAAGTTAAAGTGAAAGTTAAAGTTAAAGTGAAAGTTAAAGTTAAAGTTAAAGTTAAAGTTAAAGTTAACGTTAAAGTTAAAGTTAAAGTTAAAGTTGAAGTTAAAGTTAAAGTTAAAGTTAAAGTTAAAATTAAAGTTAAAGTTAAAGTTAAAGTTAAATTTAAAGTTAAAGTTAAAGTTAAAGTTAATATTAAAGTTAAAGTTAAAGTTAAATTTAAATTTAAAGTTAAAGTTAAAGTTAAAGGTAATGTTAAAGTTAAAGTCAAAGTTAAAGTTAAAGTTAAATTTAAAGTTAAAGTTAAAGCTAAAGTTAAAGTTAATGTTAAAGTTAAAGTTAAAGTTAAAGTTAAAGTTAATGTTAAAGTTAAAGTTAAATTTAAATTTAAAGTTAAAGTAGCGAAAGTTAAAGTTAAAGTTAAAGTTAAAGTTAAAGTTAAAGTTAAAGCTAAAGTTAAAGTTAAAGTTAAAGTTAAAGTTAAAATAAAAGTTAAAGCGAAAGTTAAAGTTAAAGTTAAAGTTAAAGTTAAAGTTAAATTTAAATTTAAAGTTAAAGTTAAAGTTAAAGTTAATGTTAAAGTTAAAGTTAAAGTTAATATTAAAGTTAAAGTTAAAGTTAAAGTTAAATTTAAATTTAAAGTTAAAGTTAAAGTGAAAGTTAATGTTAAAGTTAAAGTTAAAGTTAAAGTTAAAGCGAAAGTTAAAGTTAAAGTTAAACTAAAGTTAAAGTTAAAATTAAAGTTAAAGTTAAAGTTACAGTTAAAGTTAAATTTAAAGTTAAAGTCAAAGCTAAAGTTTAAGTTAAAGTTAAAGTTAAACTAAAAGTTAAAGTTAAAGTTAAGGTTAAAGTTAAAGTTAAAGTTAAAGCGAAAGTTAAATTTAAAGTTAAAGTTAAACTTAAAGTTAAAGCTAAAGTTAAAGTTAAAGTTAAGGTTAAAGTTAAAGTTAAAGTTAAAGCGAAAGTTAAAGTTAAAGTTAAAGTTAAAGTTAAAGTTAAAGTTAAAGTTAAAGTTAAAGTTAAAGTTAAACTTAAAGTTAAAGTTAAAATTAAAGTTAAAGTTAAAGTTAAAGTTAAAGTTAAAGTTAAAGCTAAAGTTAAAGTTAAAGTTAAAGTTAAGGTTAAAGTTAAAGTTAAAGTTAAAGTTAAAGTTAAAGTTAAAGTTATAGTTAAAGTTAAAGCTAAAGTTTAAGTTAAAGTTAAAGTTAAAGCGAAAGTTAAAGTTAAAGTTAAAGTTAAAGTTAAAGCTAAAGTTAAAGTTAAAGTTAAAGTTAAAATAAAAGTTAAAGCGAAAGTTAAAGTTAAAGTTAAAGTTAAATTTAAATTTAAAGTTAAAGTTAAAGTTAATGTTAAAGTTAAAGTTAAAGTTAAAGTTAATGTTAAAGTTAAAGTTAAAGTTAAAGTTAAAGTTAAAGTTAAAGTTAAAGTTAAAGTTAAAGTTAAAGTTAAAGTTAAAGTTAAAGTTAAAGTTAAAGTTAAAGTTAAAGTTAAAGTTAAAGTTAAAGCTAAAGTTTAAGTTAAAGTTAAAGTTAAACTAAAAGTTAAAGTTAAAGTTAAGGTTAAAGTTAAAGTTAAAGTTAAAGTTAAAGCGAAAGTTAAAGTTAAAGTTAAAGTTAAAGTTAAAGTTAAAGTTAAACTTAAAGTTAAAGCTAAAGTTAAAGTTAAAGTTAAGGTTAAACTAAAAGTTAAAGTTAAAGTTAAGGTTAAAGTTAAAGTTAAAGTTAAAGTTAAAGTTAAAGCGAAAGTTAAAGTTAAAGTTAAAGTTAAAGTTAAAATTAAAGTTAAAGTTAAACTTAAAGTTAAATTTAAAGTTAAAGTTAAAGTTAAAGCGAAAGTTAAAGTTAAATTTAAGTTAAAGTTAAAGTTAAAGTTAAAGTTAAAGTTAAATTTAAATTTAAAGTTAAAGTTAAAGTTAAAGTTGAAGTTAATGTTAAAGTTAAAGTTAAAGTTAAATTTAAATTTAAAGTTAAAATTAATGTTAAAGTTAAAGTGAAAGTTAAAGTTAAAGTTAAAATTAAAGTGAAAGTTAAAGTTAAAGTGAAAGTTAATGTTAAAGTTAAAGTTAAAGTTAAAGTTAAAGCGAAAGTTAAAGTTAAAGTTAAACTAAAGTTAAAGTTAAAATTAAAGTTAAAGTTAAAGTTACAGTTAAAGTTAAATTTAAAGTTAAAGTCAAAGCTAAAGTTTAAGTTAAAGTTAAAGTTAAACTAAAAGTTAAAGTTAAAGTTAAGGTTAAAGTTAAAGTTAAAGTTAAAGCGAAAGTTAAAGTTAAAGTTAAAGTTAAAGTTAAACTTAAAGTTAAAGCTAAAGTTAAAGTTAAAGTTAAGGTTAAAGTTAAAGTTAAAGTTAAAGCGAAAGTTAAAGTTAAAGTTAAAGTTAAAATTAAAGTTAAAGTTAAACTTAAAGTTAAATTTAAAGTTAAAGTTAAAGCGAAATTTAAAGTTAAAGTTAAAGTTAATGTTAAAGTTAAAGTTAAAGTTAAAGTTAAAGTTAAAGTTAAAGTTGAAGTTAAAGTTAAGTTAAAGTTAAAGTTAAATTTAAATTTAAAGTTAAAGTTAAAGTTAAAGTTAAAGTTAAGGTTAAAGTTAAAGTTGAAGTTAAAGCGAAAGTTAAAGTTAAAGTTAAACTTAAAGTTAAAGTTAAAATTAAAGTTAAAGTTAAAGTTACAGTTAAAGTTAAAGTCAAATTTAAAGTTAAAGTTAAAGTTAAAGCTAAAGTTAAAGTTAAAGTTAAAGTTAAACTTAAAGTTAAAGCTAAAGTTAAAGTTAAAGTTAAGGTTAAAGTTAAAGTTATAGTTAAAGCGAAAGTTAAAGTTAAAGTAAAAGATAAAGTTAAACTTAAAGTTAAAGTTAAAATTAAAGTTAAAGTTAAAGTTACAGTTAAAGTTAAATTTAAGCTTAAAGTTAAAGCTAAAGTTAAAGTTTTTTTTTTTTTTTTTTTTTTTTTTTTTGTGTTTTGTGGAAGGAGGAAATGCTTTATGCACTGACCGGGATATTTAAGCCTCACTGCGAGACTCTCCCAGTGTAGGACTCCCTTCTTCCATGAAGGCCTACCCACTAAAACCTAACCTCCCACGGCCCGCGCAAATCCCCGTACCTGGGACCGCGTTTAGCATTACTTCGGGTACGGGTGCGCGCTACGTGAGCTCTATGGCTACTCTCACGCTAATGGGCTAGGCATCCGTCTTCTCGTTTACTGGTAAGTATATGCCTCACATATGTGCTGACCGTATCCCATCTGTCTCTTCGACAGGACATGTTATTAATGACACTGCCCGGGGATAGGTCGCCAAGTACCTCTTCTACCCTCCTTCGCTGATGGGAGAAGTGCCTGCATTCGAAGAAGGTGTGGCGTACATCGTCTATTTCCCCACAGTACAGATAGCTCGGGCTATCAACCTTACCCATTCTGTGTAGGTATTTGCGGAAGTAACCATGTCCCGTTAGAAACTGGGTCAGGTAAAAGTCTACCTCTCCGTGCGGTCGCTTCAACCATGGATCAAGTTCAGGGATTAGTTCCCTAGTCCACTTTCCTACGATGCTGTTGCTCCACTGGTCTTGCCAACGTCGGATCGATTCTTCTCGCGACTGCATGGCAACAGCAGCTCTACTTGCTTGCGATCCGTTGTCATATATTGTTTTTCTTTCCTCAACGAGAAGATATATCGGTATGGTTCCCGCAACGACCAGGACAGCTTCAGCTGATACCGTGCGGTAAGCCGAAGATATTCGCAGCGCCCCTCTGCGTTGGACCGAGGCGAGGGCGACTCGGTTCTTCCGGTATTTCATTGCGTCCGCCCAGATTTCTGCACCATATAAGAGTATAGAATCCGAGGCTGATGCAAGCAACTTCCTTGTGCATGGCTTTGGGCCACCTGTGTTTGCCATTAATCTACTCAACTGCGCTATTATGCGCGCAGCTCTTTCGCAGGTCCCTCGTATGTGATCCGAGAAGTTGAGTTTGCTGTCTAACCTCACTCCCAGATATTTCGTTGAAGCGAGTGTTTCTATTGGCTGGTCCCCAACCATCATGTTCCTGGTAGTGGGAATACGTCTCTTTGTGAGGATGACGATCTCCGTTTTGGCTGTTGCTAACTGGAGACCGTGCTCAGCCATCCACCTATTTACATTACGCATGACCTGGTTTAATTTTAGCTGTGCCAGCTCGCAGCTTTGTGCTGTTATCACAGCTGCCGCGTCGTCTGCAAATGCAACGAGGAAGGTGCTTTCTGGCATGTCTAATCGAAGAAGACTGTCGTAAGTTATATTCCAGAGATCGGGACCTAGTACCGAACCCTGGGCTGCTCCACCTGTTATTTTTACCCTTTTTTGACCGTGAGTACTTTTATATATTAGATACCTCTCTCTTAGGTAGTCCCTTAAAATTTCTAACAAATATTGCGGTACTTTGAAAGTGCTTTCTAGTGCCTCAAGCATGTCCTCCCACCTAGCTGAGTTAAAAGCGTTTTTGACGTCCAGCGTGACCAGCAACACTATAGGTCTTGCTCTGTGGCACGCTGTCTCGGCTTTCTTGACTGCGTCTATAACTTCTGCTATGGCATCTATTGTAGAGTGCCCCCTCCGAAAACCATGCTGTCTGGGCGACAGTCCTCCGGCGTCCTGTAACGCTCTGGTGAGGCGTTGCTTCAGGAGACTCTCCATCAATTTCCCTGCTGTGTCCAACATACATAGGGGACGGTAGGATGATGGAGAGTTGGGATCTCTTTTCCCTTTTGGAATGAGAACCAGTCGTGCTGTCTTCCATATGGTGGGGAAAATTCTTTCTTCGAGACATTTGTTGTACATGTGCAACATAAGTTCTGGGCAGTCGTTTGCAGCTAGTCTAATTGCCTCCGCGGGTATTCCGTCGGGCCCAGATGCTTTCCTAGGTTTCATAGTTCGCACGGCAGTTTTAAGCTCTTCTTCTTGGAATGGTTCCACGTTGCGATCTTCATGGGTAACGTACCCGCCCTCCCTAGGCAGTTGGGTGGGAAACAGGCCATCCACAATGTTCCTTATTTGGTTCTCGTCCATCAGCTGGTTTGGCGGACGGAACTTCTTCATTACTATCTTATATCCCTGCCCCCATGGGTCTCGATCCACTTCCTCGCAAAGCGCTTTCCAGCACTTAAGCTTGCTTTGCTTAATGGCAGCACTAAGAGCTTTCTTCGCTCCTTTGTACGCTTCCGACTTTTCTAGAGCCTCAGGCCTGCCGCGCGCGCGAGTTGCTAGCCTTCGCATCCTGTGGCATATTTTCCGCAGCTCCGCGATTTCGCTATTCCACCAGTATACCTGCTTTTTACCCCTCCACACTCCCCTCCGTGGCATAGAGAGGTTGCAAGCGTGGCGAAGACAGCTCATTGTCTTTTCAACCGTCTCTTCCGTCGGACTGGAGTTGTTGATTATCCGTCGGGCATCCCCCAGTACTGATGCGGAGAACGTGGCAGAGTCGACCTTGGATGCGTCCCATGCTTTTGTTCTGCGTGGCCCGTTCGGAATCTGCCTCTGACCGGGATCGTTTAGGTGGAAAGTGATGTAGTTGTGATCGCTGCCAGTCAGATCCTCTATGACTCTCCATCCAGCAGCGGTCAGGAGCAGGCTTTCTGACACTAGTGTTACATCGGGGATCGAGTATCCCAAGCCTGGCCGTCGGTATGTAGGGGTTGTACCAGTGTTAAGCACGTTCAAACCGAGCCTGGCTGCCATCTCAAGGACTAACCTTCCACGGGTGTTAGTCTGCGGCATTCCCCATTCGACGGCTCTTGCGTTAAAGTCTCCCGCCACAACCAGGTTACTAGCTAAGTCCCTCAGGTCGTCTTCAATAAGTTCAAGCTTCTCCCTGAACGTTTGAATGGGATCATTCGGGGACAAGTAGCAGCTTACTATTGTGGTATTATTCGTAGTTAGGCGGACGTAGCCTTGTCCGGCAACACGGTTCACAATATTGGCGTTTGCATCTGTCATCCAGATTGCGGCGGTGCCGGTGTTGTCTATATGCCAATCATTTCGGGCTCTATAGGGTTCGCTGATGATAACGCTGTTAGCTTTATGGTCTAAGACCAACTGTTGTAGTAGCTCATCAGCAAGTCTGCTCTGGTTTAGGTTGCCTTGGATAAAACTAATCACTATTGAATTGAGACTTTGGCCTTTGCAACAGCGAGTGCCGCTCTGAAAATGCTGCATGCTCCAGATCCAGGGACATGATCGAGCTTCTGTGTATTACACAGGTAACATTTTGGAGCTGCGGTACAGGCCGAAGCTTTGTGGCCGCTTTGCCCACACTTCCAGCAGGCGTTACTCCTGTCTGGACCCTTGCATTCTGCCTTCCGGTGTCCGTAGCCGAGACACCTAAAGCAGCGTTGTACTTCTGCTCGCTGTCTGATTCGGCACTGTATCCATCCGATCGGAATTTTACCTTTTTTGAGTAGGGCGTTGCCAATATTCTCGTCCACTTCGACGACCGCCATTTTCTGTTCTCTTTGGTTTGCTGCGAACACAGAGACCCGGAGAGGTCTAGTGATTTCTTCTTTTCCGACCTCCCTCCTTATTGCGTCTTGGATTTCTGTTTCAGTTGTGAGACAGTCCATGCCAAGTACTTCCAACTTCATCCGCTTGGAGAGCTGTTGTGCTTCACCGACCTCTCCTACTGCACTACCTATAGCTGCTCTGAAGGCCGTCTGGTCACTGCAGCGCGCCGTTTCAATCAGTACGTTACCAGATTTGGTTTTTCGTACTGACCGTACCACCGTACCTGTGTCATTAGGGCGGAGCTGGCCGCGTATGGCCCCTAGTACCTGGGCATAGCTTTTGCCTTCCACAGGTTTTACCACAAAAGTTGCTGCTTGTCTCCTCTTTCTCGCCCGTTTTTGAGCTTTAGGAGCTTGGACGGGGGTTGCCTGCTTAGCTGGCTGGGCCCGCTGTTTCAGCCTCCGGCGCGCTACATTGGACCAAGACTCACCTTGTGAAAGCGTATTTGTTCTTTCATTTCGTTTCTTTTTGGCTTCCAAGTCCTCCGAGTGGGAATCTGAGCTCGTTCGTGCCCTCTTGCTTTTTCGGCCCGATTCTCTGCTCTCATCTACCTTTTGGGCCCTTAACGATCCCATGCAGCTTAACGCTTCCTCGAGAAGAGCCATACCGGTTTTTATGTCCTTGGACACGGTCTTCTGCTTGAGAGCGGTTTCCTGCATCTCGCGCAGCACTGATACCGCATACTCCAGCAGTTCGTCTTGGCTCTTCCCTTCGAGGCTTGTGTATGAGAGTGAGCCTCTTGGCGGAGTCGCACGTTTCTCCTTCCCAACAGCGCGCTGTGCAACGACATTGGGTGAGCTGACCGACGCTTTTTCCCTTGCAGTAGCAGGTGTGGACTGGCTGGGGTTATTGCGCAGCTGTGCTTTCGCTGCCTTTGTCTTTTCCGCCGATTCGGTGCCTTGTGTGGGCATTACCGACAAGGTCGCTTTAGCGGGGGTTGTTAAAACCGCCGATCTCAGCACTTTAGTGCTCTTCTTGAACACCGCTTCATCGCCCCTTTCTTTCTCGCTTTCTCTACTTTTATCTTCCTTTGTTGTTTTTATTTTGTTGCTCATTTGTTCTATTGGGTCTCCGCTTCAAGCCGCTATCTCCGCACGATGTGCAGTCGCCGTCTTCAATTCCCGTGGTTATCTTTGCAGAAGCAGGGAGGCCACGCGTGGGTTGACACAGGTCCTTATGGGAGTCTGTGTTCAGAGCCAGAATACAGCGTTAGTCAGGAGTCGTCTCAACTGAGCCTGCACCACCAACTTAATGGCGACGTGCTTCGAACGTACTTGAAAACCTGCCAAGGTTTTAACGAGACGGAGACGATGCCGATATTAACCTACCAGCCGTTTCGGCAAGGTGTCACCCTTGCTTATTAAGGTAGTAGCCTATCGTCATCGCCAGCCCGTAGCAATCAGTTCATAATCATATTTCCAGTTTTGGTCAACAGGATCTTACTGGTCTCGATCCTGTGGATGCTTGATGGGGTATTTTAGGGCGGCATCCTATCGCCCTTCCACCGGAACTTTGGGATGTGTTGCCCTTAGAGCAACACATTCCCATTTTTCCACTGGATTGCTCGTCTTGGTTCGCCCTGAGTACTTAATTCACTCAGTACCTCCCGTCTTGTGGGAAGCGTTCCTCTATCCACCACCTGAGGAGGCGCCCGGTAGGGGACCGATACCCCCGCGGGAAAGTTAAAGTTAAAGTTAAGGTTAAGGTTAAAGTTAAAGTTAAAGTTAAAGCGAAAGTTAAAGTTAAAGTTAAAGTTAAAGTTAAACTTAAAGTTAAAGTTAAAATTAAAGTTAAAGTTAAAGTTACAGTTAAAGTTAAAGTCAAATTTAAAGTTAAAGTTAAAGTTAAAGTTAAAGCTAAAGTTTAAGTTAAAGTTAAAGTTAAACTTAAAGTTAAAGTTAAAGTTAAAGTTAAAGTTAAAGTTAAAGTTAAAGTTAAAGTTAAAGTTAAAGTTAAAGTTAAAGTTAAAGTTAAAGTTGAAGTTAAAGTTAAGTTAAAGTTAAAGTTAAAGTTAAATTTAAATTTAAAGTTAAAGTTAAAGTTAAAGTTAAAGTTAAAGTTAATGTTAAAGTTAAAGTTAAAATTAAAGTTAAAGTTAAATTTAAAGTTAAAGTTAAAATTAAAGTTAATGTTAAAGTTAAAGTTAAAGTTAAAGTTAAAGTTAAAGTTAAAGTTAAAGTTAAATTTAAATTTAAATTTAAAGTTAAAGTTAAAGTTAAAGTTAATGTTAAAGTTAAAGTTAAAGTTAAAGCGAAAGTTAAAGTTAAAGTTAAAGTTAAAGTTAAAGTTAAAGTTAATGTTAAAGTTAAAGTTAAAGTTAAAGTTAAAGCGAAAGTTAAAGTTAAAGTTAAAGTTAAAGTTAAAGTTAAAGTTAAAGTTAAAGTTAAAGTTAAAGTTAAAGTTAAAGTTAAAGTTAAAGTTAAAGTTAAAGTTAAAGTTAAAGTTAAAGTTAAAGTTGAAGTTAAAGTTAAGTTAAAGTTAAAGTTAAAGTTAAATTTAAATTTAAAGTTAAAGTTAAAGTTAAAGTTAAAGTTAAAGTTAAAGTTAATGTTAAAGTTAAAGTTAAAATTAAAGTTAAAGTTAAATTTAAATTTAAAGTTAAAGTGAAAGTTAAAGTTAAAGTAAAAGTTAAAGCGAAAGTTAAAGTTAAAGTTGAAGTTAAAGTTAAAGTTAAAGTTAAAGTTAAAGTTAAAGTTAAAGTTAAACTTAAAGTTAAAGCTAAAGTTAAAGCTAAAGTTAAAGTTAAAGTTAAAGTTAAGGTTAAAGTTAAATTTAAATTTAAAGTTAAAGTTAAAGTTAAAGCTAAAGTTTAAGTTAAAGTTAAAGTTAAAGCGAAAGTTAAAGTTAAAGTTAAAGTAAAAGTTAAAATTAAAGCGAAAGTTAAAGTTAAAGTTAAAGTTAAAGTTAAAGTTAAATTTAAATTTAAAGTTAAAGTTAATGTTAAAGTTAAAGTTAAAGTTAAAGTTAAAGCTAATGTTAAAGTTAAAGTTAAAGTTAAAATTAAAGTTAAAGTTAAAGTTAAATTTAAAGTTAAAGTTAAAGTTAAAGTTAAAGTTAATGTTAAAGTTAAAGTTAAAGTTAAAGTTAAAGTTAAAGCTAATGTTAAAGTTAAAGTTAAAGTTAAAGTTAAAGTTAAAATTAAAGTTAAAGTTAAAGTTAAAGTTAAATTTAAATTTAAAGTTAAAGTTAAAGTTAATGTTAAAGTTAAATTTAAATTTAAAGTTAAAGTTAATGTTAAAGTTAAAATTAAAGTTATAGTTAAAGTTAAAGCTAATGTTAAAGTTAAAGTTAAAGTTAAAATTAAAGTTAAAGTTAAAGTTAAAGTTAAAGTTAAATTTAAATTTAAAGTTAAAGTTAAAGTTAATGTTAAAGTTAAAGTTAAAGTTAAAGTTAGTGTTAAAGTTAAAGTTAAAGTTAAAGTTAAAATTAAAGTTAAAGTTAAAGTTAAAGTTAAATTTAAATTTAAAGTTAAAGTTAAAGTTAATGTTAAAGTTAAATTTAAATTTAAAGTTAAAGTTAATGTTAAAGTTAAAATTAAAGTTATAGTTAAAGTTAAAGCTAATGTTAAAGTTAAAGTTAAAGTTAAAATTAAAGTTAAAGTTAAAGTTAAAGTTAAATTTAAATTTAAAGTTAAAGTTAAAGTTAATGTTAAAGTTAAAGTTAAAGTTAAAGTTAGTGTTAAAGTTAAAGTTAAAGTTAAATTTGAAGTTAAATTAAGTTAAAGTTAAAGTTAAAGTTAAATTTAAATTTAAAGTTAAAGTTAAAGTTGAAGTTAATGTTAAAGTTAAAGTTAAAGTTAAAGTTAAAGTTAAAGTTAAAGTTAAATTTAAATTTAAAGTTAAAGTTAATGTTAAAGTTAAAGTGAAAGTGAAAGTGAAAGTTAAAGTTAAAGTTAAAAGTAAAGTGAAAGTTAAAGTTAAAGTGAAAGTTAATGTTAAAGTTAAAGTCAAAGTTAAAGCGAAAGTTAAAGATAAAGTTAAACTTAAAGTTAAAGTTAAAATTAAAGTTAAAGTTAAAGTTACAGTTAAAGTTAAATTTAAAGTTAAAGTTAAAGCTAAAGTTTAAGTTAAAGTTAAAGTTAAACTAAAAGTTAAAGTTAAACTAAAAGTTAAAGTTAAAGTTAAGGTTAAAGTTAAAGTTAAAGTTAAAGCGAAAGTTAAAGTTAAAGTTAAAGTTAAACTTAAAGTTAAAGCTAAAGTTAAAGTTAAAGTTAAGGTTAAAGTTAAAGTTAAAGTTAAAGCGAAAGTTAAAGTTAAAGTTAAAGTTAAAGTTAAAGTTAAAGTTAAAGTTAAAGTTAAAGTTAAAGTTAAAGTTAAAGTTAAAGTTAAAGTTAAAGTTAAAGTTAAACTTAAAGTTAAAGTTAAAATTAAAGTTAAAGTTACAGTTAAGGTTAAAGTAAAATTTAAAGTTAAAGTTAAAGTTAAAGTTAAAGCTAAAGTTTAAGTTAAAGTTAAAGTTAAACTTAAAGTTAAAGTTAAAGTTAAAGTTAAAGTTAAAGTTATAGTTAATGTTAAAGTTAAAGTTAAAGTTAAATTTAAAGTTAAAGTTAAAGTTAAAGTTAAAGTTAATGTTAAAGTTAAGTTAAAGTGAAAGTTAAAGTTAAAGTTAAAGTTAAAGTGAAAGTTAAAGTTAAAGTGAAAGTTAAATTTAAAGTTAAAGTTAAAGTTAAAGTTAAAGTTGAAGTTAAAGTTAAAGTTAAAGTTAAAGTTAAAATTAAAGTTAAAGTTAAAGTTAATGTTATATTTAAAGTTAAAGTTAAATTTAAATTTAAATTTAAAGTTAAAGTTAAAGTTAATGTTAAAGTTAAAGATAAAGTTAAATTTAAAGTTAAAGTTAAAGTTAAAGTTAATGTTAAAGTTAAAGTTAAATTTAAATTTAAAGTTAAATTTAAATTTAAAGTTGATGTTAAAGTTAAAGTTAAAGTTAAAGCGAAAGTTAAAGTTAAAGTTAAAGCTAAATTAAAGCTAAAGTTAAAGTAAAAGTTAAAGTTAAAGCGAAAGTTAAAGTTAAAGTTAAAGTTAAAGTTAAAGTTAAAGTTAAAGTTAAAGTTAAAGTTAAAGTTAATGTTAAAGTTAAAGTTAAAGTTAAAGTTAAAGTTAAAGTTAAAGTTAAAGTTAATGTTAAAGTTAAAGTTAAATTTAAATTTAAAGTTAAAGTTAAAGTTAAAGGTAATGTTAAAGTTAAAGTTAAAGTTAAAGTTAAATTTAAAGTTAAAGTTAAAGCTAAAGTTAAAGTTAATGTTAAAGTTAAATTTAAAGTTAAAGTTAAAGTTAAAGTTAAAGTTAAAGTTAAAGTTAAAGTTAAAGTTAAAGTGAAAGTTAAAGTTAAAGTTAAAGTTAAAGTTAAAGTTAAAGTTAAAGTTAAAGTTAAAGTTAAAGTGAAAGTTAAAGTTAAAGTGAAAGTTAAAGTTAAAGTTAAAGTTAAAGTTAAAGTTGAGGTTGAGGTTGAAGTTAAAGTTAAAGTTAAAGTTAAAGTTAAAATTAAAGTTAAAGTTAAAGTTAAAGTTAAAGTTAAATTTAAAGTTAAAGTTAAAGTTAAAGTTAAAGTTAAAGTGAAAGTTAAAGTTAAAGTTAAAGTTAAAGTTAAATTTAAATTTAAAGTTAAAGTTAATGTTAAAGTTAAAGTTAAAGTTAATGTTAAAGTTAAAGTTAAAGTTAAAGTTAAAGTTAAAGTTGAAGTTAAAGTTAAAGTTAAATTTAAATTTAAATTTAAAGTTAAAGTTAAAGTTAATGTTAAAGTTAAAGTTAAAGTTAAAGTTAAAGTTGAAGTTAAAGTTAAAGTTAAAGTTAAAGTTAAAGTTAAAGTTAAAGTTAAAATTAAAGTTAAAGTTAAAGTTAAAGTTAAATTTAAAGTTAAAATTGAAGTTAATGTTAAATTTAAAGTTAAAGTTAAATTTAAATTTAAATTTAAAGTTAAAGTTAAAGTTAATGTTAAAGTTAAAGTTAGAGTTAAAGTTAAAGTTAAAGTTAAAGTTAAAGTTAAAGTTAAAGTTAAAGTTAAAGTAAAAGTTAAAGTGAAAGTTAAAGTTAAAGTTAAAGCTAAAGCTAAAGTTAAAGTTAAAGTAAAAGTTAAAGTTAAAGCGAAAGTTAAAGTTAAAGTTAAAGTAAAAGTTAAAGCGAAAGTTAAAGTTAAAGTTAAAGTTAAAGTTAAAGTTAAACTTAAAGTTAAAGTTAAAGCTAAAGTTAAAGTTAAAGTTAAAGTTAAGGTTAAAGTTAAAGTTAAAGTTAAAGTTAAAGTTAAAGTTAAAGCTAAAGTTTAAGTTAAAGTTAAAGTTAAAGTTAAAGCGAAAGTTAAAGTTAAAGTTAAAGCTAAAGTTAAAGTTAAAGTTAAAGTAAAGTTAAAGTTAAAGTTAAAGTTAAAGTAAAAGTTAAAGTTAAAGCGAAAGTTAAAGTTAAAGTTAAAGTTAAAGTTAAAGTTAAAGTTAAAGTGAAAGTTAAAGTTAAAGTGAAAGTTAAAGTTAAAGTTAAAGTTAAAGTTAAAGTTAAAGTTAAAGTTAAAGTTAAAGTTAAAGTTAAAGTTAAAGTTAAAGTTAAAGTTAAAGTTAAAGTTGAAGTTAAAGTTAAAGTTAAAGTTAAAGTTAAAATTAAAGTTAAAGTTAAAGATAAATTTAAAGTTAAAGTTAAAGTTAAAGTTAAAGTTAAAGTTAATGTTAAAGTTAAAGTTAAAGTTAAAGTTAAAGTTAAAGTTAAAGTTAAAGTTAAATTTAAATTTAAAGTTAAAGTTAAAGTTAAAGGTAATGTTAAAGTTAAAGTTAAAGTTAAATTTAAAGTTAAAGTTAAAGCTAAAGTTAAAGTTAAAGTTAAAGTTAATGTTAAAGTTAAAGTTAAAGTTAAAGTTAATGTTAAAGTTAAAGTTAAAGTTAAAGTTAGATTTAAATTTAAAGTTAAAGTTAAAGTTAAAGGTAATGTTAAAGTTAAAGTTAAAGTTAAATTTAAAGTTAAAGTTAAAGCTAAAGTTAAAGTTAATGTTAAAGTTAAAGTTAAAGTTAAAGTTAAAGTTAAAGGTAAAGTTAAAGTGAAAGTGAAAGTGAAAGTTAAAGTTAAAGTTAAAGTGAAAGTTAAAGTTAATGTGAAAGTTAAAGGTAATGTTAAAGTTAAAGTTAAAGTTAAAGTTAAATTTAAAGTTAAAGTTAAAGCTAAAGTTAAAGTTAATGTTAAAGTTAAAGTTAAAGTTAAAGTTAAAGTTAAAGTTAAAGTTAAAGTGAAAGTGAAAGTTAAAGTTAAAGTTAAAGTGAAAGTTAAAGTTAAAGTGAAAGTTAAAGTTAAAGTTAAAGTTAAAGTTGAAGTTAAAGTTAAAGTTAAAGTTAAATTTAAAGTTAAAGTTAAAGTTAAAGTTAAAGTTAAAGTTAAAGTTAAAGTTAAAGTTAATGTTAAAGTTAAAGTTAAAGTTAAAGTTAAAGTTAAAGTTAAAGTTAAAGTTAAATTTAAATTTAAATTTAAAGTTAAAGTTAAAGTTAATGTTAAAGTTAAAGTTAAAGTTGAAGTTAAAGTTAAAGTTAAAGTTAAAGTTAAAGTTAAAGTTAAAGTTAAATTTAAATTTAAAGTTAAAGTTAAAGTTAAAGTTAATGTTAAAGTTAAAGTTAAAGTTAAAGTTAAAGTTAAATTTAAAGTTGAAGTTGAAGTTAAAGTTAAAGCGAAAGTTAAAGTTAAAGTTAAAGTTAAAGTTAAAGCTAAAGTTAAAGTTAAAATTAAAGTTAAAGTAAAAGTTAAAGTTAAAGCGAAAGTTAAAGTTAAAGTTAAAGTTAAAGTTAAAGTAAAAGTTAAAGTAAAAGTTAAAGTTAAAGCGAAAGTTAAAGTTAAGTTAAATTTAAATTTAAAGTTAAAGTTAATGTTAAAGTTAAAGTTAAAGTTAAAGTTAAAGTTAATGTTAAAGTTAAAGTTAAAGTTAAAGTTAAAGTTAAAGTTAAAGTTAAAGTTAAAATTGAAGTTAAAGTTAAAGTTAAAGTTAAAATTAAAGTTAAAGTTAAAGTTAAATTTAAAGTTAAAGTTAAAGTTAAAGTTAAAGTTAAAGTTAATGTTAAAGTTAAAGTTAAAGTTAAATTTAAATTTAAAGTTAAAGTTAAAGTTAAAGGTAATGTTAAAGTTAAAGTTAAAGTTAAATTTAAAGTTAAAGCTAAAGTTAAAGTTAATGTTAAAGTTAAAGTTAAAGTTAAAGTTAAAGTTAATGTTAAAGTTAAAGTTAAAGTTAAATTTAAATTTAAAGTTAAAGTTAAAGTTAAAGGTAATGTTAAAGTTAAAGTTAAAGTTAAAGTTAAATTTAAAGTTAAAGTTAAAGCTAAAGTTAAGTTAATGTTAAAGTTAAAGTTAAAGTTAAAGTTAAAGTTAAAGTAAAGTTAAAGTTAAAGTTAAAGTTAAAGTAAAAGTTAAAGTTAAAGCGAAAGTTAAAGTTAAAGTTAAAGTTAAAGTTAAAGTTAAAGTTAAAGTTAAAGTTAAAGTTAAAGTTAAAGTTAAAGTTAAAGTTAAAGTTAAAGTTAAAGTTAAAGTTAAAGTTGAAGTTGAAGTTAAAGTTAAAGTTAAAGTTAAAATTAAAGTTAAAGTTAAAGTTAAATTTAAAGTTAAAGTTAAAGTTAAAGTTAAAGTTAAAGTTAATGTTAAAGTTAAAGTTAAAGTTAAAGTTAAATTTAAATTTAAAGTTAAAGTTAAAGGTAATGTTAAAGTTAAAGTTAAAGTTAAAGTTAAATTTAAAGT
Organism: Eurosta solidaginis; assembly: GCF_040869045.1. Taxonomy (NCBI): domain Eukaryota; kingdom Metazoa; phylum Arthropoda; class Insecta; order Diptera; family Tephritidae; genus Eurosta; species Eurosta solidaginis. Next base: position 68,386,642 of record NC_090324.1, on the reverse strand, counting down.
TAAAGTTAAAGCTAAAGTTAAAGTTAATGTTAAAGTTAAAGTTAAAGTTAAAGTTAATGTTAAAGTTAAAGTTAAAGTTAAAGTTAAATTTAAATTTAAAGTTAAAGTTAAAGTTAAAGGTAATGTTAAAGTTAAAGTTAAAGTTAAAGTTAAATTTAAAGTTAAAGTTAAAGCTAAAGTTAAAGTTAATGTTAAAGTTAAAGTTAAAGTTAAAGTGAAAGTGAAAGTGAAAGTTAGAGTTAAAGTTAAAGTGAAAGTTAAAGTTAAAGTGAAAGTTAAAGGTAATGTTAAAGTTAAAGTTAAAGTTAAAGTTAAAGTTAAATTTAAAGTTAAAGTTAAAGCTAAAGTTAAAGTTAATGTTAAAGTTAAAGTTAAAGTTAAAGTTAAAGTTAAAGTTAAAGTTAAAGTTAAAGTTAAAGTGAAAGTGAAAGTTAAAGTTAAAGTTAAAGTGAAAGTTAAAGTGAAAGTTAAAGTTAAAGTTAAAGTTAAAGTTGAAGTTAAAGTTAAAGTTAAAGTTAAATTTAAAGTTAAAGTTAAAGTTAAAGTTAAAGTTAAAGTTAAAGTTAATGTTAAAGTTAAAGTTAAAGTTAAAGTTAAAGTTAAAGTTAAAGTTAAAGTTAAAGTTAAAGTTAAATTTAAATTTAAAGTTAAAGTTAAAGTTAATGTTAAAGTTAAAGTTAAAGTTAAAGTTGAAGTTAAAGTAAAAGTTAAAGTTAAAGTTAAAGTTAAAGTTAAATTTAAATTTAAAGTTAAAGTTAAAGTTAATGTTAAAGTTAAAGTTAAAGTTAAAGTTAAAGTTAAAGTTAAAGTTAAAGTTAATGTTAAAGTTAAAGTTAAAGTTAAAGTTAAAGTTAAAGTTAAAGTTAAAGTTAAAGTTAAATTTAAATTTAAAGTTAAAGTTAAAGTTAATGTAAAAGTTAAAGTTAAAGTTAAAGTTGAAGTTAAAGTTAAAGTTAAAGTTAAAGTTAAAGTTAAAGTTAAAGTTAAAGTTAAAGTTAAAGTTAAAGTTAAAGTTAAAGTTAAATTTAAATTTAAAGTTAAAGTTAAAGTTAATGTTAAAGTTAAAGTTAAAGTTAAAGTTAAAGTTAAAGTTAAATTTAAAGTTGAAGTTGAAGTTAAAGTAAAAGTTAAAATTAAAGTTAAAGTTAAAGTTAAAGTTAAAGTTATGTTAAAGTTAATGTTAAAGTTAAAGTTAAATTTAAATTTAAAGTTAAAGTTAAAGTTAAAGTTAATGTTAAAGTTAAAGTTAAAGTTAAAGCGAAAGTTAAAGTTAAAGTTAAAGTTAAAGTTAAAGCTAAAGTTAAAGTTAAAATTAAAGTTAAAGTAAAAGTTAAAGTTAAAGCGAAAGTTAAAGTTAAAGTTAAAGTAAAAGTTAAAGCGAAAGTTAAAGTTAAAGTTAAACTTAAAGTTAAAGCTAAAGTTAAAGTTAAAGTTAAAGTTAAAGTTAAGGTTAAAGTTAAAGTTAAAGTTAAAGTTAAAGTTAAAGTTAAAGTTAAAGTTAAAGTTAAAGTTAAAGTTAAAGTTAAAGCTAAAGTTTAAGTTAAAGTTAAAGTTAAAGTTAAAGCGAAAGTTAAAGTTAAAGTTAAAGTTAAAGTTAAAGTTAAAGTTAAAGTTAAAGTTAAAGTTAAAGCTAAAGTTAAAGTTAAAGTTAAAGTTAAAGTTAAAGTTAAAGTTAAAGTTAAAGTTAAAGTTAAAGTTAAAGTTAAAGTTAAAGTTAAAGTTAAAGTTAAAGTTAAAGTTAAAGTAAAAGTTAAAGTTAAAGCGAAAGTTAAAGTTAAAGTTAAAGTTAAATTTAAATTTAAAGTTAAAGTTAAAGTTAAAGTTAAAGTTAAAGTTAAAGTTAAAGTTAAAGTTAAAGTTAAAGTTAAAGCTAAAGTTTAAGTTAAAGTTAAAGTTAAAGTTAAAGCGAAAGTTAAAGTTAAAGTTAAAGTTAAAGTTAAAGTTAAAGTTAAAGTTAAAGTTAAAGCTAAAGTTAAAGTTAAAGTTAAAGTTAAAGTTAAAGTTAAAGTTAAAGTTAATGTTAAAGTTAAAGTTAAAGTTAAAGTTAAAGTTAAAGTTAAAGTTAAAGTTAAAGTTAAAGTTAAGGTTAAAGTTAAAGTTAAAGTTAAAGTTAAGGTTAAAGTTAAAGTTAAAGTTAAAGTTAAAGTTAAAGTTAAAGTTAAAGTTAAAGTTAAAGTTAAAGTTAAAGTTAAAGTTAAAGTTAAAGTTAAAGTTAAAGCTAAAGTTTAAGTTAAAGTTAAAGTTAAAGTTAAAGCGAAAGTTAAAGTTAAAGTTAAAGTTAAAGTTAAAGCTAAAGTTAAAGTTAAAGTTAAAGTTAAAGTTAAAGTTAAAGTTAAAGTTAAAGTTAAAGTTAATGTTAAAGTTAAAGTTAAAGTTAAAGTTAAAGTTAAAGTTAAAGTTAAAGTTAAAGTTAAAGTTAAAGTTAAGGTTAAAGTTAAAGTTAAAGTTAAAGTTAAGGTTAAAGTTAAAGTTAAAGTTAAAGTTAAAGCGAAAGTTAAAGTTAAAGTTAAAGTTAAAGTTAAAGTTAAAGCTAAAGTTAAAGTTAAAGTTAAAGTTAAAGTTAAAGTTAAAGTTAAAGTTAATGTTAAAGTTAAAGTTAAAGTTAAAGTTAAAGCTAAAGTTAAAGTTAAAGTTAAAGTTAAAGTTAAGGTTAAAGTTAAAGTTAAAGTTAAAGTTAAGGTTAAAGTTAAAGTTAAAGTTAAAGTTAAAGTTAAAGTTAAAGTTAAAGTTAAAGTTAAAGTTAAAGTTAAAGTTAAAGTTAAAGTTAAAGTTAAAGTTAAAGTTAAAGTTAAAGCTAAAGTTTAAGTTAAAGTTAAAGTTAAAGTTAAAGCGAAAGTTAAAGTTAAAGTTAAAGTTAAAGTTAAAGCGAAAGTTAAAGTTAAAGTTAAAGTTAAAGTTAAATTTAAATTTAAAGTTAAAGTTAATGTTAAAGTTAAAGTTAAAGTTAAAGTTAAAGTTAAAGTTAAAGTTAAAGTTAAAGTTAAAGTTAAAGTTAAAGTTAAAGTTAAAGCTAAAGTTTAAGTTAAAGTTAAAGTTAAAGTTAAAGCGAAAGTTAAAGTTAAAGTTAAAGTTAAAGTTAAAGTTAAAGTTAAAGTTAAAGTTAAAGTTAAAGTTAAAGTTAAAGTTAAAGTTAAAGTTAAAGTTAAAGTTAAAGTTAAAGTTAAAGTTAAAGTTAAAGTTAAAGTTAAAGTTAAAGTTAATGTTAAAGTTAAAGTTAAAGTTAAAGTTAAAGTTAAAGTTAAAGTTAAAGTTAAAGTTAAAGTTAAATTTAAATTTAAAGTTAAAGTTAAAGTTAATGTTAAAGTTAAAGTTAAAGTTAAAGTTGAAGTTAAAGTAAAAGTTAAAGTTAAAGTTAAAGTTAAAGTTAAATTTAAATTTAAAGTTAAAGTTAAAGTTAATGTTAAAGTTAAAGTTAAAGTTAAAGTTAAAGTTAAAGTTAAAGTTAAAGTTAAAGTTAATGTTAAAGTTAAAGTTAAAGTTAAAGTTAAAGTTAAAGTTAAAGTTAAAGTTAAAGTTAAAGTTAAATTTAAATTTAAAGTTAAAGTTAAAGTTAATGTAAAAGTTAAAGTTAAAGTTAAAGTTGAAGTTAAAGTTAAAGTTAAAGTTAAAGTTAAAGTTAAAGTTAAAGTTAAAGTTAAAGTTAAAGTTAAAGTTAAATTTAAATTTAAAGTTAAAGTTAAAGTTAATGTTAAAGTTAAAGTTAAAGTTAAAGTTAAAGTTAAAGTTAAATTTAAAGTTGAAGTTGAAGTTAAAGTAAAAGTTAAAATTAAAGTTAAAGTTAAAGTTAAAGTTATGTTAAAGTTAATGTTAAAGTTAAAGTTAAATTTAAATTTAAAGTTAAAGTTAAAGTTAAAGTTAATGTTAAAGTTAAAGTTAAAGTTAAAGCGAAAGTTAAAGTTAAAGTTAAAGTTAAAGCTAAAGTTAAAGTTAAAATTAAAGTTAAAGTAAAAGTTAAAGTTAAAGCGAAAGTTAAAGTTAAAGTTAAAGTAAAAGTTAAAGCGAAAGTTAAAGTTAAAGTTAAACTTAAAGTTAAAGCTAAAGTTAAAGTTAAAGTTAAAGTTAAAGTTAAGGTTAAAGTTAAAGTTAAAGTTAAAGTTAAAGTTAAAGTTAAAGTTAAAGTTAAAGTTAAAGTTAAAGTTAAAGTTAAAGTTAAAGTTAAAGTTAAAGTTAAAGCTAAAGTTTAAGTTAAAGTTAAAGTTAAAGTTAAAGCGAAAGTTAAAGTTAAAGTTAAAGTTAAAGTTAAAGTTAAAGTTAAAGTTAAAGTTAAAGTTAAAGCTAAAGTTTAAGTTAAAGTTAAAGTTAAATTTAAAGTTAAAGTTAAAGTTAAAGCGAAAGTTAAAGTTAAAGTTAAAGTTAAAGTTAAAGCTAAAGTTAAAGTTAAAGTTAAAGTTAAATTTAAATTTAAAGTTAAAGTTAAAGTTAATGTTAAAGTTAAAGTTAAAGTTAAAGTTAAAGTTAAAGTTAAAGTTAAAGCTAAAGTTTAAGTTAAAGTTAAAGTTAAAGTTAAAGCGAAAGTTAAAGTTAAAGTTAAAGTTAAAGTTAAAGTTAAAGTTAAAGTTAAAGCTAAAGTTAAAGTTAAAGTTAAAGTTAAAGTTAAAGTTAAAGTTAAAGTTAATGTTAAAGTTAAAGTTAAAGTTAAAGTTAAAGTTAAAGTTAAAGTTAAAGTTAAGGTTAAAGTTAAAGTTAAAGTTAAAGTTAAGGTTAAAGTTAAAGTTAAAGTTAAAGTTAAAGTTAAAGTTAAAGTTAAAGTTAAAGCTAAAGTTTAAGTTAAAGTTAAAGTTAAAGTTAAAGCGAAAGTTAAAGTTAAAGTTAAAGTTAAAGCTAAAGTTAAAGTTAAAGTTAAAGTTAAAATTAAAGTTAAAGTTAAAGTTAAAGTTAATGTTAAAGTTAAAGTTAAAGTTAAAGTTAAAGTTAAAGTTAAAGTTAAAGTTAAAGTTAAAGTTAAAGTTAAAGTTAAGGTTAAAGTTAAAGTTAAAGTTAAAGTTAAGGTTAAAGTTAAAGTTAAAGTTAAAGTTAAAGCGAAAGTTAAAGTTAAAGTTAAAGTTAAAGTTAAAGTTAAAGTTAAAGCTAAAGTTAAAGTTAAAGTTAAAGTTAAAGTTAAAGTTAAAGTTAATGTTAAAGTTAAAGTTAAAGTTAAAGTTAAAGTTAAAGCTAAAGTTAAAGTTAAAGTTAAAGTTAAAGTTAAAGTTAAGGTTAAAGTTAAAGTTAAAGTTAAAGTTAAGGTTAAAGTTAAAGTTAAAGTTAAAGTTAAAGTTAAAGTTAAAGTTAAAGTTAAAGTTAAAGTTAAAGTTAAAGTTAAAGTTAAAGTTAAAGTTAAAGTTAAAGTTAAAGTTAAAGTTAAAGTTAAAGTTAAAGCTAAAGTTTAAGTTAAAGTTAAAGTTAAAGTTAAAGCGAAAGTTAAAGTTAAAGTTAAAGTTAAAGTTAAAGTTAAAGTTAAAGTTAAAGTTAAAGTTAAAGTTAAAGTTAAAGTTAAAGTTAAAGTTAAAGTTAAAGTTAAAGTTAAAGTTAAAGTTAAAGTTAAAGTTAAAGTTAAAGTTAAAGTTAAAGTTAAAGTTAAAGTTAAAGTTAAAGCTAAAGTTTAAGTTAAAGTTAAAGTTAAAGCGAAAGTTAAAGTTAAAGTTAAAGTTAAAGTTAAAGATAAAGTTAAAGTTAAAGTTAAAGTTAAAGTTAAAGTTAAAGTTAATGTTAAAGTTAAAGTTAAAGTTAAAGTTAAAGTTAAAGTTAAAGTTAAAGTTAAAGTTAAAGTTAAAGTTAAAGTTAAAGTTAAAGTTAAAGTTAAAGTTAAAGTTAAAGTGAAAGTTAAATTTAAAGTTAAAGTTAAAGTGAAAGTTAAAGTTAAAGTTAAAGTGAAAGTTAATGTTAAAGTTAAAGTTAAAGTTAAAGTTAAAGCGAAAGTTAAAGTTAAGCTTAAAGTTAAAGTTAAAATTAAAGTTAAAGTTAAAGTTAAAGTTAAAGTTAAATTTAAATTTAAAGTTAAAGTTAAAGTTAATGTTAAAGTTAAAGTTAAAGTTAAAGTTGAAGTTAAAGTTAAAGTTAAAGTTAAAGTTAAAGTTAAAGTTAAATTTAAATTTAAAGTTAAAGTTAAAGTTAATGTTTAAGTTAAAGTTAAAGTTAAAGTTAAAGTTAAATTTAAAGTTGAAGTTGAAGTTAAAGTAAAAGTTAAAATTAAAGTTAAAGTTAAAGTTAAAGTTAAAGTTATGTTAAAGTTAATGTTAAAGTTAAAGTTAAATTTAAATTTAAAGTTAAAGTTAAAGTTAAAGTTAAATTTAAATTTAAAGTTAAAGTTAATGTTAAAGTTAAAGTTAAAGTTAAAGTTATGTTAAAGTTAATGTTAAAGTTAAAGTTAAATTTAAATTTAAAGTTAAAGTTAAAGTTAAAGTTAAAGTTAATGTTAAAGTTAAAGTTAAAGTTAAAGCGAAAGTTAAAGTTAAAGTTAAAGTTAAAGTTAAAGTTAAAGTTAAAGCTAAAGTTAAAGTTAAAATTAAAGTTAAAGTAAAAGTTAAAGTTAAAGCGAAAGTTAAAGTTAAAGTTAAAGTTAAAGTAAAAGTTAAAGCGAAAGTTAAAGTTAAAGTTAAACTTAAAGTTAAAGCTAAAGTTAAAGTTAAAGTTAAAGTTAAAGTTAAGGTTAAAGTTAAAGTTAAAGTTAAAGTTAAAGTTAAAGTTAAAGTTAAAGTTAAAGTTAAAGTTAAAGTTAAAGTTAAAGTTAAAGTTAAAGTTAAAGTTAAAGTTAAAGTTAAAGCTAAAGTTTAAGTTAAAGTTAAAGTTAAAGTTAAAGCGAAAGTTAAAGTTAAAGTTAAAGTTAAAGTTAAAGTTAAAGCTAAAGTTAAAGTTAAAGTTAAAGTTAAAGTTAAAGTTAAAGTTAAAGTTAAAGTTAAAGTTAAAGTTAAAGTAAAAGTTAAAGTTAAAGAGAAAGTTAAAGTTAAAGTTAAAGTTAAATTTAAATTTAAAGTTAAAGTTAATGTTAAAGTTAAAGTTAAAGTTAAAGTTAAAGTTAAAGTTAAAGTTAAAGTTAAAGTTAAAGTTAAAGTTAAAGTTAATGTTAAAGTTAAAGTTAAAGTTAAAGTTAAAGTTAAAGTTAAAGTTAAAGTTAAAGTTAAAGTTAAAGTTAAAGTTAAAGCTAAAGTTAAAGTTAAAGTTAAAGTTAAAGTTAAAGTTAAAGTTAAAGTTAAAGTTAAAGTTAAAGATAAAGTTAAGGTTAAAGTTAAAGTTAAAGTTAAAGTTAAAGCTAAAGTTAAAGTTAAAGTTAAAGTTAAAGTTAAAGCTAAAGTTAAAGTTAAAGTTAAGGTTAAAGTTAAGGTTAAAGTTAAAGTTAAAGTTAAAGTTAAAGTTAAAGTTAAAGTTAAAGTTAAAGTTAAAGTTAATGTTAAAGTTAAAGTTAAAGTTAAAGTTAAATTTAAAGTTAAAGTTATAGTTAAAGCTAAAGTTAAAGTTAAAGTTAAAGTTAAAGTTAAAGTTAAAGTTAAAGTTAAAGTTAAAGTTAAAGTTAAAGTTAAAGATAAAGTTAAGGTTAAAGTTAAAGTTAAAGTTAAAGTTAAACTTAAAGTTAAAGTTAAAATTAAAGTTAAAGTTAAAGTTACAGTTAAAGTTAAATTTAAGCTTAAAGTTAAAGCCAAAGTTAAAGTTAAAGTTAAGGTTAAGGTTAAAGTTAAAGTTAAAGTTAAAGCGAAAGTTAAAGTTAAAGTTAAAGTTAAAGTTAAAGTTAAGGTTAAAGTTAAACTTAAAGTTAAAGTTAAAATTAAAGTTAAAGTTAAAGTTACAGTTAAAGTTAAAGTCAAATTTAAAGTTAAAGTTAAAGTTAAAGTTAAAGCTAAAGTTTAAGTTAAAGTTAAAGTTAAACTTAAAGTTAAAGTTAAAGTTAAAGTTAAAGTTAAAGTTAAATTTAAATTTAAAGTTAAAGTTAAAGTTAAGGTTAAAGTTAAAGTTAAAGTTAAAGCGAAAGTTAAAGTTAAAGTTAAACTTAAAGTTAAAGTTAAAATTAAAGTTAAAGTTAAAGTTATAGTTAAAGTTAAAGTCAAATTTAAAGTTAAAGTTAAAGTTAAAGTTAAAGCTAAAGTTTAAGTTAAAGTTAAAGTTAAACTTAAAGTTAAGTTAAAGTTAAAGTTAAATTTAAATTTAAAGTTAAAGTTAAAGTTAAAGTTAAGGTTAAAGTTAAAGTTAAAGTTAAAGTTAAAGTTAAAGATAAAGTTAAGGTTAAAGTTAAAGTTAAAGTTAAAGTTAAAGTTAAAGTTAAAGTTAAACTTAAAGTTAAAGTTAAAATTAAAGTTAAAGTTAAAGTTACAGTTAAAGTTAAATTTAAGCTTAAAGTTAAAGCTAAAGTTAAAGTTAAAGTTAAGGTTAAGGTTAAAGTTAAAGTTAAAGTTAAAGCGAAAGTTAAAGTTAAAGTTAAAGTTAAAGTTAAAGTTAAAGTTAAAGTTAAAGTTAAACTTAAAGTTAAAGTTAAAATTAAAGTTAAAGTTAAAGTTACAGTTAAAGTTAAAGTCAAATTTAAAGTTAAAGTTAAAGTTAAAGTTAAAGCTAAAGTTTAAGTTAAAGTTAAAGTTAAACTTAAAGTTAAAGTTAAAGTTAAAGTTAAAGTTAAAGTTAAAGTTAAAGTTAAAGTTAAAGTTAAAGTTAAAGTTAAAGTTAAAGTTAAAGTTAAAGTTAAAGTTAAAGTTCAAGTTGAAGTTAAAGTTAAGTTAAAGTTAAAGTTAAAGTTAAATTTAAATTTAAAGTTAAAGTTAAAGTTAAAGTTAAAGTTAATGTTAAAGTTAAAGTTAAAATTAAAGTTAAAGTTAAAGTTACAGTTAAAGTTAAAGTCAAATTTAAAGTTAAAGTTAAAGTTAAAGTTAAAGCTAAAGTTTAAGTTAAAGTTAAAGTTAAACTTAAAGTTAAGTTAAAGTTAAAGTTAAATTTAAATTTAAAGTTAAAGTTATAGTTAAAGCTAAAGTTAAAGTTAAAGTTAAAGTTAAAGTTAAAGTTAAAGTTAAAGTTAAAGATAAAGATAAAGTTAAAGTTAAAGTTAAAGTTAAAGCTAAAGTTAAAGTTAAAGTTAAAGTTAAAGTTAAAGTTAAACTTAAAGTTAAAGTTAAAATTAAAGTTAAAGTTAAAGTTACAGTTAAAGTTAAATTTAAGCTTAAAGTTAAAGCTAAAGTTAAAGTTAAAGTTAAGGTTAAGGTTAAAGTTAAAGTTAAAGTTAAAGCGAAACTTAAAGTTAAAGTTAAAATTAAAGTTAAAGTTAAACTTAAAGTTAAAGTTAAGATTAAAGTTAAAGTTAAAGTTAAAGTTACAGTTAATGTTAAAGTCAAATTTAAAGTTAAAGTTAAAGTTAAAGTTAAAGTTAAAGCTAAAGTTTAAGTTAAAGTTAAAGTTAAACTTAAAGTTAAAGTTAAAGTTAAAGTTAAAGTTAAAGTTAAAGTTAAAGTTAAAGTTAAAGTTAAAGTTAAAGTTAAAGTTAAAGTTAAAGTTAAAGTTAAAGTTAAAGTTGAAGTTAAAGTTAAGTTAAAGTTAAAGTTAAAGTTAAATTTAAATTTAAAGTTAAAGTTAAAGTTAAAGTTAAAGTTAAAGTTAAAGTTAAAGTTAAAGTTAAAGTTAATGTTAAAGTTAAAGTTAAAATTAAAGTTAAAGTTAAATTTAAAGTTAAAGTTAAAATTAAAGTTAATGTTAAAGTTAAAGTTAAAGTTAAAGTTAAATTTAAATTTAAAGTTAAAGTTAAAGTTAATGTTAAAGTTAAAGTTAAAGTTAAAGTTAAAGCGAAAGTTAAAGTTAAAGTTAAAGTTAAAGTTAAAGCTAAAGTTAAAGTTAAAGTTAAAGTAAAAGTTAAAGTTAAAGTTAAAGCGAAAGTTAAAGTTAAAGTGAAAGTTAAAGTTAAAGTAAAAGTTAAAGCGAAAGTTAAAGTTAAAGTTGAAGTTAAAGTTAAAGTTAAAGTTAAAGTTAAAGTTAAAGTTAAAGTTAAAGTTAAACTTAAAGTTAAAGCTAAAGTTAAAGTTAAAGTTAAAGTTAAAGTTAAGGTTAAAGTTAAATTTAAATTTAAAGTTAAAGTTAAAGTTAAAGCTAAAGTTTAAGTTAAAGTTAAAGTTAAAGCGAAAGTTAAAGTTAAAGTTAAAGTTAAAGTAAAAGTTAAAGTTAAAGCGAAAGTTAAAGTTAAAGTTAAAGTTAAAGTTAAAGTTAAAGTTAAAGTTAAATTTAAATTTAAAGTTAAAGTTAATGTTAAAGTTAAAGTTAAAGTTAAAGTTAAAGCTAATGTTAAAGTTAAAGTTAAAGTTAAAATTAAAGTTAAAGTTAAAGTTAAATTTAAAGTTAAAGTTAAAGTTAAAGTTAAAGTTAATGTTAAAGTTAAAGTTAAAGTTAAAGTTAAAGCTAATGTTAAAGTTAAAGTTAAAGTTAAAGTTAAAATTAAAGTTAAAGTTAAAGTTAAAGTTAAATTTAAATTTAAAGTTAAAGTTAAAGTTAAAGTTAATGTTAAATTTAAATTTAAATTTAAAGTTAAAGTTAATGTTAAAGTTAAAATTAAAGTTATAGTTAAAGTTAAAGCTAATGTTAAAGTTAAAGTTAAAGTTAAAATTAAAGTTAAAGTTAAAGTTAAATTTAAATTTAAAGTTAAAGTTAAAGTTAATGTTAAAGTTAAAGTTAAAGTTAAAGTTAGTGTTAAAGTTAAAGTTAAAGTTAAAGTTAAAGTTAAAGTTAAAGTTGAAGTTAAAGTTAAGTTAAAGTTAAAGTTAAAGTTAAAGTTAAATTTAAATTTAAAGTTAAAGTTAAAGTTGAAGTTAATGTTAAAGTTAAAGTTAAAGTTAAAGTTAAAGTTAAATTTAAATTTAAAGTTAAAGTTAATGTTAAAGTTAAAGTGAAAGTGAAAGTGAAAGTTAAAGTTAAAGTTAAAAGTAAAGTGAAAGTTAAAGTTAAAGTGAAAGTTAATGTTAAAGTTAAAGTCAAAGTTAAAGCGAAAGTTAAAGATAAAGTTAAACTTAAAGTTAAAGTTAAAATTAAAGTTAAAGTTAAAGTTACAGTTAAAGTTAAATTTAAAGTTAAAGTTAAAGCTAAAGTTTAAGTTAAAGTTAAAGTTAAACTAAAAGTTAAAGTTAAACTAAAAGTTAAAGTTAAAGTTAAGGTTAAAGTTAAAGTTAAAGTTAAAGCGAAAGTTAAAGTTAAAGTTAAAGTTAAACTTAAAGTTAAAGCTAAAGTTAAAGTTAAAGTTAAGGTTAAAGTTAAAGTTAAAGTTAAAGCGAAAGTTAAAGTTAAAGTTAAAGTTAAAGTTAAAGTTAAAGTTAAACTTAAAGTTAAAGTTAAAATTAAAGTTAAAGTTACAGTTAAAGTTAAAGTAAAATTTAAAGTTAAAGTTAAAGTTAAAGCTAAAGTTTAAGTTAAAGTTAAAGTTAAACTTAAAGTTAAAGTTAAAGTTAAAGTTAAAGTTAAAGTTATAGTTAATGTTAAAGTTAAAGTTAAAGTTAAAGTTAAATTTAAATTTAAAGTTAATGTTAAAGTTAAAGTTAAAGTTAATGTTAAAGTTAAGTTAAAGTGAAAGTTAAAGTTAAAGTTAAAGTTAAAGTGAAAGTTAAAGTTAAAGTGAAAGTTAAATTTAAAGTTAAAGTTAAAGTTAAAGTTGAAGTTAAAGTTAAAGTTAAAGTTAAAATTAAAGTTAAAGTTAAAGTTAATGTTATAGTTAAAGTTAAAGTTAAATTTAAATTTAAATTTAAAGTTAAAGTTAAAGTTAATGTTAAAGTTAAAGTTAAAGTTAAAGTTAAAGTTAAAGTTAAATTTAAAGTTAAAGTTAAAGTTAAAGTTAATGTTAAAGTTAAAGTTAAAGTTAAATTTAAATTTAAAGTTAAATTTAAATTTAAAGTTGATGTTAAAGTTAAAGTTAAAGTTAAAGTTAAAGTTAAAGTTAAAGCGAAAGTTAAAGTTAAAGTTAAAGCTAAATTAAAGCTAAAGTTAAAGTAAAAGTTAAAGTTAAAGCGAAAGTTAAAGTTAAAGTTAAAGTTAAAGTTAATGTTAAAGTTAAAGTTAAAGTTAAAGTTAAAGTTAAAGTTAAAGTTAAAGTTAAAGTTAAAGTTAAAGTTAAAGTTAAAGTTAAAGTTAAAGTTAAAGTTAAAGTTAATGTTAAAGTTAAAGTTAAAGTTAAAGTTAAAGTTAAAGTTAATGTTAAAGTTAAAGTTAAATTTAAATTTAAAGTTAAAGTTAAAGTTAAAGGTAATGTTAAAGTTAAAGTTAAAGTTAAAGTTAAATTTAAAGTTAAAGTTAAAGCTAAAGTTAAAGTTAATGTTAAAGTTAAAGTTAAAGTTAAAGTTAAAGTTAAAGTTAAAGTTAAAGTTAAAGTGAAAGTTAAAGTTAAAGTTAAAGTTAAAGTTAAAGTTAAAGTTAAAGTTAAAGTTAAAGTTAAAGTGAAAGTTAAAGTTAAAGTGAAAGTTAAAGTTAAAGTTAAAGTTAAAGTTAAAGTTAAAGTTGAGGTTGAAGTTAAAGTTAAAGTTAAAGTTAAAGTTAAAATTAAAGTTAAAGTTAAAGTTAAAGTTAAATTTAAAGTTAAAGTTAAAGTTAAAGTTAAAGTTAAAGTGAAAGTTAAAGTTAAAGTTAAAGTTAAATTTAAATTTAAAGTTAAAGTTAATGTTAAAGTTAAAGTTAAAGTTAATGTTAAAGTTAAAGTTAAAGTTAAAGTTGAAGTTAAAGTTAAAGTTAAATTTAAATTTAAAGTTAAAGTTAAAGTTAAAGTTAATGTTAAAGTTAAAGTTAAAGTTAAAGTTAAAGTTAAAGTTGAAGTTAAAGTTAAAGTTAAAGTTAAAGTTAAAGTTAAAGTTAAAGTTAAAGTTAAAGTTAAAATTAAAGTTAAAGTTAAAGTTAAAGTTAAATTTAAAGTTAAAATTGAAGTTAATGTTAAATTTAAAGTTAAAGTTAAATTTAAATTTAAATTTAAAGTTAAAGTTAAAGTTAATGTTAAAGTTAAAGTTAAAGTTAAAGTTAAAATTAAAGTTAAAGTTAAAGTTAAAGTTAAAGTAAAAGTTAAAGTGAAAGTTAAAGTTAAAGTTAAAGCTAAAGCTAAAATTAAAGTTAAAGTAAAAGTTAAAGTTAAAGCGAAAGTTAAAGTTAAAGTTAAAGTAAAAGTTAAAGCGAAAGTTAAAGTTAAAGTTAAAGTTAAAGTTAAAGTTAAACTTAAAGTTAAAGCTAAAGTTAAAGTTAAAGTTAAAGTTAAGGTTAAAGTTAAAGTTAAAGTTAAAGTTAAAGTTAAAGTTAAAGCTAAAGTTTAAGTTAAAGTTAAAGTTAAAGTTAAAGTTAAAGTTAAAGCGAAAGTTAAAGTTAAAGTTAAAGCTAAAGTTAAAGTTAAAGTTAAAGTTAAAGTAAAGTTAAAGTTAAAGTTAAAGTTAAAGTAAAAGTTAAAGTTAAAGCGAAAGTTAAAGTTAAAGTTAAAGTTAAAGTTAAAGTGAAAGTTAAAGTTAAAGTGAAAGTTAAAGTTAAAGTTAAAATTAAAGTTAAAGTTAAAGTTAAAGTTAAAGTTAAAGTTACAGTTAAAGTTAAAGTTAAAGTTAAAGTTAAAGTTAAAGTTGAAGTTAAAGTTAAAGTTAAAGTTAAAATTAAAGTTAAAGTTAAAGTTAAATTTAAAGTTAAAGTTAAAGTTAAAGTTAAAGTTAATGTTAAAGTTAAAGTTAAAGTTAAAGTTAAAGTTAAATTTAAATTTAAAGTTAAAGTTAAAGGTAATGTTAAAGTTAAAGTTAAATTTAAAATTAAAGTTAAAGCTAAAGTTAAAGTTAATGTTAAAGTTAAAGTTGAAGTTAAAGTTAATGTTAAAGTTAAAGTTAAAGTTAAAGTTAAAGTTAAAGTTAAATTTAAATTTAAAGTTAAAGTTAAAGTTAAAGGTAATGTTAAAGTTAAAGTTAAAGTTAAATTTAAAGTTAAAGTTAAAGCTAAAGTTAAAGTTAATGTTAAAATTAAAGTTAAAGTTAAAGTTAAAGTTAAAGTTAAAGTTAAAGTTAAAGTGAAAGTGAAAGTGAAAGTTAAAGTTAAAGTTAAAGTGAAAGTTAAAGTTAAAGTGAAAGTTAAAGGTAATGTTAAAGTTAAAGTTAAAGTTAAAGTTAAATTTAAAGTTAAAGTTAAAGCTAAAGTTAAAGTTAATGTTAAAGTTAAAGTTAAAGTTAAAGTTAAAGTTAAAGTTAAAGTTAAAGTTAAAGTTAAAGTTAAAGTGAAAGTTAAAGTTAAAGTTAAAGTGAAAGTTAAAGTTAAAGTGAAAGTTAAAGTTAAAGTTAAAGTTGAAGTTAAAGTTAAAGTTAAAGTTAAATTTAAAGTTAAAGTTAAAGTTAAAGTTAAAGTTAAAGTTAAAGTTAAAGTTAAAGTTAATGTTAAAGTTAAAGTTAAAGTTAAAGTTAAAGTTAAAGTTAAAGTTAAAGTTAAATTTAAATTTAAAGTTAAAGTTAAAGTTAATGTTAAAGTTAAAGTTAAAGTTAAAGTTAAAGTTAAAGTTAAAGTTAAAGTTAAAGTTAAAGTTAAATTTAAATTTAAAGTTAAAGTTAAAGTTAATGTTAAAGTTAAAGTTAAAGTTAAAGTTAAATTTAAAGTTGAAGTTGAAGTTAAAGTTAAAGCGAAAATTAAAGTTAAAGTTAAAGTTAAAGTTAAAGCTAAAGTTAAAGTTAAAATTAAAGTTAAAGTAAAAGTTAAAGTTAAAGCGAAAGTTAAAGTTAAAGTTAAAGTTAAAGTTAAAGTAAAAGTTAAAGTAAAAGTTAAAGTTAAAGCGAAAGTTAAAGTTAAAGTTAAAGTTAAATTTAAATTTAAAGTTAAAGTTAATGTTAAAGTTAAAGTTAAAGTTAAAGTTAAAGTTAAGTTAAAGTTAATGTTAAAGTTAAAGTTAAAGTTAAAGTTAAAGTTAAAGTTAAAGTTAAAGTTAAAGTTAAAGTTAAAGTTAAAGTTAAAGTTAAAGTTAAAGTTAAAGTTAAAGTTAAAGTTAAAGTTAAAGTGAAAGTTAAAGTTAAAGGTAATGTTAAAGTTAAAGTTAAAGTTAAAGTTAAAGTTAAATTTAAAGTTAAAGTTAAAGCTAAAGTTAAAGTTAATGTTAAAGTTAAAGTTAAAGTTAAAGTTAAAGTTAAAGTTAATGTTAAAGTTAAAGTTAAATTTAAATTTAAAGTTAAAGTTAAAGTTAAAGGTAATGTTAAAGTTAAAGTTAAAGTTAAATTTAAAGTTAAAGTTAAAGCTAAAGTTAAAGTTAATGTTAAAGTTAAAGTTAAAGTTAAAGTTAAAGTTAAAGTTAAAGTTAAAGTTAAAGTTAAAGTTAAAGTTAAAGTTAAAGTTAAAGTGAAAGTTAAAGTTAAAGTTAAAGTTAAAGTTAAAGTTAAAGTTAAAGTTAAAGTTAAAGTTAAAGTTAAAGTGAAAGTTAAAGTTAAAGTGAAAGTTAAAGTTAAAGTTAAAGTTAAAGTTAAAGTTAAAGTTGAGGTTGAAGTTAAAGTTAAAGTTAAAGTTAAAGTTAAAATTAAAGTTAAAGTTAAAGTTAAAGTTAAATTTAAAGTTAAAGTTAAAGTTAAAGTTAAAGTGAAAGTTAAAGTTAAAGTTAAAGTTAAAGTTAAATTTAAATTTAAAGTTAAAGTTAATGTTAAAGTTAAAGTTAAAGTTAATGTTAAAGTTAAAGTTAAAGTTAAAGTTGAAGTTAAAGTTAAAGTTAAATTTAAATTTAAATTTAAAGTTAAAGTTAAAGTTAAAGTTAATGTTAAAGTTAAAGTTAAAGTTAAAGTTAAAGTTGAAGTTAAAGTTAAAGTTAAAGTTAAAGTTAAAGTTAAAGTTAAAGTTAAAGTTAAAGTTAAAGTTAAAGTTAAAATTAAAGTTAAAGTTAAAGTTAAATTTAAAGTTAAAATTGAAGTTAATGTTAAATTTAAAGTTAAAGTTAAATTTAAATTTAAAGTTAAAGTTAATGTTAAAGTTAAAGTTAAAGTTAATGTTAAAGTTAAAGTTAAAGTTAAAGTTGAAGTTAAAGTTAAAGTTAAATTTAAATTTAAATTTAAAGTTAAAGTTAAAGTTAATGTTAAAGTTAAAGTTAAAGTTAAAGTTAAAGTTGAAGTTAAAGTTAAAGTTAAAGTTAAAGTTAAAGTTAAAGTTAAAGTTAAAGTTAAAGTTAAAATTAAAGTTAAAGTTAAAGTTAAATTTAAAGTTAAAATTGAAGTTAATGTTAAATTTAAAGTTAAAGTTAAATTTAAATTTAAATTTAAAGTTAAAGTTAAAGTTAATGTTAAAGTTAAAGTTAAAGTTAAAGTTAAAATTAAAGTTAAAGTTAAAGTTAAAGTTAAAGTTAAAGTTAAAGTAAAAGTTAAAGTGAAAGTTAAAGTTAAAGTTAAAGCTAAAGCTAAAGTTAAAGTTAAAGTAAAAGTTAAAGTTAAAGCGAAAGTTAAAGTTAAAGTTAAAGTAAAAGTTAAAGCGAAAGTTAAAGTTAAAGTTAAAGTTAAAGTTAAAGTTAAACTTAAAGTTAAAGCTAAAGTTAAAGTTAAAGTTAAAGTTAAGGTTAAAGTTAAAGTTAAAGTTAAAGTTAAAGCGAAAGTTAAAGTTAAAGTTAAAGCTAAAGTTAAAGTTAAAGTTAAAGCGAAAGTTAAAGTTAAAGTTAAAGCTAAAGTTAAAGTTAAAGTTAAAGTTAAAGTAAAGTTAAAGTTAAAGTTAAAGTTAAAGTAAAAGTTAAAGTTAAAGCGAAAGTTAAAGTTAAAGTTAAAGTTAAAGTTAAAGTGAAAGTTAAAGTTAAAGTGAAAGTTAAAGTTAAAGTTAAAGTTAAAGTTAAAGTTAAAGTTAAAGTTAAAGTTAAAGTTAAAGTAAAAGTTAAAGTTAAAGCGAAAGTTAAAGTTAAAGTTAAAGTTAAAGTTAAAGTGAAAGTTAAAGTTAAAGTGAAAGTTAAAGTTAAAGTTAAAGTTAAAGTTAAAGTTAAAGTTAAAGTTAAAGTTAAAGTTAAAGTTAAAGTTAAAGTTAAAGTTAAAGTTAAAGTTAAAGTTAAAGTTAAAGTTAAAGTTAAAGTTGAAGTTAAAGTTAAAGTTAAAGTTAAAATTAAAGTTAAAGTTAAAGTTAAATTTAAAGTTAAAGTTAAAGTTAAAGTTAAAGTTAATGTTAAAGTTAAAGTTAAAGTTAAAGTTAAAGTTAAATTTAAATTTAAAGTTAAAGTTAAAGGTAATGTTAAAGTTAAAGTTAAATTTAAAATTAAAGTTAAAGCTAAAGTTAAAGTTAATGTTAAAGTTAAAGTTGAAGTTAAAGTTAATGTTAAAATTAAAGTTAAAGTTAAAGTTAAAGTTAAATTTAAATTTAAAGTTAAAGTTAAAGTTAAAGGTAATGTTAAAGTTAAAGTTAAAGTTAAAGTTAAATTTAAAGTTAAAGTTAAAGCTAAAGTTAAAGTTAATGTTAAAATTAAAGTTAAAGTTAAAGTTAAAGTTAAAGTTAAAGTTAAAGTGAAAGTGAAAGTGAAAGTTAAAGTTAAAGTTAAAGTGAAAGTTAAAGTTAAAGTGAAAGTTAAAGGTAATGTTAAAGTTAAAGTTAAAGTTAAAGTTAAATTTAAAGTTAAAGTTAAAGCTAAAGTTAAAGTTAATGTTAAAGTTAAAGTTAAAGTTAAAGTTAAAGTTAAAGTTAAAGTTAAAGTTAAAGTTAAAGTTAAAGTGAAAGTGAAAGTTAAAGTTAAAGTTAAAGTGAAAGTTAAAGTTAAAGTGAAAGTTAAAGTTAAAGTTAAAGTTGAAGTTAAAGTTAAAGTTAAAGTTAAATTTAAAGTTAAAGTTAAAGTTAAAGTTAAAGTTAAAGTTAAAGTTAAAGTTAAAGTTAAAGTTAAAGTTAATGTTAAAGTTAAAGTTAAAGTTAAAGTTAAAGTTAAAGTTAAAGTTAAATTTAAATTTAAAGTTAAAGTTAAAGTTAATGTTAAAGTTAAAGTTAAAGTTAAAGTTAAAGTTAAAGTTAAAGTTAAAGTTAAAGTTAAAGTTAAAGTTAAATTTAAATTTAAAGTTAAAGTTAAAGTTAATGTTAAAGTTAAAGTTAAAGTTAAAGTTAAATTTAAAGTTGAAGTTGAAGTTAAAGTTAAAGCGAAAATTAAAGTTAAAGTTAAAGTTAAAGTTAAAGCTAAAGTTAAAGTTAAAATTAAAGTTAAAGTAAAAGTTAAAGTTAAAGCGAAAGTTAAAGTTAAAGTTAAAGTTAAAGTAAAAGTTAAAGTAAAAGTTAAAGTTAAAGCGAAAGTTAAAGTTAAAGTTAAAGTTAAATTTAAATTTAAAGTTAAAGTTAATGTTAAAGTTAAAGTTAAAGTTAAAGTTAAAGTTAAGTTAAAGTTAATGTTAAAGTTAAAGTTAAAGTTAAAGTTAAAGTTAAAGTTAAAGTTAAAGTTAAAGTTAAAGTTAAAGTTAAAGTTAAAGTTAAAGTTAAAGTTAAAGTTAAAGTTAAAGTTAAAGTTAAAGTTAAAGTTAAAGTTAAAGTTAAAGTTAAAGTTAAAGTGAAAGTTAAAGTTAAAGTTGAAGTTAAAGTTAAAGTTAAAGTTAAAATTAAAGTTAAAGTTAAAGTTAAATTTAAAGTTAAAGTTAAAGTTAAAGTTAAAGTTAAAGTTAATGTTAAAGTTAAAGTTAAAGTTAAAGTTAAAGTTAAAGTTAAAGTTAAATTTAAATTTAAAGTTAAAGTTAAAGTTAAAGGTAATGTTAAAATTAAAGTTAAAGTTAAATTTAAAGTTAAAGTTAAAGCTAAAGTTAAAGTTAATGTTAAAGTTAAAGTTAAAGTTAAAGTTAAAGTTAATGTTAAAGTTAAAGTTAAAGTTAAAGTTAAAGTTAAATTTAAATTTAAAGTTAAAGTTAAAGTTAAAGGTAATGTTAAAGTTAAAGTTAAAGTTAAAGTTAAATTTAAAGTTAAAGTTAAAGCTAAAGTTAAAGTTAATGTTAAAGTTAAAGTTAAAGTTAAAGTTAAAGTAAAGTTAAAGTTAAAGTTAAAGTTAAAGTAAAAGTTAAAGTTAAAGCGAAAGTTAAAGTTAAAGTTAAAGTTAAAGTTAAAGTTAAAGTTAAAGTTAAAGTTAAAGTTAAAGTTAAAGTTAAAGTTAAAGTTAAAGTTAAAGTTGAAGTTAAAGTTAAAGTTAAAGTTAAAATTAAAGTTAAAGTTAAAGTTAAATTTAAAGTTAAAGTTAAAGTTAAAGTTAAAGTTAAAGTTAATGTTAAAGTTAAAGTTAAAGTTAAAGTTAAAGTTAAATTTAAATTTAAAGTTAAAGTTAAAGTTAAAGGTAATGTTAAAGTTAAAGTTAAAGTTAAATTTAAAGTCAAAGTTAAAGCTAAAGTTAAAGTTAATGTTAAAGTTAAAGTTAAAGTTAAAGTTAATGTTAAAGTTAAAGTTAAAGTTAAAGTTAAAGTTAAATTTAAATTTAAAGTTAAAGTTAAAGTTAAAGGTAATGTTAAAGTTAAAGTTAAAGTTAAAGTTAAAGTTAAAGTTAAAGCTAAAGTTAAAGTTAATGTTAAAGTTAAAGTTAAAGTTAAAGTTGAAGTGAAAGTGAAAGTGAAAGTTAAAGTTAAAGTTAAAGTGAAAGTTAAAGTTAAAGTGAAAGTTAAAGGTAATGTTAAAGTTAAAGTTAAACTTAAATTTAAAGTTAAAGTTAAAGCTAAAGTTAAAGTTAATGTTAAAGTTAAAGTTAAAGTTAAAGTTAAAGTGAAAGTGAAAGTTAAAGTTAAAGTTAAAGTGAAAGTTAAAGTTAAAGTGAAAGTTAAAGTTAAAGTTAAAGTTAAAGTTGAAGTTAAAGTTAAAGTTAAAGTTAAATTTAAAGTTAAAGTTAAAGTTAAAGTTAAAGTTAAAGTTAAAGTTAAAGTTAAAGTTAAAGTTAAAGTTAATGTTAAAGTTAAAGTTAAAGTTAAAGTTAAAGTTAAAGTTAAAGTTAAAGTTAAAGTTAAATTTAAATTTAAAGTTAAAGTTAAAGTTAATATTAAAGTTAAAGTTAAAGTTAAAGTTGAAGTTGAAGTTAAAGTTAAAGTTAAAGTTAAAGTTAAAGTTAAAGTTAAAGTTAAATTTAAATTTAAAGTTAAAGTTAAAGTTAATGTTAAAGTTAAAGTTAAAGTTAAAGTTAAAGTTAAAGTTAATGTTAAAGTTAAAGTTAAAGTTAAAGTTAAAGTTAAAGTTAAAGTTAAAGTTAAAGTTAAATTTAAATTTAAAGTTAAAGTTAAAGTTAATGTTAAAGTTAAAGTTAAAGTTAAAGTTGAAGTTAAAGTTAAAGTTAAAGTTAAAGTTAAAGTTAAAGTTAAATTTAAATTTAAAGTTAAAGTTAAAGTTAAAGTTAAAGTTAATGTTAAAGTTAAAGTTAAAGTTAAAGTTAAAGTTAAATTTAAAGTTGAAGTTGAAGTTAAAGTAAAAGTTAAAATTAAAGTTAAAGTTAAAGTTAAAGTTAAAGTTATGTTAAAGTTAATGTTAAAGTTAAAGTTAAATTTAAATTTAAAGTTAAAGTTAAAGTTAAAGTTAAAGTTAATGTTAAAGTTAAAGTTAAAGTTAAAGCGAAAGTTAAAGTTAAAGTTAAAGTTAAAGTTAAAGCTAAAGTTAAAGTTAAAATTAAAGTTAAAGTAAAAGTTAAAGTTAAAGCGAAAGTTAAAGTTAAAGTTAAAGTTAAAGTTAAAGTAAAAGTTAAAGCGAAAGTTAAAGTTAAAGTTAAACTTAAAGTTAAAGCTAAAGTTAAAGTTAAAGTTAAAGTTAAAGTTAAGGTTAAAGTTAAAGTTAAAGTTAAAGTTAAAGTTAAAGTTAAAGTTAAAGTTAAAGTTAAAGTTAAAGTTAAAGTTAAAGTTAAAGTTAAAGTTAAAGTTAAAGTTAAAGTTAAAGTTAAAGTTAAAGTTAAAGTTAAAGTTAAAGTTAAAGTTAAAGTTAAAGTTAAAGTTAAAGTTAAAGCTAAAGTTTAAGTTAAATTTAAAGTTAAAGTTAAAGCGAAAGTTAAAGTTAAAGTTAAAATTAAAGTTAAAGTTAAAGTTAAAGTTAAAGCTAAAGTTAAAGTTAAAGTTAAAGTTAAAGTTAAAGTTAAAGTTAAAGTTAAAGTTAAAGTTAAAGTTAAAGTTAAAGTTAAAGTTAAAGTTAAAGTTAAAGTTAAAGTTAAAGTTAAAGTTAAAGTTAAAGTTAAAGTAAAAGTTAAAGTTAAAGCGAAAGTTAAAGTTAAAGTTAAATTTAAATTTAAAGTTAAAGTTAATGTTAAAGTTAAAGTTAAAGTTAAAGTTAAAGTTAAAGTTAAAGTTAAAGTTAAAGTTAAAGTTAATGTTAAAGTTAAAGTTAAAGTTAAAGTTAAAGTTAAAGTTAAAGTTAAAGTTAAAGTTAAAGTTAAAGTTAAAGTTAAAGTTAAAGTTAAAGTTAAAGTGAAAGTTAAATTTAAAGTTAAAGTTAAAGTGAAAGTTAAAGTTAAAGTTAAAGTGAAAGTTAATGTTAAAGTTAAAGTTAAAGTTAAAGTTAAAGTTAAAGTTAAAGTTAAAGTTAAAGTTAAAGTTAAAGCGAAAGTTAAAGTTAAGCTTAAAGTTAAAGTTAAAATTAAAGTTAAAGTTAAAGTTAAAGTTAAAGTTAAATTTAAATTTAAAGTTAAAGTTAAAGTTAATGTTAAAGTTAAAGTTAAAGTTAAAGTTAAAGTTGAAGTTAAAGTTAAAGTTAAAGTTAAAGTTAAAGTTAAAGTTAAAGTTAAAGTTAAATTTAAATTTAAAGTTAAAGTTAAAGTTAATGTTAAAGTTAAAGTTAAAGTTAAATTTAAAGTTGAAGTTGAAGTTAAAGTAAAAGTTAAAATTAAAGTTAAAGTTAAAGTTAAAGTTATGTTAAAGTTAATATTAAAGTTAAAGTTAAATTTAAATTTAAAGTTAAAGTTAAAGTTAAATTTAAATTTAAAGTTAAAGTTAATGTTAAAGTTAAAGTTAAAGTTAAAGTTATGTTAAAGTTAATGTTAAAGTTAAAGTTAAATTTAAATTTAAAGTTAAAGTTAAAGTTAAAGTTAAAGTTAAAGTTAAAGTTAAAGTTAAAGCGAAAGTTAAAGTTAAAGTTAAAGTTAAAGTTAAAGCTAAAGTTAAAGTTAAAATTAAAGTTAAAGTAAAAGTTAAAGTTAAAGCGAAAGTTAAAGTTAAAGTTAAAGTTAAAGTTAAAGTAAAAGTTAAAGCGAAAGTTAAAGTTAAAGTTAAACTTAAAGTTAAAGCTAAAGTTAAAGTTAAAGTTAAAGTTAAAGTTAAGGTTAAAGTTAAAGTTAAAGTTAAAGTTAAAGTTAAAGTTAAAGTTAAAGTTAAAGTTAAAGTTAAAGTTAAAGTTAAAGTTAAAGTTAAAGTTAAAGTTAAAGTTAAAGTTAAAGTTAAAGTTAAAGTTAAAGTTAAAGCTAAAGTTTAAGTTAAAGTTAAAGTTAAAGTTAAAGCGAAAGTTAAAGTTAAAGTTAAAGTTAAAGTTAAAGTTAAAGTTAAAGTTAAAGCTAAAGTTAAAGTTAAAGTTAAAGTTAAAGTTAAAGTTAAAGTTAAAGTTAAAGTTAAAGTTAAAGTTAAAGTTAAAGTTAAAGTTAAAGCGAAAGTTAAAGTTAAAGTTAAAGTTAAAGTTAAATTTAAATTTAAAGTTAAAGTTAATGTTAAAGTTAAAGTTAAAGTTAAAGTTAAAGTTAAAGTTAAAGTTAAAGTTAAAGTTAATGTCAAAGTTAAAGTTAAAGTTAAAGTTAAAGTTAAAGTTAAAGTTAAAGTTAAAGTTAAAGTTAAAGTTAAAGTTAAAGTTAAAGTTAAAGTGAAAGTTAAATTTAAAGTTAAAGTTAAAGTGAAAGTTAAAGTTAAAGTTAAAGTTAAAGTGAAAGTTAATGTTAAAGTTAAAGTTAAAGTTAAAGTTAAAGTTAAAGCGAAAGTTAAAGTTAAGCTTAAAGTTAAAGTTAAAATTAAAGTTAAAGTTAAAGTTAAAGTTAAATTTAAATTTAAAGTTAAAGTTAATGTTAAAGTTAAAGTTAAAGTTAAAGTTAAAGTTAAAGTTAAAGTTAAAGTTAAAGTTAAAGTTAAAGTTAAAGTTAAAGCGAAAGTTAAAGTTAAGCTTAAAGTTAATGTTAAAGTTAAAGTTAAAGTTAAAGTTAAAGTTAAAGTTAAAGTTAATGTTAAAGTTAAAGTTAAAGTTAAAGCGAAAGTTAAAGTTAAAGTTAAAGTTAAATTTAAATTTAAAGTTAAAGTTAATGTTAAAGTTAAAGTTAAAGTTAAAGTTAAGTTAAAGTTAATGTTAAAGTTAAAGTTAAAGTTAAAGTTAAAGTTAAAGTTAAAGTTAAAGTTAAAGTTAAAGTTAAAGTTAAAGTTAAAGTTAAAGTTAAAGTTAAAGTGAAAGTTAAAGTTAAAGTTGAAGTTAAAGTTAAAGTTAAAGTTAAAATTAAAGTTAAAGTTAAAGTTAAATTTAAAGTTAAAGTTAAAGTTAAAGTTAAAGTTAAAGTTAATGTTAAAGTTAAAGTTAAAGTTAAAGTTAAAGTTAAAGTTAAAGTTAAATTTAAATTTAAAGTTAAAGTTAAAGTTAAAGGTAATGTTAAAATTAAAGTTAAAGTTAAATTTAAAGTTAAAGTTAAAGCTAAAGTTAAAGTTAATGTTAAAGTTAAAGTTAAAGTTAAAGTTAAAGTTAATGTTAAAGTTAAAGTTAAAGTTAAAGTTAAAGTTAAATTTAAATTTAAAGTTAAAGTTAAAGTTAAAGGTAATGTTAAAGTTAAAGTTAAAGTTAAAGTTAAATTTAAAGTTAAAGTTAAAGCTAAAGTTAAAGTTAATGTTAAAGTTAAAGTTAAAGTTAAAGTTAAAGTAAAGTTAAAGTTAAAGTTAAAGTTAAAGTAAAAGTTAAAGTTAAAGCGAAAGTTAAAGTTAAAGTTAAAGTTAAAGTTAAAGTTAAAGTTAAAGTTAAAGTTAAAGTTAAAGTTAAAGTTAAAGTTAAAGTTAAAGTTAAAGTTGAAGTTAAAGTTAAAGTTAAAGTTAAAGTTAAAATTAAAGTTAAAGTTAAAGTTAAATTTAAAGTTAAAGTTAAAGTTAAAGTTAAAGTTAAAGTTAAAGTTAATGTTAAAGTTAAAGTTAAAGTTAAAGTTAAAGTTAAAGTTAATGTTAAAGTTAAAGTTAAAGTTAAAGTTAAAGTTAAAGTTAAAGTTAAATTTAAATTTAAAGTTAAAGTTAAAGTTAAAGGTAATGTTAAAGTTAAAGTTAAAGTTAAATTTAAAGTCAAAGTTAAAGCTAAAGTTAAAGTTAATGTTAAAGTTAAAGTTAAAGTTAAAGTTAATGTTAAAGTTAAAGTTAAAGTTAAAGTTAAATTTAAATTTAAAGTTAAAGTTAAAGTTAAAGGTAATGTTAAAGTTAAAGTTAAAGTTAAAGTTAAAGTTAAAGTTAAAGTTAAAGCTAAAGTTAAAGTTAATGTTAAAGTTAAAGTTAAAGTTAAAGTTAAAGTTAAAGTGAAAGTGAAAGTGAAAGTGAAAGTTAAAGTTAAAGTTAAAGTGAAAGTTAAAGTTAAAGTGAAAGTTAAAGGTAATGTTAAAGTTAAACTTAAACTTAAATTTAAAGTTAAAGTTAAAGCTAAAGTTAAAGTTAATGTTAAAGTTAAAGTTAAAGTTAAAGTTAAAGTGAAAGTGAAAGTTAAAGTTAAAGTTAAAGTGAAAGTTAAAGTTAAAGTGAAAGTTAAAGTTAAAGTTAAAGTTAAAGTTGAAGTTAAAGTTAAAGTTAAATTTAAAGTTAAAGTTAAAGTTAAAGTTAAAGTTAAAGTTAAAGTTAAAGTTAAAGTTAAAGTTAAAGTTAAAGTTAATGTTAAAGTTAAAGTTAAAGTTAAAGTTAAAGTTAAAGTTAAAGTTAAAGTTAAAGTTAAATTTAAATTTAAAGTTAAAGTTAAAGTTAATGTTAAAGTTAAAGTTAAAGTTAAAGTTGAAGTTAAAGTTAAAGTTAAAGTTAAAGTTAAAGTTAAAGTTAAATTTAAATTTAAAGTTAAAGTTAAAGTTAATGTTAAAGTTAAAGTTAAAGTTAAAGTTAAAGTTAAAGTTAATGTTAAAGTTAAAGTTAAAGTTAAAGTTAAAGTTAAAGTTAAAGTTAAAGTTAAAGTTAAAGTTAAAGTTAAAGTTAAAGTTAAAGTTAAAGTTAAAGTTAAAGTTAAAGTTAAATTTAAATTTAAAGTTAAAGTTAAAGTTAATGTTAAAGTTAAAGTTAAAGTTGAAGTTAAAGTTAAAGTTAAAGTTAAAGTTAAAGTTAAATTTAAATTTAAAGTTAAAGTTAAAGTTAAAGTTAATGTTAAAGTTAAAGTTAAAGTTAAAGTTAAAGTTAAAGTTAAATTTAAAGTTGAACTTGAAGTTAAAGTAAAAGTTAAAATTAAAGTTAAAGTTAAAGTTAAAGTTAAAGTTAAAGTTAAAGTTATGTTAAAGTTAATGTTAAAGTTAAAGTTAAATTTAAATTTAAAGTTAAAGTTAAAGTTAAAGTTAAAGTTAATGTTAAAGTTAAAGTTAAAGTTAAAGCGAAAGTTAAAGTTAAAGTTAAAGTTAAAGTTAAAGCTAAAGTTAAAGTTAAAATTAAAGTTAAAGTAAAAGTTAAAGTTAAAGCGAAAGTTAAAGTTAAAGTTAAAGTTAAAATAAAAGTTAAAGCGAAAGTTAAAGTTAAAGTTAAACTTAAAGTTAAAGCTAAAGTTAAAGTTAAAGTTAAAGTTAAAGTTAAGGTTAAAGTTAAAGTTAAAGTTAAAGTTAAAGTTAAAGTTAAAGTTAAAGTTAAAGTTAAAGTTAAAGTTAAAGTTAAAGTTAAAGTTAAAGTTAAAGTTAAAGTTAAAGTTAAAGTTAAAGTTAAAGTTAAAGTTAAAGTTAAAGTTAAAGTTAAAGCTAAAGTTTAAGTTAAAGTTAAAGTTAAAGTTAAAGCGAAAGTTAAAGTTAAAGTTAAAGTTAAAGTTAAAGTTAAAGCTAAAGTTAAAGTTAAAGTTAAAGTTAAAGTTAAAGTTAAAGTTAAAGTTAAAGTTAAAGTTAAAGTTAAAGTTAAAGTTAAAGTTAAAGTTAAAGTTAAAGTTAAAGTTAAAGTTAAAGTTAAAGTTAAAGTTAAAGTTAAAGTTAAAGTTAAAGTTAAAGTTAAAGTTAAAGTTAAAGTTAAAGCGAAAGTTAAAGTTAAAGTTAAAGTTAAATTTAAATTTAAAGTTAAAGTTAATGTTAAAGTTAAAGTTAAAGTTAAAGTTAAAGTTAAAGTTAAAGTTAAAGTTAAAGTTAAAGTTAAAGTTAATGTTAAAGTTAAAGTTAAAGTTAAAGTTAAAGTTAAAGTTAAAGTTAAAGTTAAAGTTAAAGTTAAAGTTAAAGTTAAAGTTAAAGTTAAAGTTAAAGTGAAAGTTAAATTTAAAGTTAAAGTTAAAGTTAAAGTTAAAGTGAAAGTTAAAGTTAAAGTTAAAGTGAAAGTTAATGTTAAAGTTAAAGTTAAAGTTAAAGTTAAAGTTAAAGTTAAAGTTAAAGTTAAAGTTAAAGCGAAAGTTAAAGTTAAGCTTAAAGTTAAAGTTAAAATTAAAGTTAAAGTTAAAGTTAAAGTTAAAGTTAAATTTAAATTTAAAGTTAAAGTTAAAGTTAATGTTAAAGTTAAAGTTAAAGTTAAAGTTAAAGTTGAAGTTAAAGTTAAAGTTAAAGTTAAAGTTAAAGTTAAAGTTAAAGTTAAAGTTAAAGTTAAAGTTAAAGTTAAAGTTAAATTTAAATTTAAAGTTAAAGTTAAAGTTAATGTTAAAGTTAAAGTTAAAGTTAAAGTTAAATTTAAAGTTGAAGTTGAAGTTAAAGTAAAAGTTAAAATTAAAGTTAAAGTTAAAGTTAAAGTTAAAGTTATGTTAAAGTTAATGTTAAAGTTAAAGTTAAATTTAAATTTAAAGTTAAAGTTAAAGTTAAAGCTAAAGTTTAAGTTAAAGTTAAAGTTAAAGTTAAAGCGAAAGTTAAAGTTAAAGTTAAAGTTAAAGTTAAAGTTAAAGTTAAAGTTAAAGTTAAAGTTAAAGTTAAAGTTAAAGTTAAAGTTAAAGTTAAAGTTAAAGTTAAAGTTAAAGTTAAAGTTAAAGTTAAAGTTAAAGTTAAAGTTAAAGTTAAAGTTGAAGTTAAAGTTAAAGTTAAAGTTAAAGTTAAAGTTAAAGTTAAAGTTAAAGTTAAATTTAAATTTAAAGTTAAAGTTAAAGTTAATGTTAAAGTTAAAGTTAAAGTTAAATTTAAAGTTGAAGTTGAAGTTAAAGTAAAAGTTAAAATTAAAGTTAAAGTTAAAGTTAAAGTTAAAGTTATGTTAAAGTTAATATTAAAGTTAAAGTTAAATTTAAATTTAAAGTTAAAGTTAAAGTTAAATTTAAATTTAAAGTTAAAGTTAATGTTAAAGTTAAAGTTAAAGTTAAAGTTATGTTAAAGTTAATGTTAAAGTTAAAGTTAAATTTAAATTTAAAGTTAAAGTTAAAGTTAAAGTTAAAGTTAAAGTTAAAGTTAAAGTTAAAGCGAAAGTTAAAGTTAAAGTTAAAGTTAAAGTTAAAGCTAAAGTTAAAGTTAAAATTAAAGTTAAAGTAAAAGTTAAAGTTAAAGCGAAAGTTAAAGTTAAAGTTAAAGTTAAAGTTAAAGTAAAAGTTAAAGCGAAAGTTAAAGTTAAAGTTAAACTTAAAGTTAAAGCTAAAGTTAAAGTTAAAGTTAAAGTTAAAGTTAAGGTTAAAGTTAAAGTTAAAGTTAAAGTTAAAGTTAAAGTTAAAGTTAAAGTTAAAGTTAAAGTTAAAGTTAAAGTTAAAGTTAAAGTTAAAGTTAAAGTTAAAGTTAAAGTTAAAGTTAAAGTTAAAGTTAAAGCTAAAGTTTAAGTTAAAGTTAAAGTTAAAGTTAAAGCGAAAGTTAAAGTTAAAGTTAAAGTTAAAGTTAAAGTTAAAGTTAAAGTTAAAGCTAAAGTTAAAGTTAAAGTTAAAGTTAAAGTTAAAGTTAAAGTTAAAGTTAAAGTTAAAGTTAAAGTTAAAGTTAAAGTTAAAGTTAAAGCGAAAGTTAAAGTTAAAGTTAAAGTTAAAGTTAAATTTAAATTTAAAGTTAAAGTTAATGTTAAAGTTAAAGTTAAAGTTAAAGTTAAAGTTAAAGTTAAAGTTAAAGTTAAAGTTAATGTCAAAGTTAAAGTTAAAGTTAAAGTTAAAGTTAAAGTTAAAGTTAAAGTTAAAGTTAAAGTTAAAGTTAAAGTTAAAGTTAAAGTTAAAGTTAAAGTTAAAGTAAAAGTTAAAGTTAAAGCGAAAGTTAAAGTTAAAGTTAAAGTTAAAGTTAAATTTAAATTTAAAGTTAAAGTTAATGTTAAAGTTAAAGTTAAAGTTAAAGTTAAAGTTAAAGTTAAAGTTAAAGTTAAAGTTAAAGTTAAAGTTAATGTTAAAGTTAAAGTTAAAGTTAAAGTTAAAGTTAAAGTTAAAGTTAAAGTTAAAGTTAAAGTTAAAGTTAAAGTTAAAGTTAAAGTTAAAGTGAAAGTTAAATTTAAAGTTAAAGTTAAAGTGAAAGTTAAAGTTAAAGTTAAAGTGAAAGTTAATGTTAAAGTTAAAGTTAAAGTTAAAGTTAAAGTTAAAGTTAAAGTTAAAGTTAAAGTTAAAGTTAAAGTTAAAGTTAAAGCGAAAGTTAAAGTTAAGCTTAAAGTTAAAGTTAAAATTAAAGTTAAAGTTAAAGTTAAAGTTAAAGTTAAATTTAAATTTAAAGTTAAAGTTAAAGTTAATGTTAAAGTTAAAGTTAAAGTTAAAGTTAAAGTTAAAGTTGAAGTTAAAGTTAAAGTTAAAGTTAAAGTTAAAGTTAAAGTTAAAGTTAAAGTTAAATTTAAATTTAAAGTTAAAGTTAAAGTTAATGTTAAAGTTAAAGTTAAAGTTAAATTTAAAGTTGAAGTTGAAGTTAAAGTAAAAGTTAAAATTAAAGTTAAAGTTAAAGTTAAAGTTAAAGTTATGTTAAAGTTAATATTAAAGTTAAAGTTAAATTTAAATTTAAAGTTAAAGTTAAAGTTAAATTTAAATTTAAAGTTAAAGTTAATGTTAAAGTTAAAGTTAAAGTTAAAGTTATGTTAAAGTTAATGTTAAAGTTAAAGTTAAATTTAAATTTAAAGTTAAAGTTAAAGTTAAAGTTAAAGTTAAAGTTAAAGTTAAAGTTAAAGCGAAAGTTAAAGTTAAAGTTAAAGTTAAAGTTAAAGTTAAAGCTAAAGTTAAAGTTAAAATTAAAGTTAAAGTAAAAGTTAAAGTTAAAGCGAAAGTTAAAGTTAAAGTTAAAGTTAAAGTTAAAGTAAAAGTTAAAGCGAAAGTTAAAGTTAAAGTTAAACTTAAAGTTAAAGCTAAAGTTAAAGTTAAAGTTAAAGTTAAAGTTAAGGTTAAAGTTAAAGTTAAAGTTAAAGTTAAAGTTAAAGTTAAAGTTAAAGTTAAAGTTAAAGTTAAAGTTAAAGTTAAAGTTAAAGTTAAAGTTAAAGTTAAAGTTAAAGCTAAAGTTTAAGTTAAAGTTAAAGTTAAAGTTAAAGCGAAAGTTAAAGTTAAAGTTAAAGTTAAAGTTAAAGTTAAAGTTAAAGTTAAAGCTAAAGTTAAAGTTAAAGTTAAAGTTAAAGTTAAAGTTAAAGTTAAAGTTAAAGTTAAAGTTAAAGTTAAAGTTAAAGTTAAAGCGAAAGTTAAAGTTAAAGTTAAAGTTAAAGTTAAATTTAAATTTAAAGTTAAAGTTAATGTTAAAGTTAAAGTTAAAGTTAAAGTTAAAGTTAAAGTTAAAGTTAAAGTTAAAGTTAATGTCAAAGTTAAAGTTAAAGTTAAAGTTAAAGTTAAAGTTAAAGTTAAAGTTAAAGTTAAAGTTAAAGTTAAAGTTAAAGTTAAAGTTAAAGTTAAAGTGAAAGTTAAATTTAAAGTTAAAGTTAAAGTGAAAGTTAAAGTTAAAGTTAAAGTTAAAGTGAAAGTTAATGTTAAAGTTAAAGTTAAAGTTAAAGTTAAAGTTAAAGCGAAAGTTAAAGTTAAGCTTAAAGTTAAAGTTAAAATTAAAGTTAAAGTTAAAGTTAAAGTTAAATTTAAATTTAAAGTTAAAGTTAATGTTAAAGTTAAAGTTAAAGTTAAAGTTAAAGTTAAAGTTAAAGTTAAAGTTAAAGTTAAAGTTAAAGTTAAAGTTAAAGCGAAAGTTAAAGTTAAGCTTAAAGTTAATGTTAAAGTTAAAGTTAAAGTTAAAGTTAAAGTTAAAGTTAAAGTTAATGTTAAAGTTAAAGTTAAAGTTAAAGTTAAAGCGAAAGTTAAAGTTAAAGTTAAAGTTAAATTTAAATTTAAAGTTAAAGTTAATGTTAAAGTTAAAGTTAAAGTTAAAGTTAAGTTAAAGTTAATGTTAAAGTTAAAGTTAAAGTTAAAGTTAAAGTTAAAGTTAAAGTTAAAGTTAAAGTTAAAGTTAAAGTTAAAGTTAAAGTTAAAGTTAAAGTGAAAGTTAAAGTTAAAGTTGAAGTTAAAGTTAAAGTTAAAGTTAAAATTAAAGTTAAAGTTAAAGTTAAATTTAAAGTTAAAGTTAAAGTTAAAGTTAAAGTTAAAGTTAATGTTAAAGTTAAAGTTAAAGTTAAAGTTAAAGTTAAAGTTAAATTTAAATTTAAAGTTAAAGTTAAAGTTAAAGGTAATGTTAAAATTAAAGTTAAAGTTAAATTTAAAGTTAAAGTTAAAGCTAAAGTTAAAGTTAATGTTAAAGTTAAAGTTAAAGTTAAAGTTAAAGTTAATGTTAAAGTTAAAGTTAAAGTTAAAGTTAAAGTTAAATTTAAATTTAAAGTTAAAGTTAAAGTTAAAGGTAATGTTAAAGTTAAAGTTAAAGTTAAAGTTAAATTTAAAGTTAAAGTTAAAGCTAAAGTTAAAGTTAATGTTAAAGTTAAAGTTAAAGTTAAAGTTAAAGTTAAAGTAAAGTTAAAGTTAAAGTTAAAGTTAAAGTAAAAGTTAAAGTTAAAGCGAAAGTTAAAGTTAAAGTTAAAGTTAAAGTTAAAGTTAAAGTTAAAGTTAAAGTTAAAGTTAAAGTTAAAGTTAAAGTTAAAGTTAAAGTTAAAGTTAAAGTTGAAGTTAAAGTTAAAGTTAAAGTTAAAGTTAAAATTAAAGTTAAAGTTAAAGTTAAATTTAAAGTTAAAGTTAAAGTTAAAGTTAAAGTTAAAGTTAAAGTTAATGTTAAAGTTAAAGTTAAAGTTAAAGTTAAAGTTAAAGTTAAAGTTAATGTTAAAGTTAAAGTTAAAGTTAAAGTTAAAGTTAAAGTTAAATTTAAATTTAAAGTTAAAGTTAAAGTTAAAGGTAATGTTAAAGTTAAAGTTAAAGTTAAATTTAAAGTCAAAGTTAAAGCTAAAGTTAAAGTTAATGTTAAAGTTAAAGTTAAAGTTAAAGTTAATGTTAAAGTTAAAGTTAAAGTTAAAGTTAAATTTAAATTTAAAGTTAAAGTTAAAGTTAAAGGTAATGTTAAAGTTAAAGTTAAAGTTAAAGTTAAAGTTAAAGTTAAAGTTAAAGTTAAAGCTAAAGTTAAAGTTAATGTTAAAGTTAAAGTTAAAGTTAAAGTTAAAGTTAAAGTGAAAGTGAAAGTGAAAGTGAAAGTTAAAGTTAAAGTTAAAGTTAAAGTGAAAGTTAAAGTTAAAGTGAAAGTTAAAGGTAATGTTAAAGTTAAACTTAAACTTAAATTTAAAGTTAAAGTTAAAGCTAAAGTTAAAGTTAATGTTAAAGTTAAAGTTAAAGTTAAAGTTAAAGTGAAAGTGAAAGTTAAAGTTAAAGTTAAAGTGAAAGTTAAAGTTAAAGTGAAAGTTAAAGTTAAAGTTAAAGTTAAAGTTGAAGTTAAAGTTAAAGTTAAATTTAAAGTTAAAGTTAAAGTTAAAGTTAAAGTTAAAGTTAAAGTTAAAGTTAAAGTTAAAGTTAATGTTAAAGTTAAAGTTAAAGTTAAAGTTAAAGTTAAAGTTAAAGTTAAAGTTAAAGTTAAATTTAAATTTAAAGTTAAAGTTAAAGTTAATGTTAAAGTTAAAGTTAAAGTTAAAGTTGAAGTTAAAGTTAAAGTTAAAGTTAAAGTTAAAGTTAAAGTTAAATTTAAATTTAAAGTTAAAGTTAAAGTTAATGTTAAAGTTAAAGTTAAAGTTAAAGTTAAAGTTAATGTTAAAGTTAAAGTTAAAGTTAAAGTTAAAGTTAAAGTTAAAGTTAAAGTTAAAGTTAAAGTTAAAGTTAAAGTTAAAGTTAAAGTTAAAGTTAAAGTTAAATTTAAATTTAAAGTTAAAGTTAAAGTTAATGTTAAAGTTAAAGTTAAAGTTGAAGTTAAAGTTAAAGTTAAAGTTAAAGTTAAAGTTAAATTTAAATTTAAAGTTAAAGTTAAAGTTAAAGTTAATGTTAAAGTTAAAGTTAAAGTTAAAGTTAAAGTTAAAGTTAAATTTAAAGTTGAACTTGAAGTTAAAGTAAAAGTTAAAATTAAAGTTAAAGTTAAAGTTAAAGTTAAAGTTAAAGTTAAAGTTATGTTAAAGTTAATGTTAAAGTTAAAGTTAAATTTAAATTTAAAGTTAAAGTTAAAGTTAAAGTTAAAGTTAATGTTAAAGTTAAAGTTAAAGTTAAAGCGAAAGTTAAAGTTAAAGTTAAAGTTAAAGTTAAAGCTAAAGTTAAAGTTAAAATTAAAGTTAAAGTAAAAGTTAAAGTTAAAGCGAAAGTTAAAGTTAAAGTTAAAGTTAAAGTAAAAGTTAAAGCGAAAGTTAAAGTTAAAGTTAAACTTAAAGTTAAAGCTAAAGTTAAAGTTAAAGTTAAAGTTAAAGTTAAGGTTAAAGATAAAGTTAAAGTTAAAGTTAAAGTTAAAGTTAAAGTTAAAGTTAAAGTTAAAGTTAAAGTTAAAGTTAAAGTTAAAGTTAAAGTTAAAGTTAAAGTTAAAGTTAAAGTTAAAGTTAAAGTTAAAGTTAAAGCTAAAGTTTAAGTTAAAGTTAAAGTTAAAGTTAAAGCGAAAGTTAAAGTTAAAGTTAAAGTTAAAGTTAAAGTTAAAGCTAAAGTTAAAGTTAAAGTTAAAGTTAAAGTTAAAGTTAAAGTTAAAGTTAAAGTTAAAGTTAAAGTTAAAGTTAAAGTTAAAGTTAAAGTTAAAGTTAAAGTTAAAGTTAAAGTTAAAGTTAAAGTTAAAGTTAAAGTTAAAGTTAAAGTTAAAGTTAAAGTTAAAGTTAAAGTTAAAGCGAAAGTTAAAGTTAAAGTTAAAGTTAAATTTAAATTTAAAGTTAAAGTTAATGTTAAAGTTAAAGTTAAAGTTAAAGTTAAAGTTAAAGTTAAAGTTAAAGTTAAAGTTAAAGTTAAAGTTAAAGTTAAAGTTAATGTTAAAGTTAAAGTTAAAGTTAAAGTTAAAGTTAAAGTTAAAGTTAAAGTTAAAGTTAAAGTTAAAGTTAAAGTTAAAGTTAAAGTTAAAGTTAAAGTGAAAGTTAAATTTAAAGTTAAAGTTAAAGTTAAAGTTAAAGTGAAAGTTAAAGTTAAAGTTAAAGTGAAAGTTAATGTTAAAGTTAAAGTTAAAGTTAAAGTTAAAGTTAAAGTTAAAGTTAAAGTTAAAGCGAAAGTTAAAGTTAAGCTTAAAGTTAAAGTTAAAATTAAAGTTAAAGTTAAAGTTAAAGTTAAAGTTAAATTTAAATTTAAAGTTAAAGTTAAAGTTAATGTTAAAGTTAAAGTTAAAGTTAAAGTTAAAGTTGAAGTTAAAGTTAAAGTTAAAGTTAAAGTTAAAGTTAAAGTTAAAGTTAAAGTTAAAGTTAAAGTTAAAGTTAAATTTAAATTTAAAGTTAAAGTTAAAGTTAATGTTAAAGTTAAAGTTAAAGTTAAAGTTAAATTTAAAGTTGAAGTTGAAGTTAAAGTAAAAGTTAAAATTAAAGTTAAAGTTAAAGTTAAAGTTAAAGTTATGTTAAAGTTAATGTTAAAGTTAAAGTTAAATTTAAATTTAAAGTTAAAGTTAAAGTTAAATTTAAATTTAAAGTTAAAGTTAATGTTAAAGTTAAAGTTAAAGTTAAAGTTATGTTAAAGTTAATGTTAAAGTTAAAGTTAAATTTAAATTTAAAGTTAAAGTTAAAGTTAAAGTTAAAGTTAAAGTTAAAGTTAAAGTTAAAGTTAAAGCGAAAGTTAAAGTTAAAGTTAAAGTTAAAGTTAAAGCTAAAGTTAAAGTTAAAATTAAAGTTAAAGTAAAAGTTAAAGTTAAAGCGAAAGTTAAAGTTAAAGTTAAAGTTAAAGTTAAAGTAAAAGTTAAAGCGAAAGTTAAAGTTAAAGTTAAACTTAAAGTTAAAGCTAAAGTTAAAGTTAAAGTTAAAGTTAAAGTTAAGGTTAAAGTTAAAGTTAAAGTTAAAGTTAAAGTTAAAGTTAAAGTTAAAGTTAAAGTTAAAGTTAAAGTTAAAGTTAAAGTTAAAGTTAAAGTTAAAGCTAAAGTTTAAGTTAAAGTTAAAGTTAAAGTTAAAGCGAAAGTTAAAGTTAAAGTTAAAGTTAAAGTTAAAGTTAAAGTTAAAGCTAAAGTTAAAGTTAAAGTTAAAGTTAAAGTTAAAGTTAAAGTTAAAGTTAAAGTAAAAGTTAAAGTTAAAGCGAAAGTTAAAGTTAAAGTTAAAGTTAAAGTTAAATTTAAATTTAAAGTTAAAGTTAATGTTAAAGTTAAAGTTAAAGTTAAAGTTAAAGTTAAAGTTAAAGTTAAAGTTAATGTTAAAGTTAAAGTTAAAGTTAAAGTTAAAGTTAAAGTTAAAGTTAAAGTTAAAGTTAAAGTTAAAGTTAAAGTTAAAGTTAAAGTTAAAGTTAAAGTTAAAGTTAAAGTTAAAGTTAAAGTTAAAGTTAAAGTTAAAGTTAAAGTTAAAGTTAAAGTTAAAGTGAAAGTTAAATTTAAAGTTAAAGTTAAAGTGAAAGTTAAAGTTAAAGTTAAAGTGAAAGTTAATGTTAAAGTTAAAGTTAAAGTTAAAGTTAAAGTTAAAGTTAAAGCGAAAGTTAAAGTTAAGCTTAAAGTTAAAGTTAAAATTAAAGTTAAAGTTAAAGTTAAAGTTAAATTTAAATTTAAAGTTAAAGTTAATGTTAAAGTTAAAGTTAAAGTTAAAGTTAAAGTTAAAGTTAAAGTTAAAGTTAAAGTTAATGTTAAAGTTAAAGTTAAAGTTAAAGTTAAAGTTAAAGTTAAAGTTAAAGTTAAAGTTAAAGTTAAAGTTAAAGTTAAAGTGAAAGTTAAATTTAAAGTTAAAGTTAAAGTGAAAGTTAAAGTTAAAGTTAAAGTGAAAGTTAATGTTAAAGTTAAAGTTAAAGTTAAAGTTAAAGCGAAAGTTAAAGTTAAGCTTAAAGTTAAAGTTAAAGTTAAAGTTAAAGTTAAAGTTAAAGTTAAAGTTAAAGTTAAAGTTAAATTTAAATTTAAAGTTAAAGTTAAAGTTAAAGTTAAAGTTAAAGTTAAAGTTAAAGTTGAAGTTAAAGTTAAAGTTAAAGTTAAAGTTAAAGTTAAAGTTAAATTTAAATTTAAAGTTAAAGTTAAAGTTAATGTTAAAGTTAAAGTTAAAGTTAAAGTTAAAGTTAAAGTTAAATTTAAAGTTGAAGTTGAAGTTAAAGTAAAAGTTAAAATTAAAGTTAAAGTTAAAGTTAAAGTTAAAGTTAAAGTTATGTTAAAGTTAATGTTAAAGTTAAAGTTAAATTTAAATTTAAAGTTAAAGTTAAAGTTAAAGTTAAAGTTAATGTTAAAGTTAAAGTTAAAGTTAAAGCGAAAGTTAAAGTTAAAGTTAAAGCTAAAGTTAAAGTTAAAATTAAAGTTAAAGTAAAAGTTAAAGTTAAAGCGAAAGTTAAAGTTAAAGTTAAAGTTAAAGTAAAAGTTAAAGCGAAAGTTAAAGTTAAAGTTAAACTTAAAGTTAAAGCTAAAGTTAAAGTTAAAGTTAAAGTTAAAGTTAAAGTTAAAGTTAAGGTTAAAGTTAAAGTTAAAGTTAAAGTTAAAGTTAAAGTTAAAGTTAAAGTTAAAGTTAAAGTTAAAGTTAAAGTTAAACTAAAAGTTAAAGTTAAAGTTAAGGTTAAAGTTAAAGTTAAAGTTAAAGCGAAAGTTAAAGTTAAAGTTAAAGTTAAACTTAAAGTTAAAGCTAAAGTTAAAGTTAAAGTTAAGGTTAAAGTTAAAGTTAAAGTTAAAGCGAAAGTTAAAGTTAAAGTTAAAGTTAAAGTTAAAATTAAAGTTAAAGTTAAACTTAAAGTTAAATTTAAAGTTAAAGTTAAAGCGAAATTTAAAGTTAAAGTTAAAGTTAATGTTAAAGTTAAAGTTAAAGTTAAAGTTAAAGTTAAAGTTAAAGTTGAAGTTAAAGTTAAGTTAAAGTTAAAGTTAAATTTAAATTTAAAGTTAAAGTTAAAGTTAAAGTTAAGGTTAAAGTTAAAGTTAAAGTTAAAGCGAAAGTTAAAGTTAAAGTTAAACTTAAAGTTAAAGTTAAAATTAAAGTTAAAGTTAAAGTTAAAGTTACAGTTAAAGTTAAAGTCAAATTTAAAGTTAAAGTTAAAGTTAAAGTTAAAGCTAAAGCTAAAGTTAAAGTTAAAGTTAAAGTTAAACTTAAAGTTAAAGCTAAAGTTAAAGTTAAAGTTAAGGTTAAAGTTAAAGTTAAAGTTAAAGCGAAAGTTAAAGTTAAAGTTAAAGTTAAAGTTAAACTTAAAGTTAAAGTTAAAATTAAAGTTAAAGTTAAAGTTACAGTTAAAGTTAAATTTAAGCTTAAAGTTAAAGCTAAAGTTAAAGTTAAAGTTAAGGTTAAGGTTAAAGTTAAAGTTAAAGCGAAAGTTAAAGTTAAAGTTAAAGTTAAAGTTAAAGTTAAAGTTAAAGTTAAACTTAAAGTTTAAGTTAAAATTAAAGTTAAAGTTAAAGTTACAGTTAAAGTTAAAGTCAAATTTAAAGTTAAAGTTAAAGTTAAAGTTAAAGCTAAAGTTTAAGTTAAAGTTAAAGTTAAACTTAAAGTTAAAGTTAAAGTTAAAGTTAAAGTTAAAGTTAAAGTTAAAGTTAAAGTTAAAGTTAAAGTTAAAGTTAAAGTTAAAGTTAAAGTTAAAGTTGAAGTTAAAGTTAAGTTAAAGTTAAAGTTAAAGTTAAAGTTAAATTTAAATTTAAAGTTAAAGTTAAAGTTAAAGTTAAAGTTAAAGTTAATGTTAAAGTTAAAGTTAAAATTAAAGTTAAAGTTAAATTTAAAGTTAAAGTTAAAATTAAAGTTAATGTTAAAGTTAAAGATAAAGTTAAAGTTAAATTTAAATTTAAAGTTAAAGTTAAACTTAAAGTTAAAGTTAAAATTAAAGTTAAAGTTAAAGTTACAGTTAAAGTTAAATTTAAGCTTAAAGTTAAAGCTAAAGTTAAAGTTAAAGTTAAGGTTAAGGTTAAAGTTAAAGTTAAAGTTAAAGTTAAAGCGAAAGTTAAAGTTAAAGTTAAAGTTAAAGTTAAAGTTAAAGTTAAAGTTAAACTTAAAGTTTAAGTTAAAATTAAAGTTAAAGTTAAAGTTACAGTTAAAGTTAAAGTCAAATTTAAAGTTAAAGTTAAAGTTAAAGTTAAAGCTAAAGTTTAAGTTAAAGTTAATGTTAAAGTTAAAGTTAAAGTTAAAGTTAAAGCGAAAGTTAAAGTTAAAGTTAAAGTTAAAGTTAAAGCTAAAGTTAAAGTTAAAGTTAAAGTAAAAGTTAAAGTTAAAGCGAAAGTTAAAGTTAAAGTGAAAGTTAAAGTTAAAGTTAAAGTTGAAGTTAAAGTTAAAGTTAAAGTCAAAGTTAAACTTAATGTTAAAGCTAAAGTTAAAGTTAAAGTTAAAGTTAAAGTTAAAGTTAAGGTTAAAGTTAAATTTAAATTTAAAGTTAAAGTTAAAGTTAAAGCTAAAGTTTAAGTTAAAGTAAAAGTTAAAGCGAAAGTTAAAGTTAAAGTAAAAGTTAAAGTTAAAGCGAAAGTTAAAGTTAAAGTTAAAGTTAAAGTTAAAGTTAAAGTTAAAGTTAAATTTAAATTTAAAGTTAAAGTTAATGTTAAAGTTAAAGTTAAAGTTAAAGTTAAAGCTAATGTTAAAGTTAAAGTTAAAGTTAAAATTAAAGTTAAAGTTAAAGTTAAATTTAAAGTTAAAGTTAAAGTTAAAGTTAAAGTTAATGTTAAAGTTAAAGTTAAAGTTAAAGCTAATGTTAAAGTTAAAGTTAAAGTTAAAGTTAAAATTAAAGTTAAAGTTAAAATTAAAGTTAAATTTAAATTTAAAATTAAAGTTAAAGTTAATGTTAAAGTTAAATTTAAATTTAAAGTTAAAGTTAATGTTAAAGTTAAAATTAAAGTTATAGTTAAAGTTAAAGCTAATGTTAAAGTTAAAGTTAAAGTTAAAATTAAAGTTAAAGTTAAAGTTAAAGTTAAATTTAAATTTAAAGTTAAAGTTAAAGTTAATGTTAAAGTTAAAGTTAAAGTTAAAGTTAGTGTTAAAGTTAAAGTTAAAGTTAAAGTTAAAGTTAAAGTTAAAGTTAAAGTTAAAGTTGAAGTTAAAGTTAAGTTAAAGTTAAAGTTAAATTTAAATTTAAAGTTAAAGTTAAAGTTGAAGTTAATGTTAAAGTTAAAGTTAAAGTTAAAGTTAAATTTAAATTTAAAGTTAAAGTTAATGTTAAAGTTAAAGTGAAAGTGAAAGTGAAAGT
The DNA here is from genome assembly GCF_040869045.1 of Eurosta solidaginis. NCBI lineage: Eukaryota > Metazoa > Arthropoda > Insecta > Diptera > Tephritidae > Eurosta > Eurosta solidaginis. The sequence goes on along the minus strand of NC_090324.1, from coordinate 68,348,302 downwards.
TAAAGTTAAAGTTAAAAGTAAAGTGAAAGTTAAAGTTAAAGTGAAAGTTAATGTTAAAGTTAAAGTCAAAGTTAAAGCGAAAGTTAAAGATAAAGTTAAACTTAAAGTTAAAGTTAAAATTAAAGTTAAAGTTAAAGTTACAGTTAAAGTTAAATTTAAAGTTAAAGTTAAAGCTAAAGTTTAAGTTAAAGTTAAAGTTAAACTAAAAGTTAAAGTTAAACTAAAAGTTAAAAGTTAAAGTTAAACTAAAATTAAAGTTAAAGTTACAGTTAAAGTTAAAGTCAAATTTAAAGTTAAAGTTAAAGTTAAAGTTAAAGTTAAAGTTAAAGCTAAAGTTTAAGTTAAAGTTAAAGTTAAACTTAAAGTTAAAGTTAAAGTTAAAGTTAAAGTTAAAGTTAAAGTTAAAGTTAAAGTTAAAGTTATAGTTAATGTTAAAGTTAAAGTTAAAGTTAAATTTAAAGTTAAAGTTAAAGTTAAAGTTAAAGTTAATGTTAAAGTTAAGTTAAAGTGAAAGTTAAAGTTAAAGTTAAAGTTAAAGTGAAAGCTAAAGTTAAAGTGAAAGTTAAATTTAAAGTTAAAGTTAAAGTTAAAGTTAAAGTTAAAGCTAAAGTTAAAGTTAAAGTTAAAGTTAAAGTTAAAGTTAAAGTTAAAGTTAAAGTTAAAGTTAAAGTTAAAGTTAAAGTTAAAGTTAAAGTAAAAGTTAAAGTTAAAGCGAAAGTTAAAGTAAAGTTAAAGTTAAATTTAAATTTAAAGTTAAAGTTAATGTTAAAGTTAAAGTTAAAGTTAAAGTTAAAGTTAAAGTTAAAGTTAAAGTTAAAGTTAAAGTTAATGTTAAAGTTAAAGTTAAAGTTAAAGTTAAAGTTAAAGTTAAAGTTAAAGTTAAAGTTAAAGTTAAAGTTAAAGTTAAAGTTAAAGTTAAAGTTAAAGTTAAAGTTAAAGTGAAAGTTAAATTTAAAGTTAAAGTTAAAGTGAAAGTTAAAGTTAAAGTTAAAGTGAAAGTTAATGTTAAAGTTAAAGTTAAAGTTAAAGTTAAAGTTAAAGTTAAAGTTAAAGTTAAAGTTAAAGTTAAAGTTAAAGCGAAAGTTAAAGTTAAGCTTAAAGTTAAAGTTAAAATTAAAGTTAAAGTTAAAGTTAAAGTTAAAGTTAAATTTAAATTTAAAGTTAAAGTTAAAGTTAATGTTAAAGTTAAAGTTAAAGTTAAAGTTAAAGTTGAAGTTAAAGTTAAAGTTAAAGTTAAAGTTAAAGTTAAAGTTAAAGTTAAATTTAAATTTAAAGTTAAAGTTAAAGTTAATGTTAAAGTTAAAGTTAAAGTTAAAGTTAAAGTTAAAGCGAAAGTTAAAGTTAAAGTTAAAGTTAAAGTTAAAGCTAAAGTTAAAGTTAAAATTAAAGTTAAAGTAAAAGTTAAAGTTAAAGCGAAAGTTAAAGTTAAAGTTAAAGTTAAAGTAAAAGTTAAAGCGAAAGTTAAAGTTAAAGTTAAACTTAAAGTTAAAGCTAAAGTTAAAGTTAAAGTTAAAGTTAAAGTTAAGGTTAAAGTTAAAGTTAAAGTTAAAGTTAAAGTTAAAGTTAAAGTTAAAGTTAAAGTTAAAGTTAAAGTTAAAGTTAAAGTTAAAGTTAAAGTTAAAGTTAAAGTTAAAGTTAAAGTTAAAGTTAAAGTTAAAGTTAAAGTTAAAGTTAAAGCGAAAGTTAAAGTTAAAGTTAAAGTTAAAGTTAAAGTTAAAGCTAAAGTTAAAGTTAAAGTTAAAGTTAAAGTTAAAGTTAAAGTTAAAGTTAAAGTTAAAGTTAAAGTTAAAGTTAAAGTTAAAGTTAAAGTTAAAGTTAAAGTAAAAGTTAAAGTTAAAGCGAAAGTTAAAGTTAAAGTTAAAGTTAAATTTAAATTTAAAGTTAAAGTTAATGTTAAAGTTAAAGTTAAAGTTAAAGTTAAAGTTAAAGTTAATGTTAAAGTTAAAGTTAAAGTTAAAGTTAAAGTTAAAGTTAAAGTTAAAGTTAAAGTTAAAGTTAAAGTTAAAGTTAAAGTTAAAGTTAAAGTTAAAGTTAAAGTTAAAGTTAAAGTTAAAGTTAAAGTTAAAGTTAAAGTTAAAGTTAAAGTGAAAGTTAAATTTAAAGTTAAAGTTAAAGTGAAAGTTAAAGTTAAAGTTAAAGTGAAAGTTAATGTTAAAGTTAAAGTTAAAGTTAAAGTTAAAGCGAAAGTTAAAGTTAAGCTTAAAGTTAAAGTTAAAAATAAAGTTAAAGTTAAAGTTAAAGTTAAATTTAAATTTAAAGTTAAAGTTAATGTTAAAGTTAAAGTTAAAGTTAAAGTTAAAGTTAAAGTTAAAGTTAAAGTTAATGTTAAAGTTAAAGTTAAAGTTAAAGTTAAAGTTAAAGTTAAAGTTAAAGTGAAAGTTAAATTTAAAGTTAAAGTTAAAGTGAAAGGTAAAGTTAAAGTTAAAGTGAAAGTTAATGTTAAAGTTAAAGTTAAAGTTAAAGTTAAAGCGAAAGTTAAAGTTAAGCTTAAAGTTAAAGTTAAAGTTAAAGTTAAAGTTAAAGTTAAAGTTAAAGTTAAATTTAAATTTAAAGTTAAAGTTAAAGTTAATGTTAAAGTTAAAGTTAAAGTTAAAGTTGAAGTTAAAGTTAAAGTTAAAGTTAAAGTTAAAGTTAAATTTAAATTTAAAGTTAAAGTTAAAGTTAATGTTAAAGTTAAAGTTAAAGTTAAAGTTAAAGTTAAATTTAAAGTTGAAGTTGAAGTTAAAGTAAAAGTTAAAATTAAAGTTAAAGTTAAAGTTAAAGTTAAAGTTATGTTAAAGTTAATGTTGAAGTTAAAGTTAAATTTAAATTTAAAGTTAAAGTTAAAGTTAAAGTTAATGTTAAAGTTAAAGTTAAAGCGAAAGTTAAAGTTAAAGTTAAAGCTAAAGTTAAAGTTAAAATTAAAGTTAAAGTAAAAGTTAAAGTTAAAGCGAAAGTTAAAGTTAAAGTTAAAGTTAAAGTAAAAGTTAAAGCGAAAGTTAAAGTTAAAGTTAAAGTTAAGGTTAAAGTTAAAGTTAAAGTTAAAGTTAAAGTTAAAGTTAAAGTTAAAGTTAAAGTTAAAGTTAAACTAAAAGTTAAAGTTAAAGTTAAGGTTAAAGTTAAAGTTAAAGTTAAAGCGAAAGTTAAAGTTAAAGTTAAAGTTAAACTTAAAGTTAAAGCTAAAGTTAAAGTTAAAGTTAAGGTTAAAGTTAAAGTTAAAGTTAAAGCGAAAGTTAAAGTTAAAGTTAAAGTTAAAGTTAAAATTAAAGTTAAAGTTAAACTTAAAGTTAAAGTTAAGGTTAAAGTTAAAGTTAAAGTTAAAGCGAAATTTAAAGTTAAAGTTAAAGTTAATGTTAAAGTTAAAGTTAAAGTTAAACTAAAAGTTAAAGTTAAAGTTAAGGTTAAAGTTAAAGTTAAAGTTAAAGCGAAAGTTAAAGTTAAAGTTAAAGTTAAACTTAAAGTTAAAGCTAAAGTTAAAGTTAAAGTTAAGGTTAAAGTTAAAGTTAAAGTTAAAGCGAAATTTAAAGTTAAAGTTAAAGTTAATGTTAAAGTTAAAGTTAAAGTTAAAGTTAAAGTTAAAGTTAAAGTTGAAGTTAAAGTTAAGTTAAAGTTAAAGTTAAAGTTAAATTTAAATTTAAAGTTAAAGTTAAAGTTAAAGTTAAAGTTAAGGTTAAAGTTAAAGTTAAAGTTAAAGCGAAAGTTAAAGTTAAAGTTAAACTTAAAGTTAAAGTTAAAATTAAAGTTAAAGTTAAAGTTAAAGTTACAGTTAAAGTTAAAGTCAAATTTAAAGTTAAAGTTAAAGTTAAAGTTAAAGCTAAAGTTAAAGTTAAAGTTAAAGTTAAACTTAAAGTTAAAGCTAAAGTTAAAGTTAAAGTTAAGGTTAAAGTTAAAGTTAAAGTTAAAGCGAAAGTTAAAGTTAAAGTTAAAGTTAAAGTTAAACTTAAAGTTAAAGTTAAAATTAAAGTTAAAGTTAAAGTTACAGTTAAAGTTAAATTTAAGCTTAAAGTTAAAGCTAAAGTTAAAGTTAAAGTTAAGGTTAAGGTTAAAGTTAAAGTTAAAGTTAAAGTTAAAGCGAAAGTTAAAGTTAAAGTTAAAGTTAAAGTTAAAGTTAAACTTAAAGTTTAAGTTAAAATTAAAGTTAAAGTTAAAGTTACAGTTAAAGTTAAAGTCAAATTTAAAGTTAAAGTTAAAGTTAAAGTTAAAGTTAAAGCTAAAGTTTAAGTTAAAGTTAAAGTTAAACTTAAAGTTAAAGTTAAAGTTAAAGTTAAAGTTAAAGTTAAAGTTAAAGTTAAAGTTAAAGTTAAAGTTAAAGTTAAAGTTAAAGTTGAAGTTAAAGTTAAGTTAAAGTTAAAGTTAAAGTTAAATTTAAATTTAAAGTTAAAGTTAAAGTTAAAGTTAATGTTAAAGTTAAAGTTAAAATTAAAGTTAAAGTTAAATTTAAAGTTAAAGTTAAAATTAAAGTTAATGTTAAAGTTAAAGATAAAGTTAAAGTTAAATTTAAATTTAAAGTTAAAGTTAAAGTTAAAGTTAAAGTTAATGTTAAAGTTAAAGTTAAAGTTAAAATTAAAGTTAAAGCGAAAGTTAAAGTTAAAGTTAAAGTTAAAGTTAAAGCTAAAGTTAAAGTTAAAGTTAAAGTAAAAGTTAAAGTTAAAGCGAAAGTTAAAGTTAAAGTGAAAGTTAAAGTTAAAGTAAAAGTTAAAGCGAAAGTTAAAGTTAAAGTTGAAGTTAAAGTTAAAGTTAAAGTTAAAGTTAAACTTAATGTTAAAGCTAAAGTTAAAGTTAAAGTTAAAGTTAAAGTTAAGGTTAAAGTTAAATTTAAATTTAAAGTTAAAGTTAAAGTTAAAGCTAAAGTTTAAGTTAAAGTAAAAGTTAAAGCGAAAGTTAAAGTTAAAGTAAAAGTTAAAGTTAAAGCGAAAGTTAAAGTTAAAGTTAAAGTTAAAGTTAAATTTAAATTTAAAGTTAAAGTTAATGTTAAAGTTAAAGTTAAAGTTAAAGTTAAAGTTAAAGTTAAAGCTAATGTTAAATTTAAAGTTAAAGTTAAAATTAAAGTTAAAGTTAAAGTTAAATTTAAAGTTAAAGTTAAAGTTAAAGTTAAAGTTAATGTTAAAGTTAAAGTTAAAGTTAAAGTTAAAGCTAATGTTAAAGTTAAAGTTAAAGTTAAAGTTAAAATTAAAGTTAAAGTTAAAGTTAAAGTTAAGATTAAATTTAAAATTAAAGTTAAAGTTAATGTTAAAGTTAAATTTAAATTTAAAGTTAAAGTTAATGTTAAAGTTAAAATTAAAGTTATAGTTAAAGTTAAAGCTAATGTTAAAGTTAAAGTTAAAGTTAAAATTAAAGTTAAAGTTAAAGTTAAAGTTAAATTTAAATTTAAAGTTAAAGTTAAAGTTAATGTTAAAGTTAAAGTTAAAGTTAAAGTTAGTGTTAAAGTTAAAGTTAAAGTTAAAGTTAAAGTTGAAGTTAAACTTAAGTTAAAGTTAAAGTTAAATTTAAATTTAAAGTTAAAGTTAAAGTTGAAGTTAATGTTAAAGTTAAAGTTAAAGTTAAAGTTAAATTTAAATTTAAAGTTAAAGTTAATGTTAAAGTTAAAGTGAAAGTGAAAGTGAAAGTTAAAGTTAAAGTTAAAAGTAAAGTGAAAGTTAAAGTTAAAGTGAAAGTTAATGTTAAAGTTAAAGTCAAAGTTAAAGCGAAAGTTAAAGATAAAGTTAAACTTAAAGTTAAAGTTAAAATTAAAGTTAAAGTTAAAGTTACAGTTAAAGTTAAATTTAAAGTTAAAGTTAAAGCTAAAGTTTAAGTTAAAGTTAAAGTTAAACTAAAAGTTAAAGTTAAACTAAAAGTTAAAAGTTAAAGTTAAACTAAAATTAAAGTTAAAGTTACAGTTAAAGTTAAAGTCAAATTTAAAGTTAAAGTTAAAGTTAAAGTTAAAGCTAAAGTTTAAGTTAAAGTTAAAGTTAAACTTAAAGTTAAAGTTAAAGTTAAAGTTAAAGATAAAGTTAAAGTTAAAGTTATAGTTAATGTTAAAGTTAAAGTTAAAGTTAAATTTAAAGTTAAAGTTAAAGTTAAAGTTAAAGTTAATGTTAAAGTTAAGTTAAAGTGAAAGTTAAAGTTAAAGTTAAAGTTAAAGTGAAAGTTAAAGTTAAAGTGAAAGTTAAATTTAAAGTTAAAGTTAAAGTTAAAGTTAAAGTTAAAGTTAAAGTTAAAGTTGAAGTTAAAGTTAAAGTTAAAGTTAAAGTTAAAATTAAAGTTAAAGTTAAAGTTAATGTTATAGTTAAAGTTAAAGTTAAATTTAAATTTAAATTTAAAGTTAAAGTTAAAGTTAATGTTAAAGTTAAGTTAAAGTTAAAGTTAAATTTAAAGTTAAAGTTAAAGTTAATGTTAAAGTTAAAGTTAAAGTTAAATTTAAATTTAAAGTTAAATTTAAATTTAAAGTTGATGTTAAAGTTAAAGTTAAAGTTAAAGTTAAAGCGAAAGTTAAAGTTAAAGTTAAAGCTAAATTAAAGCTAAAGTTAAAGTAAAAGTTAAAGTTAAAGCGAAAGTTAAAGTTAAAGTTAAAGCGAAAGTTAAAGTTAAAGTTAAAGTTAATGTTAAAGTTAAAGTTAAAGTTAAAGTTAAAGTTAAAGTTAAAGTTAAAGTTAAAGTTAAAGTTAAAGTTAAAGTTAAAGTTAAAGTTAAAGTTAAAGTTAAAGTTAAAGTTAAAGTTAATATTAAAGTTAAAGTTAAAGTTAAATTTAAATTTAAAGTTAAAGTTAAAGTTAAAGGTAATGTTAAAGTTAAAGTTAAAGTTAAAGTTAAATTTAAAGTTAAAGTTAAAGCTAAAGTTAAAGTTAATGTTAAAGTTAAAGTTAAAGTTAAAGTTAAAGTTAAAGTTAAAGTTAAAGTTAAAGTTAAAGTTAAAGTTAAAGTTAAAGTTAAAGTGAAAGTTAAAGTTAAAGTTAAAGTTAAAGTTAAAGTTAAAGTTAAAGTTAAAGTTAAAGTGAAAGTTAAAGTTAAAGTGAAAGTTAAAGTTAAAGTTAAAGTTAAAGTTAAAGTTAAAGTTGAGGTTGAAGTTAAAGTTAAAGTTAAAGTTAAAGTTAAAATTAAAGTTAAAGTTAAAGTTAAAGTTAAAGTTAAAGTTAAATTTAAAGTTAAAGTTAAAGTTAAAGTTAAAGTTAAAGTGAAAGTTAAAGTTAAAGTTAAAGTTAAATTTAAATTTAAAGTTAAAGTTAATGTTAAAGTTAAAGTTAAAGTTAATGTTAAAGTTAAAGTTAAAGTTAAAGTTGAAGTTAAAGTTAAAGTTAAATTTAAATTTAAATTTAAATTTAAAGTTAAAGTTAATGTTAAAGTTAAAGTTAAAGTTAAAGTTAAAGTTAAAGTTAAAGTTGAAGTTAAAGTTAAAGTTAAAGTTAAAGTTAAAGTTAAAGTTAAAGTTAAAGTTAAAGTTAAAGTTAAAGTTAAAGTTAAAATTAAAGTTAAAGTTAAAGTTAAAGTTAAATTTAAAGTTAAAATTGAAGTTAATGTTAAATTTAAAGTTAAATTTAAATTTAAATTTAAATTTAAAGTTAAAGTTAAAGTTAAAGTTAATGTTAAAGTTAAAGTTAAAGTTAAAGTTAAAGTTAAAGTTAAGGTTAAAGTTAAAGTTAAAGTTAAAGTTAAAGTTAAAGTTAAAGTTAAACTTAAAGTTAAAGTTAAAGTTAAAGTAAAAGTTAAAGTGAAAGTTAAAGTTAAAGTTAAAGCTAAAGCTAAAGTTAAAGTTAAAGTAAAAGTTAAAGTTAAAGCGAAAGTTAAAGTTAAAGTTAAAGTAAAAGTTAAAGCGAAAGTTAAAGTTAAAGTTAAAGTTAAAGTTAAACTTAAAGTTAAAGCTAAAGTTAAAGTTAAAGTTAAAGTTAAGGTTAAAGTTAAAGTTAAAGTTAAAGTTAAAGTTAAAGCTAAAGTTTAAGTTAAAGTTAAAGTTAAAGTTAAAGTTAAAGCGAAAGTTAAAGTTAAAGTTAAAGCTAAAGTTAAAGTTAAAGTTAAAGTAAAGTTAAAGTTAAAGTTAAAGTTAAAGTTAAAGTAAAAGTTAAAGTTAAAGCGAAAGTTAAAGTTAAAGTTAAAGTTAAAGTTAAAGTTAAAGTGAAAGTTAAAGTTAAAGTGAAAGTTAAAGTTAAAGTTAAAGTTAAAGTTAAAGTTAAAGTTAAAGTTAAAGTTAAAGTTAAAGTTAAAGTTAAAGTTAAAGTTAAAGTTAAAGTTAAAGTTAAAGTTAAAGTTAAAGTTGAAGTTAAAGTTAAAGTTAAAGTTAAAATTAAAGTTAAAGTTAAAGTTAAATTTAAAGTTAAAGTTAAAGTTAAAGTTAAAGTTAAAGTTAAAGTTAATGTTAAAGTTAAAGTTAAAGTTAAAGTTAAAGTTAAAGTTAAATTTAAATTTAAAGTTAAAGTTAAAGGTAATGTTAAAGTTAAAGTTAAAGTTAAATTTAAAGTTAAAGTTAAAGCTAAAGTTAAAGTTAATGTTAAAGTTAAAGTTAAAGCTAATGTTAAAGTTAAAGTTAAAGTTAAAGTTAAATTTAAATTTAAAGTTAAAGTTAAAGTTAAAGGTAATGTTAAAGTTAAAGTTAAAGTTAAATTTAAAGTTAAAGTTAAAGCTAAAGTTAAAGTTAATGTTAAAGTTAAAGTTAAAGTTAAAGTTAAAGTGAAAGTGAAAGTGAAAGTTAAAGTTAAAGTTAAAGTGAAAGTTAAAGTTAAAGTGAAAGTTAAAGGTAATGTTAAAGTTAAAGTTAAAGTTAAAGTTAAATTTAAAGTTAAAGTTAAAGCTAAAGTTAAAGTTAATGTTAAAGTTAAAGTTAAAGTTAAAGTTAAAGTTAAAGTGAAAGTGAAAGTTAAAGTTAAAGTTAAAGTGAAAGTTAAAGTTAAAGTGAAAGTTAAAGTTAAAGTTAAAGTTGAATTTAAAGTTAAAGTTAAATTTAAAGTTAAAGTTAAAGTTAAAGTTAAAGTTAAAGTTAAAGTTAAAGTTAAAGTTAAAGTTAAAGTTAATGTTAAAGTTAAAGTTAAAGTTAAAGTTAAAGTTAAAGTTAAAGTTAAAGTTAAATTTAAATTTAAAGTTAAAGTTAAAGTTAATGTTAACTTAAAGTTAAAGTTAAAGTTAAAGTTAAAGTTAAAGTTAAAGTGAAAGTTAAAGTTAAAGTTAAAGTTAAAGTTAAAGTTAAAGTTAAAGTTAAAGTTAAAATTAAAGTTAAAGTTGAAGTTAAAGTTAAAGTTAAAATTAAAGTTAAAGTTAAAGTTAAAGTTAAAGTTAATATTAAAGTTAAAGTTAAAGTTAAAGTTAATGTTAAAGTTAAAGTTAAAGTTAAAGTTAAATTTAAATTTAAAGTTAAAGTTAAAGTTAAAGTTAATGTTAAAGTTAAAGTTAAAGTTAAAGTTAAAGTTAAATTTAAATTTAAATTTAAAGTTAAAGTTAAAGTTAAAGTTAATGTTAAAGTTAAAGTTAAAGTTAAAGTTAAAGTTAAAGTTAAAGTTAAAGTTAAAGTTAAAGTTAAAGTTAAAGTTAAAGTTAAATTTAAAGTTAAAGTTAAAGTTAATGTTAAAGCTAAAGTTAAAGTTAAAGTTAAATTTAAATTTAAAGTTAAAGTTAAAGTTAAAGTTAAAGTTAATGTTAAAGTTAAAGTTAACGTTAAAGTTAAAATTAAAGCGAAAGTTAAAGTTAAAGTTAAAGTTAAAGCTAAAGTTAAAGTTGAAGTTACAGTTAAAGTTAAATTTAAATTTAAAGTTAAAGTTAAAGTTAAAGCGAAAGTTAAAGCTAAAGTTAAAGTTAAAGTTAAAGTTAAAGTTAAAGTTAAAATTAAAGTTAAAGTTAAAGTTAAAATTAAAGTTAAAGTTAAAGTTAAAGTTAAAGTTAAAGTTAAAGTTAAAGTTAAAGTTAAAGTTAAAGTAAAAGTTAAAGTTAAAGCGAAAGTTAAAGTTAAAAATAAAGTTAATGTTAAAGTGAAAGTTAAAGTCAAAGTTAAAGTTAAAGTTAAGGTTAAAGTTGAATTTAAAGTTAAAGTTAAAGTTAAAGTTAAAGTTAAAGTTAAAGTTAAAGTTAAAGCTAAAGCTAAAGTTAAAGTTAACGTTAAATTTAAATTTAAAGTTAAAGTTAAAATTAAAGTTAAAGTTAAAATTAAAGTTAAAGTTAAAGTTAAAGTTAAAGTTAAAGTTAAGGTTAAAGTTAAAGTTAAAGTTAAAGTTAAAGTTAAAGTTAAAGTTAAAGTTAAAGTTAAAGTTAAAGTTAAAGTTAAAGTTAAAGTTAAAGCTAAAGTTTAAGTTAAAGTTAAAGTTAAAGTTAAAGCGAAAGTTAAAGTTAAAGTTAAAGTTAAAGTTAAAGTTAAAGCTAAAGTTAAAGTTAAAGTTAAATTTAAAGTTAAAGTTAAAGTTAAAGTTAAAGTTAAAGTAAAAGTTAAAGTTAAAGCGAAAGTTAAAGTTAAAGTTAAAGTTAAAGTTAAATTTAAATTTAAAGTTAAAGTTAATTTTAAAGTTAAAGTTAAAGTTAAAGTTAAAGTTAAAGTTAAAGTTAAAGTTAATGTTAAAGTTAAAGTTAAAGTTAAAGTTAAAGTTAAGTTAAAGTTAAAGTTAAAGTTAAAGTTAAAGTTAAAGTTAAAGTTAAAGTGAAAGTTAAATTTAAAGTTAAAGTTAAAGTGAAAGTGAAAGTTAAAGTTAAAGTTAAAGTTAAAGTGAAAGTTAATGTTAAAGTTAAAGTTAAAGTTAAAGTTAAAGTTAAAGTTAAAGCGAAAGTTAAAGTTAAGCTTAAAGTTAAAGTTAAAATTAAAGTTAAAGTTAAAGTTAAAGTTAAATTTAAAGTTAAAGTTAAAGTTAAAGCTAAAGTTTAAGTTAAAGTTAAAGTTAACTAAAAGTTAAAGTTAAAGTTAAGGTTAAAGTTAAAGTTAAAGTTAAAGCGAAAGTTAAAGTTAAAGTTAAAGTTAAAGTTAAAGTTAAAGTTAAACTTAAAGTTAAAGCTAAAGTTAAAGTTAAGGTTAAAGTTAAAGCGAAAGTTAAAGTTAAAGTTAAAGTTAAACTTAAAGTTAAAGTTAAAGTTAAAATTAAAGTTAAATTTAAAGTTAAAGTTACAGTTAAAGTTAAAGTTAAATTTAAAGTTAAAGTTAAAGTTAAAGCTAAAGTTTAAGTTAAATTTAAAGTTAAACTTAAAGTTAAAGTTAAAGTTAATGTTAAAGTTAAAGTTAAAGTTAAAGTTAAAGTTAAAGTTAAATTTAAAGTTAAAGTTAAAGTTAATGTTAAAGTTAAAGTTAAAGTGAAAGTTAAAGTTAAAGTTAAAGTTAAAGTTAAAGTTAAAGTTAAAGTTAAAGTGAAAGTTAAAGTTAAAGTTAAAGTTAAAGTTAAAGTTAAAGTTAAAGTTAAAGTTAAAATTAAAGTTAAAGTTGAAGTTAAAGTTAAAGTTAAAATTAAAGTTAAAGTTAAAGTTAAAGTTAATATTAAAGTTAAAGTTAAAGTTAATGTTAAAGTTAAAGTTAAAGTTAAAGTTAAAGTTAAAGTTAAATTTAAATTTAAAGTTAAAGTTAAAGTTAAAGTTAATGTTAAAGTTAAAGTTAAAGTTAAAGTTAAAGTTAAATTTAAATTTAAATTTAAAGTTAAAGTTAAAGTTAAAGTTAATGTTAAAGTTAAAGTTAAAGTTAAAGTTAAAGTTAAAGTTAAAGTTAAAGTTAAAGTTAAAGTTAAAGTTAAAGTTAAAGTTAAATTTAAAGTTAAAGTTAAAGTTAATGTTAAAGCTAAAGTTAAAGTTAAAGTTAAAGTTAAATTTAAATTTAAAGTTAAAGTTAAAGTTAAAGTTAATGTTAAAGTTAAAGTTAACGTTAAAGTTAAAATTAAAGCGAAAGTTAAAGTTAAAGTTAAAGTTAAAGCTAAAGTTAAAGTTAAAGTTACAGTTAAAGTTAAATTTAAATTTAAAGTTAAAGTTAAAGTTAAAGCGAAAGTTAAAGCTAAAGTTAAAGTTAAAGTTAAAGTTAAAGTTAAAATTAAAGTTAAAGTTAAAGTTAAAATTAAAGTTAAAGTTAAAGTTAAAGTTAAAGTTAAAGTTAAAGTTAAAGTTAAAGTTAAAGTTAAAGTTAAAGTTAAAGTTAAAGTTAAAGTAAAAGTTAAAGTTAAAGCGAAAGTTAAAGTTAAAAATAAAGTTAATGTTAAAGTGAAAGTTAAAGTCAAAGTTAAAGTTAAAGTTAAAGTTAAGGTTAAAGTTGAATTTAAAGTTAAAGTTAAAGTTAAAGTTAAAGTTAAAGTTAAAGCTAAAGCTAAAGTTAAAGTTAACGTTAAATTTAAATTTAAAGTTAAAGTTAAAATTAAAGTTAAAGTTAAAATTAAAGTTAAAGTTAAAGTTAAAGTTACAGTTAAAGTTAAAGTTAAAGTTAAAGTTAAAGTTAAAGTTAAAGCTAAAGTTAAAGTTAAAGTTAAACTTAAAGTTAAAGTTAAGGTTAAAGTTAAGGTTAAAGTTAAAGTTAAAGTTAAAGTTAAAATTAAAGTTAAAGTAAAAGTTAAAGTTAAAGCGAAAGTTAAAGTTAAAGTTAAAGATAAAGTTAAAGTTAAAGTTAAAGTTAAAGCTAAAGTTAAAGTTAAAGTTAAAGTTAAGGTTAAACTTAAAGTTAAAGTTAAAATTAAAGTTAAAGTTACAGTTAAAGTTAAAGTTAAATTTAAAGTTAAAGTTAAAGCTAAAGTTAAAGTTAAAGTTAAGGTAAAGCGAAAGTTAAAGTTAAAGTTAAACTTAAAGTTAAAGTTAAAATTAAAGTTAAAGTTAAAGCGAAAGTTAAAGTTAAAGTTAAAGTTAAAGTTAAACTTAAAGTTAAAGTTAAAATTAAAGTTAAAGTTAAAGTTACAGTTACAGTTAAAGTTAAATTTAAATTTAAAGTTAAAGTTAAAATTAAAGTTAAAGTTAAAGTTAAAGCTAAAGTTAAAGTTAAAGTTAAACTTAAATTTAAGGTTAAAGTTAAAGTTAAAGTTAAAGTTAAACTTAAAGTTAAAGTTAAAATTAAGGTTAAAGTTAAAGTTAAACCGAAAGTTAAAGTTAAAGTTAAAGTTAAAGTTAAACTTAAAGTTAAAGTTAAAGTTAAATTTAAATTTAAATTTAAAGTTAAAGTTAAAATTAAAGTTAAAGTTAAAGCGAAAGTTAAAGTTAAAGTTATAGTTACAGTTAAAGTTAAATTTAAATTTAAAGTTAAAGTTAAAATTAAAGTTAAAGTTAAAGCTAAAGTTAAAGTTAAAGTTAAAGTTAAACTTAAAGTTAAGGTTAAAGTTAAAGTTAAAGTTAAAGGTAAAGTTAAAGTTAAAGTTAAAGTTAAAGTTAACGTTAAAGTTAAAGTTAAAGTTAAAGTTAAAGTTAAAGTTAAAGTTAAAGTTAAAGCTAAAGTTAAAGCTAAAGTTAAAGCTAAAGTTAAAGGTAAAGTTAAGGTTAAAGTTAAGGTTAAAGTTAAAGTTAAAGTTAAAGCGAAATTTACAGTTAAAGTTAAAGTTAAACTTAAAGTTAAAGTTAAAATTAAAGTTAAAGTTAAAGTTAAAGTTAAAGTTAAAGTTAAAGTTAAAGTTAAAGTTAAAGTTAAAGTTAAAGTTAAATTTAAAGTTAAAGTTAAAGTTAATGTTAAAGCTAAAGTTAAAGTTAAAGTTAAATTTAAATTTAAAGTTAAAGTTAAAGTTAAAGTTAAAGTTAATGTTAAAGTTAAAGTTAACGTTAAAGTTAAAATTAAAGCGAAAGTTAAAGTTAAAGTTAAAGTTAAAGCTAAAGTTAAAGTTGAAGTTACAGTTAAAGTTAAATTTAAATTTAAAGTTAAAGTTAAAGTTAAAGCGAAAGTTAAAGCTAAAGTTAAAGTTAAAGTTAAAGTTAAAGTTAAAGTTAAAATTAAAGTTAAAGTTAAAGTTAAAATTAAAGTTAAAGTTAAAGTTAAAGTTAAAGTTAAAGTTAAAGTTAAAGTTAAAGTTAAAGTTAAAGTAAAAGTTAAAGTTAAAGCGAAAGTTAAAGTTAAAAATAAAGTTAATGTTAAAGTGAAAGTTAAAGTCAAAGTTAAAGTTAAAGTTAAGGTTAAAGTTGAATTTAAAGTTAAAGTTAAAGTTAAAGTTAAAGTTAAAGTTAAAGTTAAAGTTAAAGCTAAAGCTAAAGTTAAAGTTAACGTTAAATTTAAATTTAAAGTTAAAGTTAAAATTAAAGTTAAAGTTAAAATTAAAGTTAAAGTTAAAGTTAAAGTTAAAGTTAAAGTTAAGGTTAAAGTTAAAGTTAAAGTTAAAGTTAAAGTTAAAGTTAAAGTTAAAGTTAAAGTTAAAGTTAAAGTTAAAGTTAAAGTTAAAGTTAAAGCTAAAGTTTAAGTTAAAGTTAAAGTTAAAGTTAAAGCGAAAGTTAAAGTTAAAGTTAAAGTTAAAGTTAAAGTTAAAGCTAAAGTTAAAGTTAAAGTTAAATTTAAAGTTAAAGTTAAAGTTAAAGTTAAAGTTAAAGTAAAAGTTAAAGTTAAAGCGAAAGTTAAAGTTAAAGTTAAAGTTAAAGTTAAATTTAAATTTAAAGTTAAAGTTAATTTTAAAGTTAAAGTTAAAGTTAAAGTTAAAGTTAAAGTTAAAGTTAAAGTTAATGTTAAAGTTAAAGTTAAAGTTAAAGTTAAAGTTAAGTTAAAGTTAAAGTTAAAGTTAAAGTTAAAGTTAAAGTTAAAGTTAAAGTGAAAGTTAAATTTAAAGTTAAAGTTAAAGTGAAAGTGAAAGTTAAAGTTAAAGTTAAAGTTAAAGTGAAAGTTAATGTTAAAGTTAAAGTTAAAGTTAAAGTTAAAGTTAAAGTTAAAGCGAAAGTTAAAGTTAAGCTTAAAGTTAAAGTTAAAATTAAAGTTAAAGTTAAAGTTAAAGTTAAATTTAAAGTTAAAGTTAAAGTTAAAGCTAAAGTTTAAGTTAAAGTTAAAGTTAACTAAAAGTTAAAGTTAAAGTTAAGGTTAAAGTTAAAGTTAAAGTTAAAGCGAAAGTTAAAGTTAAAGTTAAAGTTAAAGTTAAAGTTAAAGTTAAACTTAAAGTTAAAGCTAAAGTTAAAGTTAAGGTTAAAGTTAAAGCGAAAGTTAAAGTTAAAGTTAAAGTTAAACTTAAAGTTAAAGTTAAAGTTAAAATTAAAGTTAAATTTAAAGTTAAAGTTACAGTTAAAGTTAAAGTTAAATTTAAAGTTAAAGTTAAAGTTAAAGCTAAAGTTTAAGTTAAATTTAAAGTTAAACTTAAAGTTAAAGTTAAAGTTAATGTTAAAGTTAAAGTTAAAGTTAAAGTTAAAGTTAAAGTTAAATTTAAAGTTAAAGTTAAAGTTAATGTTAAAGTTAAAGTTAAAGTGAAAGTTAAAGTTAAAGTTAAAGTTAAAGTTAAAGTTAAAGTTAAAGTTAAAGTGAAAGTTAAAGTTAAAGTTAAAGTTAAAGTTAAAGTTAAAGTTAAAGTTAAAGTTAAAATTAAAGTTAAAGTTGAAGTTAAAGTTAAAGTTAAAATTAAAGTTAAAGTTAAAGTTAAAGTTAATATTAAAGTTAAAGTTAAAGTTAATGTTAAAGTTAAAGTTAAAGTTAAAGTTAAAGTTAAAGTTAAATTTAAATTTAAAGTTAAAGTTAAAGTTAAAGTTAATGTTAAAGTTAAAGTTAAAGTTAAAGTTAAAGTTAAATTTAAATTTAAATTTAAAGTTAAAGTTAAAGTTAAAGTTAATGTTAAAGTTAAAGTTAAAGTTAAAGTTAAAGTTAAAGTTAAAGTTAAAGTTAAAGTTAAAGTTAAAGTTAAAGTTAAAGTTAAAGTTAAATTTAAAGTTAAAGTTAAAGTTAATGTTAAAGCTAAAGTTAAAGTTAAAGTTAAAGTTAAATTTAAATTTAAAGTTAAAGTTAAAGTTAAAGTTAATGTTAAAGTTAAAGTTAACGTTAAAGTTAAAATTAAAGCGAAAGTTAAAGTTAAAGTTAAAGTTAAAGCTAAAGTTAAAGTTAAAGTTACAGTTAAAGTTAAATTTAAATTTAAAGTTAAAGTTAAAGTTAAAGCGAAAGTTAAAGCTAAAGTTAAAGTTAAAGTTAAAGTTAAAGTTAAAATTAAAGTTAAAGTTAAAGTTAAAATTAAAGTTAAAGTTAAAGTTAAAGTTAAAGTTAAAGTTAAAGTTAAAGTTAAAGTTAAAGTTAAAGTTAAAGTTAAAGTTAAAGTTAAAGTTAAAGTAAAAGTTAAAGTTAAAGCGAAAGTTAAAGTTAAAAATAAAGTTAATGTTAAAGTGAAAGTTAAAGTCAAAGTTAAAGTTAAAGTTAAAGTTAAGGTTAAAGTTGAATTTAAAGTTAAAGTTAAAGTTAAAGTTAAAGTTAAAGTTAAAGCTAAAGCTAAAGTTAAAGTTAACGTTAAATTTAAATTTAAAGTTAAAGTTAAAATTAAAGTTAAAGTTAAAATTAAAGTTAAAGTTAAAGTTAAAGTTACAGTTAAAGTTAAAGTTAAAGTTAAAGTTAAAGTTAAAGTTAAAGCTAAAGTTAAAGTTAAAGTTAAACTTAAAGTTAAAGTTAAGGTTAAAGTTAAGGTTAAAGTTAAAGTTAAAGTTAAAGTTAAAATTAAAGTTAAAGTAAAAGTTAAAGTTAAAGCGAAAGTTAAAGTTAAAGTTAAAGATAAAGTTAAAGTTAAAGTTAAAGTTAAAGCTAAAGTTAAAGTTAAAGTTAAAGTTAAGGTTAAACTTAAAGTTAAAGTTAAAATTAAAGTTAAAGTTACAGTTAAAGTTAAAGTTAAATTTAAAGTTAAAGTTAAAGCTAAAGTTAAAGTTAAAGTTAAGGTAAAGCGAAAGTTAAAGTTAAAGTTAAACTTAAAGTTAAAGTTAAAATTAAAGTTAAAGTTAAAGCGAAAGTTAAAGTTAAAGTTAAAGTTAAAGTTAAACTTAAAGTTAAAGTTAAAATTAAAGTTAAAGTTAAAGTTACAGTTACAGTTAAAGTTAAATTTAAATTTAAAGTTAAAGTTAAAATTAAAGTTAAAGTTAAAGTTAAAGCTAAAGTTAAAGTTAAAGTTAAACTTAAATTTAAGGTTAAAGTTAAAGTTAAAGTTAAAGTTAAACTTAAAGTTAAAGTTAAAATTAAGGTTAAAGTTAAAGTTAAACCGAAAGTTAAAGTTAAAGTTAAAGTTAAAGTTAAACTTAAAGTTAAAGTTAAAGTTAAATTTAAATTTAAATTTAAAGTTAAAGTTAAAATTAAAGTTAAAGTTAAAGCGAAAGTTAAAGTTAAAGTTATAGTTACAGTTAAAGTTAAATTTAAATTTAAAGTTAAAGTTAAAATTAAAGTTAAAGTTAAAGCTAAAGTTAAAGTTAAAGTTAAAGTTAAACTTAAAGTTAAGGTTAAAGTTAAAGTTAAAGTTAAAGGTAAAGTTAAAGTTAAAGTTAAAGTTAAAGTTAACGTTAAAGTTAAAGTTAAAGTTAAAGTTAAAGTTAAAGCTAAAGTTAAAGCTAAAGTTAAAGCTAAAGTTAAAGGTAAAGTTAAGGTTAAAGTTAAGGTTAAAGTTAAAGTTAAAGTTAAAGCGAAATTTACAGTTAAAGTTAAAGTTAAACTTAAAGTTAAAGTTAAAATTAAAGTTAAAGTTACAGTTAAAGTTAAAGTTAAATTTAAAGTTAAAGTTAAACTTAAAGTTAAAGTTAAAATTAAAGTTAAAGTTAAAGTTACAGTTAAAGTTAAAGTTAAAGTTAAAGTTAAAGCTAAAGTTAAAGCTAAAGTTAAAGCTAAAGTTAAAGGTAAAGTTAAGGTTAAAGTTAAGGTTAAAGTTAAAGTTAAAGCGAAATTTACAGTTAAAGTTAAAGTTAAACTTAAAGTTAAAGTTAAAATTAAAGTTAAAGTTAAAGTTAAAGTTAAAGTTAAAGTTAATGTTAAAGTTAAAGTTAAAGTTAAAGTTAAAGTTAAATTTAAATTTAAATTTAAAGTTAAAGTTAAAGTTAAAGTTAATGTTAAAGTTAAAGTTAAAGTTAAAGTTAAAGTTAAAGTTAAAGTTAAAGTTAAAGTTAAAGTTAAAGTTAAAGTTAAATTTAAAGTTAAAGTTAAAGTTAATGTTAAAGTTAAAGTTAAAGTTAAAGTTAAAGTTAAATTTAAATTTAAAGTTAAAGTTAAAGTTAAAGTTAATGTTAAAGTTAAAGTTAAAGTTAAAATTAAAGCGAAAGTTAAAGTTAAAGTTAAAGTTAAAGCTAAAGTTAAAGTTAAAGTTAAAGTTAAAGTTAAATTTAAATTTAAAGTTAAAGTTAAAGTTAAAGCGAAAGTTAAAGCTAAAGTTAAAGTTAAAGTTAAAGTTAAAGTTAAAGTTAAAATTAATGTTAAAGTTAAAGTTAAAATTAAAGTTAAAGTTACAGTTAAAGTTAAAGTTAAAGTTAAAGTTAAAGTTAAAGTAAAAGTTAAAGTTAAAGCGAAAGTTAAAGTTAAAAA
Source organism: Eurosta solidaginis (assembly GCF_040869045.1). NCBI lineage: Eukaryota > Metazoa > Arthropoda > Insecta > Diptera > Tephritidae > Eurosta > Eurosta solidaginis. Next base: position 68,330,007 of record NC_090324.1, on the reverse strand, counting down.
TAAAGTTAATGTTAAAGTGAAAGTTAAAGTCAAAGTTAAAGTTAAAGTTAAAGTTAAGGTTAAAGTTGAATTTAAAGTTAAAGTTAAAGTTAAAGTTAAAGTTAAAGTTAAAGTTAAAGTTAAAGTTAAAGTTAAAGTTAACGTTAAATTTAAATTTAAAGTTAAAGTTAAAGTTAAAGTTAAAATTAAAGTTAAAGTTAAAGTTAAAGTTAAAGTTACAGTTAAAGTTAAAGTTAAATTTAAATTTAAAGTTAAAGTTAAAGTTAAAGTTAATGTTAAAGTTAAAGTTAAAGTTAAAGTTAAAATTAAAGCGAAAGTTAAAGTTAAAGTTAAAGTTAAAGTTAAAGCTAAAGTTAAAGTTAAAGTTAAAGTTAAAGTTAAATTTAAATTTAAAGTTAAAGTTAAAGTTAAAGCGAAAGTTAAAGCTAAAGTTAAAGTTAAAGTTAAAGTTAAAGTTAAAGTTAAAATTAATGTTAAAGTTAAAGTTAAAATTAAAGTTAAAGTTACAGTTAAAGTTAAAGTTAAAGTTAAAGTTAAAGTAAAAGTTAAAGTTAAAGCGAAAGTTAAAGTTAAAAATAAAGTTAATGTTAAAGTGAAAGTTAAAGTCAAAGTTAAAGTTAAAGTTAAAGTTAAGGTTAAAGTTGAATTTAAAGTTAAAGTTAAAGTTAAAGTTAAAGTTAAAGTTAAAGTTAAAGTTAAAGTTAAAGCTAAAGCTAAAGTTAAAGTTAACGTTAAATTTAAATTTAAAGTTAAAGTTAAAGTTAAAGTTAAAATTAAAGTTAAAGTTAAAGTTAAAGTTACAGTTAAAGTTAAAGTTAAAGTTAAAGTTAAAGTTAAAGCTAAAGTTAAAGTTAAAGTTAAACTTAAAGTTAAGGTTAAAGTTAAGGTTAAAGTTAAAGTTAAAGTTAAAATTAAAGTTAAAGTAAAAGTTAAAGTTAAAGCGAAAGTTAAAGTTAAAGTTAAAGATAAAGTTAAAGTTAAAGTTAAAGTTAAAGTTAAAGTTAAAGCTAAAGTTAAAGTTAAATTTAAAGTTAAGGTTAAACTTAAAGTTAAAGTTAAAATTAAAGTTAAAGTTACAGTTAAAGTTAAAGTTAAATTTAAAGTTAAAGTTAAAGCTAAAGTTAAAGTTAAAGTTAAGGTAAAGCGAAAGTTAAAGTTAAAGTTAAACTTAAAGTTAAAGTTAAAATTAAAGTTAAAGTTAAAGCGAAAGTTAAAGTTAAAGTTAAAGTTAAACTTAAAGTTAAAGTTAAAATTAAAGTTAAAGTTAAAGTTACAGTTACAGTTAAAGTTAAATTTAAATTTAAAGTTAAAGTTAAAATTAAAGTTAAAGTTAAAGCTAAAGTTAAAGTTAAAGTTAAACTTAAAGTTAAAGTTAAAGTTAAATTTAAATTTAAATTTAAAGTTAAAGTTAAAATTAAAGTTAAAGTTAAAGCGAAAGTTAAAGTTAAAGTTATAGTTACAGTTAAAGTTAAATTTAAATTTAAAGTTAAAGTTAAAATTAAGGTTAAAGTTAAAGTTAAACCGAAAGTTAAAGTTAAAGTTAAAGTTAAACTTAAAGTTAAAGTTAAAGTTAAATTTAAATTTAAATTTAAAGTTAAAGTTAAAATTAAAGTTAAAGTTAAAGCGAAAGTTAAAGTTAAAGTTATAGTTACAGTTAAAGTTAAATTTAAATTTAAAGTTAAAGTTAAAATTAAAGTTAAAGTTAAAGCTAAAGTTAAAGTTAAAGTTAAAGTTAAACTTAAAGTTAAGGTTAAAGTTAAAGTTAAAGTTAAAGGTAAAGTTAAAGTTAAAGTTAAAGTTAAAGTTAACGTTAAAGTTAAAGTTAAAGTTAAAGTTAAAGTTAAAGCTAAAGTTAAAGCTAAAGTTAAAGCTAAAGTTAAAGGTAAAGTTAAGGTTAAAGTTAAGGTTAAAGTTAAAGTTAAAGTTAAAGCGAAATTTACAGTTAAAGTTAAAGTTAAACTTAAAGTTAAAGTTAAAATTAAAGTTAAAGTTAAAGTTACAGTTAAAGTTAAAGTTAAATTTAAAGTTAAAGTTAAACTTAAAGTTAAAGTTAAAATTAAAGTTAAAGTTAAAGTTACAGTTAAAGTTAAAGTTAAAGTTAAAGTTAAAGTTAAAGCTAAAGTTAAAGCTAAAGTTAAAGCTAAAGTTAAAGGTAAAGTTAAGGTTAAAGTTAAGGTTAAAGTTAAAGTTAAAGCGAAATTTACAGTTAAAGTTAAAGTTAAACTTAAAGTTAAAGTTAAAATTAAAGTTAAAGTTAAAGTTAAAGTTAAAGTTAAAGTTAATGTTAAAGTTAAAGTTAAAGTTAAAGTTAAATTTAAATTTAAATTTAAAGTTAAAGTTAAAGTTAAAGTTAATGTTAAAGTTAAAGTTAAAGTTAAAGTTAAAGTTAAAGTTAAAGTTAAAGTTAAAGTTAAAGTTAAAGTTAAATTTAAAGTTAAAGTTAAAGTTAATGTTAAAGTTAAAGTTAAAGTTAAAGTTAAAGTTAAATTTAAATTTAAAGTTAAAGTTAAAGTTAAAGTTAATGTTAAAGTTAAAGTTAAAGTTAAAATTAAAGCGAAAGTTAAAGTTAAAGTTAAAGTTAAAGCTAAAGTTAAAGTTAAAGTTAAAGTTAAAGTTAAATTTAAATTTAAAGTTAAAGTTAAAGTTAAAGCGAAAGTTAAAGCTAAAGTTAAAGTTAAAGTTAAAGTTAAAGTTAAAATTAATGTTAAAGTTAAAGTTAAAATTAAAGTTAAAGTTACAGTTAAAGTTAAAGTTAAAGTTAAAGTTAAAGTTAAAGTAAAAGTTAAAGTTAAAGCGAAAGTTAAAGTTAAAAATAAAGTTAATGTTAAAGTGAAAGTTAAAGTCAAAGTTAAAGTTAAAGTTAAAGTTAAGGTTAAAGTTGAATTTAAAGTTAAAGTTAAAGTTAAAGTTAAAGTTAAAGTTAAAGTTAAAGTTAACGTTAAATTTAAATTTAAAGTTAAAGTTAAAGTTAAAGTTAAAATTAAAGTTAAAGTTAAAGTTAAAGTTAAAGTTACAGTTAAAGTTAAAGTTAAATTTAAATTTAAAGTTAAAGTTAAAGTTAAAGTTAATGTTAAAGTTAAAGTTAAAGTTAAAGTTAAAATTAAAGCGAAAGTTAAAGTTAAAGTTAAAGTTAAAGTTAAAGCTAAAGTTAAAGTTAAAGTTAAAGTTAAAGTTAAATTTAAATTTAAAGTTAAAGTTAAAGTTAAAGCGAAAGTTAAAGCTAAAGTTAAAGTTAAAGTTAAAGTTAAAGTTAAAGTTAAAATTAATGTTAAAGTTAAAGTTAAAATTAAAGTTAAAGTTACAGTTAAAGTTAAAGTTAAAGTTAAAGTTAAAGCGAAAGTTAAAGTTAAAAATAAAGTTAATGTTAAAGTGAAAGTTAAAGTCAAAGTTAAAGTTAAAGTTAAAGTTAAGGTTAAAGTTGAATTTAAAGTTAAAGTTAAAGTTAAAGTTAAAGTTAAAGTTAAAGTTAAAGTTAAAGTTAAAGCTAAAGCTAAAGTTAAAGTTAACGTTAAATTTAAATTTAAAGTTAAAGTTAAAGTTAAAGTTAAAATTAAAGTTAAAGTTAAAGTTAAAGTTACAGTTAAAGTTAAAGTTAAAGTTAAAGTTAAAGCTAAAGTTAAAGTTAAAGTTAAACTTAAAGTTAAGGTTAAAGTTAAGGTTAAAGTTAAAGTTAAAGTTAAAATTAAAGTTAAAGTAAAAGTTAAAGTTAAAGCGAAAGTTAAAGTTAAAGTTAAAGATAAAGTTAAAGTTAAAGTTAAAGTTAAAGTTAAAGCTAAAGTTAAAGTTAAAGTTAAAGTTAAGGTTAAACTTAAAGTTAAAGTTAAAATTAAAGTTAAAGTTACAGTTAAAGTTAAAGTTAAATTTAAAGTTAAAGTTAAAGCTAAAGTTAAAGTTAAAGTTAAGGTAAAGCGAAAGTTAAAGTTAAAGTTAAACTTAAAGTTAAAGTTAAAATTAAAGTTAAAGTTAAAGCGAAAGTTAAAGTTAAAGTTAAAGTTAAACTTAAAGTTAAAGTTAAAATTAAAGTTAAAGTTAAAGTTACAGTTACAGTTAAAGTTAAATTTAAATTTAAAGTTAAAGTTAAAATTAAAGTTAAAGTTAAAGCTAAAGTTAAAGTTAAAGTTAAACTTAAATTTAAGGTTAAAGTTAAAGTTAAAGTTAAAGTTAAAGTTAAACTTAAAGTTAAAGTTAAAATTAAGGTTAAAGTTAAAGTTAAACCGAAAGTTAAAGTTAAAGTTAAAGTTAAAGTTAAATTTAAATTTAAAGTTAAAGTTAAAATTAAAATTAAAGTTAAAGTTAAAGCGAAAGTTAAAGTTAAAGTTACAGTTACAGTTAAAGTTAAATTTAAATTTAAAGTTAAAGTTAAAATTAAAGTTAAAGTTAAAGCTAAAGTTAAAGTTAAAGTTAAAGTTAAACTTAAAGTTAAGGTTAAAGTTAAAGTTAAAGTTAAAGGTAAAGTTAACGTTAAAGTTAAAGTTAAAGTTAAAGTTAAAGTTAAAGCTAAAGTTAAAGCTAAAGTTAAAGCTAAAGTTAAAGGTAAAGTTAAGGTTAAAGTTAAGGTTAAAGTTAAATTTAAAGTTAAAGCGAAATTTACAGTTAAAGTTAAAGTTAAACTTAAAGTTAAAGTTAAAATTAAAGTTAAAGTTAAAGTTACAGTTAAAGTTAAAGTTAAATTTAAAGTTAAAGTTAAAGTTAAAGCTAAAGTTTAAGTTAAAGTTAAAGTTAAACTTAAAGTTAAGGTTAAAGTTAAGGTTAAAGTAAAAGTAAAAGTAAAATTTAAAGTTAAAGTTAAAGTTAAAGCTAAAGCTAAAGCTAAAGTTAAAGTTAAAGTTAAAGTTAAAGTTAAAATTAAAGTTAAAGTTAAAGTTAAAGTAAAAGTTAAAGTTAAAGCGAAAGTTAAAGTTAAAGTTAAAGCTAAAGTTAAAGTTAAAGTTAAAGTTAAAGTTAAAGTTAAGGTTAAAGTTAAGGTTAAAGTTAAAGTTAAAGTTAAAGCTAAAGTTAAAGTTAAAGTTAAAGTTAAAGTTAAAGATAAAGGTACAGTTAAAGTTAAATTTAAAGTTAAAGTTAAAGTTAAGGTTAAAGTTAAGGTTAAAGTAAAAGTAAAAGTAAAAGTAAAAGTAAAAGTAAAAGTAAAAGTAAAAGTTAAAGTTAAAGTTAAAGTTAAAGCTAAAGCTAAAGCTAAAGTTAAAGTTAAAATTAAAGTTAAAGTTAAAGTAAAAGTTAAAGTTAAAGCGAAAGTTAAAGTTAAAGTTAAAGCTAAAGTTAAAGTTAAAGTTAAAGTTAAAATTAAGGTTAAAGTTAAGGTTAAAGTTAAAGTTAAAGTTAAAGTTAAAGTTAAAGCTAAAGTTAAAGCTAAAGTTTAAGTTAAAGTTAAAGTTAAACTTAAAGTTAAAGTTAAAGTTAAGTTTAAATTTAAAGTTAAATTTAAAGTTAAAGTTAAAGTTAAAGTTAATGTTAAAGTTAAAGTTAAAGTTAAAGTTAAAGTTAAATTTAAAGTTAAAGTTATAGTTAAAGCTAAAGTTAAAGTTAAAGTTAAAGTTAAAGATAAAGTTAAGGTTAAAGTTAAAGTTAAAGTTAAAGCTAAAGTTAAAGTTAACGTTAAAGTTAAAGTTAAAGTTAAAATTAAAGTTAAAGTTAAAGTTAAAGTTAAAGCTAAAGTTAAAGTTAAAGTTAAGGTTAAAGTTAAGGTTAAAGTTAAAGTTAAAGTTAAAGTTAAAGTTAACGTTAAAGCTAAAGTTAAAGTTAAATTAAAGTTAATGTGAAAGTTAAAGTTAAAGTTAAAGTGAAAGTGAAAGTTAAAGTTAAAGTGAAAGTTAAAGTTAAAGTTAAAGTTAAAGTTAAAGTTAAAGTTAAAGTTAAAGTTGAAGTTAAAGTTAAAGTTAAAGTTAAAGTTAAAGTTAAAGTTAAAGTTAAAGTTAAAGTTAAAGTTAAATTTAAAGTTAAAGTTAATGTTAAAGTTAAAGTTAAAGTTAAAGTTAAAGTTAAATTTAAAGTTAAAGTTAAAGTTAAAGCTAAAGTTAAAGTTAAAGTTAATGTTAAAGTTAAAGTTAAAGTTAAAGTTAAAGTTAAAGTTAAAGTTAAAGTTAAAGTTAAAGTTAAAGTTAAAGTTAAAGTTAAAGTGAAAGTTAAAGTTAAAGTTAAAGTGAAAGTTAAAGTTAAAGTTGAAGTTAAAGTTAAAATTAAAGTTAAAGTTAAAGTTAAATTTATGGATAAAGTTAAAGTTAATGTTAAAGTTAAAGTTAAAGTTAAAGTTAAAGTTAAAGTTAAAGTTAAAGTTAAAAATAAAGTTAATGTTAAAGTGAAAGTTAAAGTCAAAGTTAAAGTTAAAGTTAAAGTTAAGGTTAAAGTTAAAGTTAAAATTAAAGTTAAAGTTGAAGTTACAGTTAAAGATAAAGTTAAATTTAAAGTTAAAGTTAAAGTTAAAGTTAAAGTTTAAGTTAAAGTTAAAGTTAAACTTAAAGCTAAAGTTAAAGTTAAAGTTAAAGTAAAAGTTAAAGTTAAAGCGAAAGTTAAAGTTAAAGTTAAAGTTAAAGTTAAAGTTAAAGCGAAAGTTAAAGTTAAAGTTAAAGTTAAAGTTAAAGTTAATGTTAAAGTTAAAGTTAAAGTTAAAGTTAAAGTTAAAGTTAAAGTTAAAGTTAAAGTTAAAGTTAAAGTTAAAATTAAAGTTAAAGTTAAATTTAAAGTTAAAGTTAAAATTAAAGTTAATGTTAAAGTTAAAGTTAAAGTTAAAGTTAAATTTAAATTTAAAGTAAAATTAAAGTTAAAGTTAATGTTAAAGTTAAAGTTAAAGTTAAAGTTAAAGTTAAAGTTAAAGCGAAAGTTAAAGTTAAAGTTAAAGTTAAAGTTAAAGTTAAAGTTAAAGTTAAAGTTAAAGTAAAAGTTAAAGTTAAAGCGAAAGTTAAAGTTAAAGTGAAAGTTAAAGTTAAAGCAAAAGTTAAAGCGAAAGTTAAAGTTAAAGTTGAAGTTAAAGTTAAAGTTAAAGTTAAAGTTAAAGTTAAAGTTAAAGTTAAAGTTAAACTTAAAGTTAAAGCTAAAGTTAAAGTTAAAGTTAAAGTTAAAGTTAAAGTTAAAGTTAAGGTTAAATTTAAAGTTAAAGTTAAAGTTAAAGCTAAAGTTTAAGTTAAAGTTAAAGTTAAAGTTAAAGCGAAAGCGAAAGTTAAAGTTAAAGTTAAAGTAAAAGTTAAAGTTAAAGCGAAAGTTAAAGTTAAAGTTAAAGTTAAAGTTAAAGTTAAAGTTAAAGTTAAAGTTAAACTTAAATTTAAAGTTAAAGTTAATGTTAAAGTTAAAGTTAAAGTTAAAGTTAAAGTTAAAGTTAAAGTTAAAGTTAAAGCTAATGTTAAAGTTAAAGTTAAAGTTAAAATTAAAGTTAAATTTAAAGTTAAAGTTAAATTTAAAGTTAAAGTTAAAGTTAAAGTTAAAGTTAAAGTTAACGTTAAAGTTAAAGTTAAAGTTAAAGTTAAAGTTAAAGCCAATGTTAAAGTTAAAGTTAAAGTTAAAATTAAATTTAAAGTTAATGTTAAAGTTAAAGTTAAAGTTAAAGTTAAAATTAAAGTTAAAGTTAAAGTTAAAGTTAAATTTAAATTTAAAGTTAAAGTTAAAGTTAATGTTAAAGTTAAAGTTAAAGTTAGATTTAAATTTAAAGTTAAAGTTAATGTTAAAGTTAAAGTTAAAGTTAAAGTTAAAGTTAAAGTTAAAGTTAAAGTTAAAGTTAAATTTAAAGTTAAAGTTAAAGTTAATGTTAATGTTAAAGTTAAAGTTAAAGTTAAAGTTAAAGTTAAATTTAAAGTTAAAGTTAAAGTTAAAGTTGAAGTTAAAGTTAAAGTTAAAATTAAAGTTAAAGTTAAAGTTAAATTTATGGATAAAGTTAAAGTTAAAGTTAAAGTTAAAGTTAAAGTTAAAGTTAAAGTGAAAGTTAAAGTTAAAGTTAAAGTGAAAGTTAAAGTTAAAGTTAAAGTTAAAGTTGAAGTTAAAGTTAAAGTTAAAATTAAAGTTAAAGTTAAAGTTAAATTTATGGATAAAGTTAAAGTTAATGTTAAAGTTAAAGTTAAAGTTAATGTTAAAGTTAAAGTTAAAGTTAAAGTTAAAGTTAAAAATAAAGTTAATGTTAAAGTGAAAGTTAAAGTCAAAGTTAAAGTTAAAGTTAAAGTTAAGGTTAAAGTTAAAGTTAAAATTAAAGTTAAAGTTGAAGTTACAGTTAAAGTTAAAGTTAAAGTTAAAGTTAAAGTTAAAGTTAAAGTTAAAGCTAAAGTTTAAGTTAAAGTTAAAGTTAAACTTAAAGCTAAAGTTAAAGTTAAAGTTAAAGTAAAAGTTAAAGTTAAAGCGAAAGTTAAAGTTAAAGTTAAAGTTAAAGCGAAAGTTAAAGTTAAAGTTAATGTTAAAGTTAAAGTTAAAGTTAAAGTTAAAGTTAATGTTAAAGTTAAAGTTAAAGTTAAAGTTAAAGTTAAAGTTAAAGTTAAAATTAAAGTTAAAGTTAAATTTAAAGTTAAAGTTAAAATTAAAGTTAATGTTAAAGTTAAAGTTAAAGTTAAATTTAAATTTAAAGTTAAAGTTAAAGTTAAAGTTAATGTTAAAGTTAAAGTTAAAGTTAAAGTTAAAGTTAAAGTTAAAGCGAAAGTTAAAGTTAAAGTTAAAGTTAAAGTTAAAGTTAAAGTTAAAGTTAAAGTTAAAGTAAAAGTTAAAGTTAAAGCGAAAGTTAAAGTTAAAGTGAAAGTTAAAGTTAAAGTAAAAGTTAAAGCGAAAGTTAAAGTTAAAGTTAAAGTTAAAGTTAAACTTAAAGTTAAAGCTAAAGTTAAAGTTAAAGTTAAAGTTAAAGTTAAAGTTAAAGTTAAAGTTAAAGTTAAGGTTAAAGTTAAATTTAAAGTTAAAGTTAAAGTTAAAGCTAAAGTTTAAGTTAAAGTTAAAGTTAAAGTTAAAGTTAAAGCGAAAGTTAAAGTTAAAGTTAAAGTAAAAGTTAAAGTTAAAGCGAAAGTTAAAGTTAAAGTTAAAGTTAAAGTTAAAGTTAAAGTTAAAGTTAAAGTTAAATTTAAATTTAAAGTTAAAGTTAATGTTAAAGTTAAAGTTAAAGTTAAAGTTAAAGTTAAAGTTAAAGTTAAAGCTAATGTTAAAGTTAAAGTTAAAGTTAAAATTAAAGTTAAATTTAAAGTTAAAGTTAAATTTAAAGTTAAAGTTAAAGTTAAAGTTAAAGTTAAAGTTAATGTTAAAGTTAAAGTTAAAGTTAAAGTTAAAGCTAATGTTAAAGTTAAAGTTAAAGTTAAAATTAAAGTTAAAGTTAAAGTTAAATTTAAATTTAAAGTTAAAGTTAAAGTTAATGTTAAAGTTAAAGTTAAAGTTAGATTTAAATTTAAAGTTAAAGTTAATGTTAAAGTTAAAGTTAAAATTAAAGTTAAAGTTAAAGTTAAATTTAAAGTTAAAGTTAAAGTTAAAGTTAAAGCTAAAGTTAAAGTTGAAGTTAATGTTAAAGTTAAAGTTAAATTTAAATTTAAAGTTAAAGTTAAAGTTAAAGTTAAAGTTAATGTTATAGTTAAAGTTAAAGTTAAAGCGAAAGCGAAAGTTAAAGTTAAAGTTAAAGTTAAAGCTAAAGTTAAAGTTAAAATTAAAGTTAAAGTAAAAGTTAAAGTTAAAGCGAAAGTTAAAGTTAAAGTTAAAGTAAAAGTTAAAGCGAAAGTTAAAGTTAAAGTTAAAGTTAAAGTTAAAGTTAAAGTTAAACTTAAAGTTAAAGCTAAAGTTAAAGTTAAAGTTAAAGTTAAGGTTAAAGTTAAAGTTAAAGTTAAAGTTAAAGTTAAAGTTAAAGTTAAAGTTAAAGTTAAAGTTAAAGTTAAAGCTAAAGTTTAAGTTAAAGTTAAAGTTAAAGTTAAAGCGAAATTTAAAGTTAAAGTTAAAGTTAAAGTTAAAGTTAAAGTTAAAGCTAAAGTTAAAGTTAAAGTTAAAGTTAAAGTTAAAGTAAAAGTTAAAGTTAAAGCGAAAGTTAAAGTTAAAGTTAAAGTTAAAGTTAAAGTTAAAGTTAAAGTTAAAGTTAAAGTTAAAGTTAAAGTTAAAGTTAAAGTTAAATTTAAATTTAAAGTTAAAGTTAAAGTTAATGTTAAAGTTAAAGTTAAAGTTAAAGTTAAAGTTAAAGTTAAAGTTAAAGTTAATGTTAAAGTTAAAGTTAAAGTTAAAGTTAAAGTTAAAGTTAAAGTTAAAGTTAAAGTTAAAGTTAAAGTTAAAGTTAAAGTTAAAGTTAAAGTTAAAGTTAAAGTTAAAGTTAAAGTTAAAGTTAACGTTAAAGTTAAAGTGAAAGTTAAAGTTAAAGTTAAAGTTAAAGTTAAAGTTAAAGTTAAAGTTAAAGTTAAAGTTAAAGTGAAAGTTAAAGTTAAAGTTAAAGTGAAAGTTAATGTTAAAGTTAAAGTTAAAGTTAAAGTTAAAGCGAAAGTTAAAGTTAAAGTTAAGCTTAAAGTTAAAGTTAAAATTAAAGTTAAAGTTAAAGTTAAAGTTAAAGTTAAAGTTAAAGTTAAAGTTAAATTTAAAGTTAAAGTTAAAGTTAAAGCTAAAGTTTAAGTTAAAGTTAAAGTTAAACTAAAAGTTAAAGTTAAAGTTAAGGTTAAAGTTAAAGTTAAAGTTAAAGTTAAAGCGAAAGTTAAAGTTAAAGTTAAAGTTAAACTTAAAGTTAAAGCTAACGTTAAAGTTAAAGTTAAGGTTAAAGTTAAAGCGAAAGTTAAAGTTAAAGTTAAAGTTAAAGTTAAAGTTAAAGTTAAAGTTAAACTTAAAGTTAAAGTTAAAATTAAAGTTAAAGTTAAAGTTAAAGTTACAGTTAAAGTTAAAGTTAAATTTAAAGTTAAAGTTAAAGTTAAAGCTAAAGTTTAAGTTAAATTTAAAGTTAAACTTAAAGTTAAAGTTAAAGTTAAAGTTAATGTTAAAGTTAAAGTTAAATTTAAAGTTAAAGTTAAAGTTAATGTTAAAGTTAAAGTGAAAGTTAAAGTTAAAGTTAAAGTTAAAGTTAAAGTTAAAGTGAAAGTTAAAGTTAAAGTTAAAGTTAAAGTTAAAATTAAAGTTAAAGTTGAAGTTAAAGTTAAAGTTAAAGTTAAAGTTAAAGTTAAAATTAAAGTTAAAGTTAAAGTTAAAGTTAAAGTTAATATTAGAGTTAAAGTTAAAGTTAAATTTAAATTTAAATTTAAAGTTAAAGTTAAAGTTAATGTTAAAGTTAAAGTTAAAGTTAAAGTTAAAGTTAAAGTTAAATTTAAAGTTAAACTTAAAGTTAATGGTAAAGTTAAAGTTAAAGTTAAATTTAAATTTAAAGTTAAAGTTAAAGTTAAAGTTAATGTTAAAGTTAAAGTTAAAGTTAAAATTAAAGCGAAAGTTAAAGTTAAAGTTAAAGCTAAAGTTAAAGTTAAAGTTAAAGTTAAAGTTAAAGATAAAGTTAAAGTTAAAGTTAAAGTTAAAGTTAAAGTTAAAGTTAAAGTTAAATTTAAAGTTAAAGTTAAAGTTAAAGTTGAAGTTAAAGTTAAAGTTAAAATTAAAGTTAAAGTTAAAGTTAAATTTATGGATAAAGTTAAAGTTAAAGTTAAAGTTAAAGTTAAAGTTAAAGTGAAAGTTAAAGTTAAAGTTAAAGTTAAAGTGAAAGTTAAAGTTAAAGTTAAAGTTGAAGTTAAAGTTAAAGTTAAAATTAAATTTAAAGTTAAAGTTAAATTTATGGATAAAGTTAAAGTTAATGTTAAAGTTAAAGTTAAAGTTAATGTTAAAGTTAAAGTTAAAGTTAAAGTTAAAGTTAAAAATAAAGTTAATGTTAAAGTGAAAGTTAAAGTCAAAGTTAAAGTTAAAGTTAAAGTTAAGGTTAAAGTTAAAGTTAAAATTAAAGTTAAAGTTGAAGTTACAGTTAAAGTTAAAGTTAAAGTTAAAGCTAAAGTTTAAGTTAAAGTTAAAGTTAAACTTAAAGCTAAAGTTAAAGTTAAAGTTAAAGTTAAAGTAAAAGTTAAAGTTAAAGCGAAAGTTAAAGTTAAAGTTAAAGTTAAAGTTAAAGCGAAAGTTAAAGTTAAAGTTAATGTTAAAGTTAAAGTTAAAGTTAAAGTTAAAGTTAATGTTAAAGTTAAAGTTAAAGTTAAAGTTAAAGTTAAAGTTAAAATTAAAGTTAAAGTTAAATTTAAAGTTAAAGTTAAAATTAAAGTTAATGTTAAAGTTAAAGTTAAAGTTAAATTTAAATTTAAAGTTAAAGTTAAAGTTAAAGTTAATGTTAAAGTTAAAGTTAAAGTTAAAGTTAAAGTTAAAGTTAAAGCGAAAGTTAAAGTTAAAGTTAAAGTTAAAGTTAAAGTTAAAGTTAAAGTTAAAGTTAAAGTAAAAGTTAAAGTTAAAGCGAAAGTTAAAGTTAAAGTGAAAGTTAAAGTTAAAGTAAAAGTTAAAGCGAAAGTTAAAGTTAAAGTTAAAGTTAAAGTTAAACTTAAAGTTAAAGCTAAAGTTAAAGTTAAAGTTAAAGTTAAAGTTAAAGTTAAAGTTAAAGTTAAGGTTAAAGTTAAATTTAAAGTTAAAGTTAAAGTTAAAGCTAAAGTTTAAGTTAAAGTTAAAGTTAAAGTTAAAGCGAAAGTTAAAGTTAAAGTTAAAGTAAAAGTTAAAGTTAAAGCGAAAGTTAAAGTTAAAGTTAAAGTTAAAGTTAAAGTTAAAGTTAAATTTAAATTTAAAGTTAAAGTTAATGTTAAAGTTAAAGTTAAAGTTAAAGTTAAAGTTAAAGTTAAAGTTAAAGTTAAAGCTAATGTTAAAGTTAAAGTTAAAGTTAAAATTAAAGTTAAATTTAAAGTTAAAGTTAAATTTAAAGTTAAAGTTAAAGTTAAAGTTAAAGTTAAAGTTAAAGTTAATGTTAAAGTTAAAGTTAAAGTTAAAGTTAAATTTAAAGTTAAAGTTAAAATTAAAGTTAATGTTAAAGTTAAAGTTAAAGTTAAATTTAAATTTAAAGTTAAAGTTAAAGTTAAAGTTAATGTTAAAGTTAAAGTTAAAGTTAAAGTTAAAGTTAAAGCGAAAGTTAAAGTTAAAGTTAAAGTTAAAGTTAAAGTTAAGGTTAAAGTTAAATTTAAAGTTAAAGTTAAAGTTAAAGCTAAAGTTTAAGTTAAAGTTAAAGTTAAAGTTAAAGCGAAAGTTAAAGTTAAAGTTAAAGTAAAAGTTAAAGTTAAAGCGAAAGTTAAAGTTAAAGTTAAAGTTAAAGTTAAAGTTAAATTTAAATTTAAAGTTAAAGTTAATGTTAAAGTTAAAGTTAAAGTTAAAGTTAAAGTTAAAGTTAAAGCTAATGTTAAAGTTAAAGTTAAAGTTAAAATTAAAGTTAAATTTAAAGTTAAAGTTAAATTTAAAGTTAAAGTTAAAGTTAAAGTTAATGTTAAAGTTAAAGTTAAAGTTAAAGTTAAAGTTAAAATTAAAGTTAAAGTTAAATTTAAAGTTAAAGTTAAAATTAAAGTTAATGTTAAAGTTAAAGTTAAAGTTAAATTTAAATTTAAAGTTAAAGTTAAAGTTAAAGTTAATGTTAAAGTTAAAGTTAAAGTTAAAGTTAAAGTTAAAGCGAAAGTTAAAGTTAAAGTTAAAGTTAAAGTTAAAGTTAAAGTTAAAGTTAAAGTTAAAGTTAAAGTTAAAGTAAAAGTTAAAGTTAAAGCGAAAGTTAAAGTTAAAGTGAAAGTTAAAGTTAAAGTAAAAGTTAAAGCGAAAGTTAAAGTTAAAGTTAAAGTTAAAGTTAAACTTAAAGTTAAAGCTAAAGTTAAAGTTAAAGTTAAAGTTAAAGTTAAAGTTAAAGTTAAAGTTAAGGTTAAAGTTAAATTTAAAGTTAAAGTTAAAGTTAAAGCTAAAGTTTAAGTTAAAGTTAAAGTTAAAGTTAAAGCGAAAGTTAAAGTTAAAGTTAAAGTAAAAGTTAAAGTTAAAGCGAAAGTTAAAGTTAAAGTTAAAGTTAAAGTTAAAGTTAAATTTAAATTTAAAGTTAAAGTTAATGTTAAAGTTAAAGTTAAAGTTAAAGTTAAAGTTAAAGTTAAAGTTAAAGCTAATGTTAAAGTTAAAGTTAAAGTTAAAATTAAAGTTAAATTTAAAGTTAAAGTTAAATTTAAAGTTAAAGTTAAGTTAAAGTTAAGTTAAAGTTAATGTTAAAGTTAAGTTAAAGTTAAAGTTAAAGCTAATGTTAAAGTTAAAGTTAAAGTTAAAATTAAAGTTAAAGTTAAAGTTAAATTTAAATTTAAAGTTAAAGTTAAAGTTAATGTTAAAGTTAAGTTAAAGTTAGATTTAAATTTAAAGTTAAAGTTAATGTTAAAGTTAAAGTTAAAATTAAAGTTAAAGTTAAATTTAAAGTTAAAGTTAAAGTTAAAGTTAAAGCTAAAGTTAAAGTTAAAGTTAATGTTAAAGTTAAAGTTAAATTTAAATTTAAAGTTAAAGTTAAAGTTAAAGTTAAAGTTAAAGTTAAAGTTAAAGTTAAAGTTAATGTTATAGTTAAAGTTAAGTTAAGCGAAAGCGAAAGTTAAAGTTAAAGTTAAAGTTAAAGCTAAAGTTAAAGTTAAAATTAAAGTTAAAGTAAAAGTTAAAGTTAAAGCGAAAGTTAAAGTTAAAGTTAAAGTAAAAGTTAAAGCGAAAGTTAAAGTTAAAGTTAAAGTTAAAGTTAAAGTTAAAGTTAAACTTAAAGTTAAAGCTAAAGTTAAAGTTAAAGTTAAAGTTAAGGTTAAAGTTAAAGTTAAAGTTAAAGTTAAAGTTAAAGTTAAAGTTAAAGTTAAAGTTAAAGTTAAAGTTAAAGTTAAAGTTAAAGTTAAAGTTAAAGTTAAAGCTAAAGTTTAAGTTAAAGTTAAAGTTAAAGTTAAAGCGAAATTTAAAGTTAAAGTTAAAGTTAAAGTTAAAGCTAAAGTTAAAGTTAAAGTTAAAGTTAAAGTTAAAGTAAAAGTTAAAGTTAAAGCGAAGTTAAAGTTAAAGTTAAAGTTAAAGTTAAAGTTAAAGTTAAAGTTAAAGTTAAAGTTAAAGTTAAAGTTAAATTTAAATTAAAGTTAAAGTTAAAGTTAATGTTAAAGTTAAAGTTAAAGTTAAAGTTAAAGTTAAAGTTAAAGTTAAAGTTAAAGTTAAAGTTAAAGTTAAAGTTAAAGTTAAAGTTAAAGTTAAAGTTAACGTTAAAGTTAAAGTGAAAGTTAAAGTTAAAGTTAAAGTTAAAGTTAAAGTTAAAGTTAAAGTTAAAGTTAAAGTGAAAGTTAAAGTTAAAGTTAAAGTGAAAGTTAATGTTAAAGTTAAAGTTAAAGTTAAAGTTAAAGCGAAAGTTAAAGTTAAAGTTAAGCTTAAAGTTAAAGTTAAAATTAAAGTTAAAGTTAAAGTTAAAGTTAAAGTTAAATTTAAAGTTAAAGTTAAAGTTAAAGCTAAAGTTTAAGTTAAAGTTAAAGTTAAACTAAAAGTTAAAGTTAAAGTTAAGGTTAAAGTTAAAGTTAAAGTTAAACTTAAAGTTAAAGCTAAAGTTAAAGTTAAAGTTAAGGTTAAAGTTAAGCGAAAGTTAAAGTTAAAGTTAAAGTTAAAGTTAAAGTTAAAGTTAAAGTTAAACTTAAAGTTAAAGTTAAAATTAAAGTTAAAGTTAAAGTTAAAGTTACAGTTAAAGTTAAAGTAAATTTAAAGTTAAAGTTAAAGTTAAAGCTAAAGTTTAAGTTAAATTTAAAGTTAAACTTAAAGTTAAAGTTAAAGTTAATGTTAAAGTTAAAGTTAAATTTAAAGTTAAAGTTAAAGTTAATGTTAAAATTAAAGTTAAAGTGAAAGTTAAAGTTAAAGTTAAAGTTAAAGTTAAAGTGAAAGTTAAAGTTAAAGTTAAAGTTAAAATTAAAGTTAAAGTTGAAGTTAAAGTTAAAGTTAAAGTTAAAGTTAAAGTTAAAATTAAAGTTAAAGTTAAAGTTAAAGTTAAAGTTAAAGTTAATATTAGAGTTAAAGTTAAAGTTAAATTTAAATTTAAATTTAAAGTTAAAGTTAAAGTTAATGTTAAAGTTAAAGTTAAAGTTAAAGTTAAAGTTAAAGTTAAAGTTAAAGTTAAATTTAAAGTTAAACTTAAAGTTAATGTTAAAGTTAAAGTTAAAGTTAAATTTAAATTTAAAGTTAAAGTTAAAGTTAAAGTTAATGTTAAAGTTAAAGTTAAAGTTAAAATTAAAGCGAAAGTTAAAGTTAAAGTTAAAGCTAAAGTTAAAGTTAAAGTTAAAGTTAAAGTTAAAGTTAAAGATAAAGTTAAATTTAAATTTAAAGTTAAAGTTAAAGTTAAAGTTAAAGCAAAAGTTAAAGTTAAAGCGAAAGTTAAAGTTAAAGTTAAAAATAAAGTTAATGTTAAAGTGAAAGTTAAAGTCAAAGTTAAAGTTAAAGTTAAAGTTAAGGTTAAAGTTGAATTTAAAGTTAAAGTTAAAGTTAAAGTTAAAGTTAAAGTTAAAGTTAAAGTTAAAGTTAAAGTTAAAGCTAAAGCTAAAGTTAAAGTTAACGTTACATTTAAATTTAAAGTTAAAGTTAAAATTAAAGTTAAAGTTAAAATTAAAGTTAAAGTTAAAGTTAAAGTTAAAGTTACAGTTAAAGTTAAGTTAAAGTTAAAGTTAAAGTTAAAGTTAAAGCTAAAGTTAAAGTTAAAGTTAAACTTAAAGTTAAAGTTAAGGTTAAAGTTAAGGTTAAAGTTAAAGTCAAAGTTAAAATTAAAGTTAAAGTAAAAGTTAAAGTTAAAGCGAAAGTTAAAGTTAAAGTTAAAGATAAAGTTAAAGTTAAAGTTAAAGTTAAAGTTAAAGTTAAAGTTAAAGCTAAAGTTAAAGTTAAAGTTAAGGTTAAACTTAAAGTTAAAGTTAAAATTAAAGTTAAAGTTACAGTTAAAGTTAAAGTTAAATTTAAAGTTAAAGTTAAAGCTAAAGTTAAAGTTAAAGTTAAAGCGAAAGTTAAAGTTAAAGTTAAACTTAAAGTTAAAGTTAAAATTAAAGTTAAAGTTAAAGCGAAAGTTAAAGTTAAAGTTAAACTTAAACTTAAAGTTAAAGTTAAAATTAAAGTTAAAGTTAAAGTTACAGTTAAAGTTAAATTTAAATTAAAGTTAAAGTTAAAATTAAAGTTAAAGTTAAAGTTAAAGCTAAAGTTAAAGTTAAAGTTAAACTTAAAGTTAAGGTTAAAGTTAAAGTTAAAGTTAAAGTTAAAGTTAAACTTAAAGTTAAAGTTAAAGTTAAAATTAAAGTTAAAGTTAAAGTTAGAGCGAAAGTTAAAGTTAAAGTTAAAGTTAAACTTAAAGTTAAAGTTAAAATTAAAGTTAAAGTTACAGTTACAGTTAAAGTTAAATTTAAATTTAAAGTTAAAGTTAAAATTAAAGTTAAAGTTAAAGCGAAAGTTAAAGTTAAAGTTACAGTTACAGTTAAAGTTAAATTTAAATTTAAAGTTAAAGTTAAAATTATAGCTAAAGTTAAAGTTAAAGTTAAACTTAAAGTTAAGGTTAAAGTTAAAGTTAAAGTTAAAGGTAAAGTTAAAGTTAAAGTTAAAGTTAACGTTAAAGTTAAAGTTAAAGTTAAAGTTAAAGTTAAAGTTAAAGCTAAAGTTAAAGCTAAAGTTAAAGTTAAAGTTAAAGTTAAGGTTAAAGTTAAGGTTAAAGTTAAAGTTAAAGTTAAAGCGAAATTTACAGTTAAAGTTAAAGTTAAACTTAAAGTAAAAGTTAAAATTAAAGTTAAAGTTAAAGTTACAGTTAAAGTTAAAGTTAAATTTAAAGTTAAAGTTAAAGATAAAGTTAAAGTTAAAGTTAAAGCTAAAGTTTAAGTTAAAGTTAAAGTTAAACTTAAAGTTAAAATTAAGGTTAAAGTTAAGGTTAAAGTAAAAGTAAAAGTAAAAGTTAAAGTTAAAGTTAAAGTTAAAACTAAAGCTAAAGCTAAAGTTAAAGTTAAAGTTAAAGTTAAAATTAAAGTTAAAGTTAAAGTTAAAGTAAAAGTTAAAGTTAAAGTTAAAGCGAAAGTTAAAGTTAAAGTTAAAGCTAAAGTTAAAGTTAAAGTTAAAGTTAAAGTTAAAGTTGCTCAGGCCAAGGGGGTCACTGCTGGCGGACAGTGAACGGCCTATTAATTAGGTTAGCTGCGAATATCAAATAAGCAGCCCTCGACCAAGAGCGGCTGGTGAGGAGGGTTTGGCTTAAAAGGCCTAAAGCACCCTGAGAACCTCCAGTGACAGGGCGAGTAGATGCCGCCCTGAATTAAGCATCCACAGCCTAGTGCGGGGTTGCTTCGAGGGAATACCTACCCAAGATAGGGAGGCAACTATACGACGTGGGATACACACTCAGGAAGGTAAAGAGGTAAATTATTTGTAAATTTAAAGTGATTGTCACATTAAGACTGAGCCCAGTAAGGTCTTAATTAAGGTATACTGGAATCAACGACTCGGATATGTTTGTTAAGGGCTGGCGAATGTGGCATTCGGAAATCTCAGTACACGGCTTGACACACCGTCGAAATGACTTTCCGGTTAATGTCCCATTCGTCTCCGTCCCGTTAAAACCTTGGCAGGCCTTGGGGTACGTTCAAAGTCCGTCATCATTAAGTTGGTGGTGCAGGTTCGGTTGAGATCCTCCCGATTAATACTGATCTGGCTCTGAACGCAGTCTTCATGAGGGACTGCGTCAACCTTCACGTGGCCTCCCTGCCTTCGCATAGACAACCACGGGATCTATATAGGTAACTGCACACTCGGACCAAGATAGCGGCCTCAAGTGGGGACCCAATTAAATAAATGATGAGCAACAACAATACTAAAATAAAAAACCAAACACAGGAGAATGAAATGGCGTTCAATCCATTTGTAGGAAGGAAGCTAGCTCGCTCTCCAGAAGGGCGTGGCCCATCGGCTGGGGGCCTTAACATTTCGTCGCAAGTGGTAACGAAACCCAAAGGAGCGGAGGCCGAAAGCAAGCAAGGAGCGTTGTCGCCGGGTGCTACACCGAAGCTTTGCAAAAAGAACTCCGACAGCAAGGCTCAAACGGGCACACCATTATTAAGTGAGCTAATTAAGCAGGCGTCAGCTGCGTTAAATCAGCAAAACCCCCCTGGAGAGAAAAAGATGACCAAGCTAGGCAAGGCGATTGAGGACTTGATGCAGTTCTTCATAGGGCGTAATAATATACACGCGGAAATCAAGCGCTTGGCCTCCGTAATAAAAGTGCTGTACATCGAGTCGGCCCTAGAGGTAAAGAATTTAGAACATAAATTGCGTGCAAGCGAATGCGCCAAGGATAGAAGTCCATCACCCCCAGGAAAGCGACCGAGGAATAATTCGTACTCGACCAAGGAGAACAACGTGGTAAAACCCACTACTACTCTAAAAGATGTCTTACCAGGGCACGTGGGTGGACACAAACGACGGCAAGAAACGCAAGAGAAGACGGAGCGGAAAGAGGAAACTGCAGCCCAAAAGACGGGAGAGTGGCAGTTGGCCAAAAAGAAGAGCAAGAAAAAATCACTTAAGACTAGGCCGGATGCAATCATCATTTCCAAGGCGGGGGATGCGACGTACGCCGACATATTGCGTAAAGTGAGAAGATGCGACGAATTAAAATCCCTGGGTGATGACGTCAAAACGATTAGAAGAACGGCGAAAGGAGAGCTGTTACTAGAGCTGAAAAAATCGCAAGATGGGAAAACAAGCGCGTACCAAGCAGAAATTGAAGCGGTACTAAAGGACTCAGCTAAAGTTATAACAAAGTCCCAAATGGTCACGCTACAGTGCAGAGATCTCGATGAGATTACTACGCCCGAGGAGATTTGCAACTCCCTCCACCAGCAATGCAACATCAAACTTCCAGATGTGGCTGCCATAAAAAGCATACGCACAGGGTACAGTGGCACGAAGTCGGCACTTATAAGCCTTACAGCGGATGATGCCAAGGCGGTTCTTAATACGCAAAGAATCCGGGTAGGATGGGTTTCCTGCCGAATTAGAGAGCTCAAGCAAGAAAAACGCTGTTATAGGTGCTGGGGCTACGGGCATATAGCTCAGAAATGTAAGGAGACTGTAGATAGGTCTAGCCTATGCAGGAAATGCGGCCAGGAAGGTCATAAGGCTGCAAATTGCGAAAATGCACCGAAATGCGCGCTATGTGGGGGACAACATTCAGCAGGCAGTTTTAAATGCCCACAACGAGAGGGCAGCAAAATGACTGTCTCATGAGGGTATTGCAGCTCAATTTAAATCATTGCGAGGCAGCCCAAGAGCTATTATCCCAAACAGTCTATGAAGGAGGATATGACATAGTGGTACTCTCTGAACAATACAAAAATCGCCAGGAGCAGGGTTGGCTCTCAGATTCAGCAGGGAAAGCCTCAATTTGGGCACCAGGGAAATTTCTCCCACAGGAAATTATGACGCCAACGGTAGCAGGATTCACGTGGGCAAAAATCAACGGTATATACGTCTTCAGTTGCTATGCCCCTCCGAGCATGACCATCGCCGAGTTCGAAGACATGATATACGGGATCACCATTGAAGCACGAGGTAAACACCCGCTTTTAGTGTGTGGAGACTTCAATGCATGGTCATCTGTGTGGGGAAGTAGACGAACCAACGAAAGAGGGAGAGTTCTCCTCGAAAGTCTTACTTCTTTGAGGCTAGAACTCCTAAATGAACCAGGGATATATACCTTCGATACAGGTACCAGACGATCCATTATAGATCTCACCTTCGCTAGCAGCGAAATAGCAAGACGAGCAAAATGGTTCATAAGCAACGTCTACACACACAGCGACCATAAAGCTATTAGCGTAGAGCTGCTCGAAACTCCACGAACGGTAGCAGCAAGACATCGACAAAGTGGGAAATGGAAACAGCACCTTTTCGACCCACAAATATTTGACATTATCTGGAAGGACGCCATAGTACGAGAATCGCATGCGGAAGACCAGTCGGTTCAAATCACTAAGTTGCTATGTATGGCATGTGATGCTGCCATGCCCAGAAGTCGCGGAAAAGCACAGCGCACTCCGGTATATTGGTGGAATGACGAAATTGCGGAAGAGCGTAGAAAATGCCACAAAGCACGAAGAACAGCGCAGAGGGCACGCTCATCACCACGATATGCAGAGCTACACAGCACCTATGTCGCACAAAGAAAGGCACTTAAAAATGCCATAAAAAAGAGCAAGAAGTTATGCTTTAGGGAACTGCTGGATAATGTCGACCTAGATCCTTGGGGATCAGCCTACAGAACTGTGATGGCCAAAGTTAAAGGACCGATATCACAGCAACCTACGTGCCCGATACTGATGAATATTATTGTTGAAGCACTTTTCCCGGCGCAAGATCGCTGGACTTATCCAAGCGAGGATCTAGAAAGTACGGAAATTCCGCAAATTACAGAGCAAGAGGTGCTGGACGCTGCAAAAAGAGTTGCTGATAACAAATCCCCAGAACCCGACGAAGTACCAAACATAGCCCTTAAAGCCGCGATTACAACTAGGGCTACATTATTTACTGATCTTTTTAATGCCTGTATGCAAGAAGGCGTGTTCCCTCGCCCGTGGAAACGACAAAGACTTGTCCTATTGCTGAAACGTGGTAAACAGCCGGACCAACCATCCTCATATAGGCCACTTTGTATGCTGGATTCCCTAGGGAAGATTTTCGAGCGTATAATTAGTGAGCGCCTACAGCTGACTCTAGAAAGACCAGGTGGCTTATCGAATAGTCAATATGGATTTCGCAAATCAAGATCCACCGTAGATGCAATACAAACAGTCGTCAATATAGCTAGAGAAGCTATCTCTGGAGGCCAAAATAAAACGAAGTTCTGTGCACTGATTATGTTGGACATCAAGAATGCTTTTAACACTGCGAACTGGATGCAGCTAATGGCAGCGCTGCAAAGCTTCGGCACTCCAGCTTACTTACGCAGAATTATAGGTAGCTATCTTAAAGACAGAGTACTTCTTTTTGACACGGATCAAGGAGCTAAAGAGTACAAAATCACAGGAGGCGTCCCACAGGGATCTGTTCTCGGTCCAACGCTTTGGAATGTAATGTATGACGGGGTGCTAAAGATTGATCTACCAGAAAACACGCAAATTGTGGGATATGCTGATGATATTGCAGTGGTAGTAGTGGCCAAGAAACTGGACCTGCTTCAAGCATTATGTAATGACGCCGTAGCAAGAATAAAGGAATGGCTGACCAATACAGGACTGGAGTTGGCTAGCCAAAATACGGAAGTGGTATTATTAAGCTCCAAACGGTCGGCGAACGAGTTAGTCTTAACTGTCGGGGATCATCAAATCACCTCAAAGGATTCCTTAAAATACTTAGGAGTGCACATTGACTCTAAGTTAACTTTCAAAGAGCACTTCAGAGCGGTGGGGGAGAAAATTACCAAAGTTAATGGACCACTTATGCGAATAATGCCTAACATTGGTGGTCCGAGCGAAGCTATACGTCAGCTATTGTCCACAGTAACCAGCTCAATAATACTATACGCAGCACCAGTGTGGTATGGATCTAAACAGACCCATCAAAAATATATATTAGCAGCGTACCGACTTGCTTCTTTAAGAATAGCAAGTGCTTATCGGACGGTGTCCGACGACGCGATCCTGGTTCTAACCCGGAAAATCCCAGTGGACTTACTGGCAAGCGAAATGGCCGATCTGTATAACACTAATATCGAGCGACCATCTGAAGAAGACAAGAAAAGAGCAAGGACACAAACAATAGCTAAGTGGCAAGAACGGTGGGAGGCCTCGAGTAAAGGGCGTTGGACTTTCACACTAGTTTGGAACGTAGCTCAATGGAATGAGCGGAAGCACGGCGAACTGAACTACCATCTCACGCAAATAATGAGTGGACATGGCGGTTTCAAAGAGTATTTATGGAAGCGTAGGATAGAGGAAGATCCTCATTGCCCAATGTGTACCACAGAGTTAGAAAACGCAGAACACGTCATGTTCTACTGCCCCCGTTTCCACGAAGAAAGACTCACCTTGCATGGAGTCTTTGGGGAGGAACCTACCACGAGAAATTTAGTTTCACATATGTGCAGCAGGAAAGAATGCTGGACTGCAGTGAGCAAAATGGCATTTATAGTAATGACACGCCTGATGGATGCTGAGAGGGAGCGCAGAGAAATGCGCATGCGAAGCAGTGGTGATTAAATGGACACTCAGAGCAAATAGCGGGAACCTGGACGCAGGGACAACAGTAGGCTCTTAAAAAATGAGAAATATGGAACGCCACCCTGAAGTAATGCGAAAGTGGTGCCGGGGTGGGCGACGGTTCCAGAACGGGCTGTTTTTTAGTCTACGGACACACGGTTGCTGCGACGGCAGCAATTATGGTGCATTAGGCATTTTTCAGCCTCCCCGCAAAAAAAAAAAAAAAAAAAAAGTTAAAGTTAAGGTTAAAGTTAAGGTTAAAGTTAAAGTTAAAGCTAAAGTTAAAGTTAATGTTAAAGTTAAAGTTAAAGATAAAGGTACAGTTAAAGTTAAATTTAAAGTTAAAGTTAAAGTTAAGGTGAAAGTTAAGGTTAAAGTAAAAGTAAAAGTAAAAGTAAAAGTTAAAGTTAAAGTTAAAGTTAAAGCTAAAGCTAAAGCTAAAGTTAAAGTTAAAGTTAAAATTAAAGTTAAAGTTAAAGTTAAAGTAAAAGTTAAAGTTAAAGAAAAGTTAAAGTTAAAGTTAAAGTTAAAGCTAAAGTTAAAGTTAAAGTTAAAGTTAAAGTTAAGGTTAAAGTTAAGGTTAAAGTTAAAGTTAAAGTTAAAGCTAAAGTTAAAGTTAGAGTTAAAGTTAAAGTTAAAGATAAAGGTACAGTTAAAGTTAAATTTAAAGTTAAAGTTAAAGTTAAGGTTAAAGTTAAGGTTAAAGTAAAAGTAAAAGTAAAAGTAAAAGTAAAAGTAAAAGTAAAAGTAAAAGTTAAAGTTAAAGCTAAAGTTAAAGTTAAAGTTAAAGTTAAGGTTAAAGTTAAGGTTAAAGTTAAAGTTAAAGTTAAAGTTAAAGTTAAAGCTAAAGTTAAAGCTAAAGTTAAAGCTAAAGTTTAAGTTAAAGTTAAAGTTAAACTTAAAGTTAAAGTTAAAGTTAAAGTTAAATTTAAATTTAAAGTTAAAGTTAAAGTTAAAGTTAAAGTTGAAGTTAATGTTAAAGTTAAAGTTAAAGTTAAATTTAAAGTTAAAGTTATAGTTAAAGCTAAAGTTAAAGTTAAAGTTAAAGATAAAGTTAAGGTTAAAGTTAAAGTTAAAGTTAAAGTTAAAGTTAAAGCTAAACTTTAAAGTTAAAGTTAAAGTTAAAGTTAAAGTTAAAATTAAAGTTAAAGTTAAAGTTAAAGCTAAAGTTAAAGTTAAAGTTAAGGTTAAAGTTAAGGTTAAAGTTAATGTTAAAGTTAACGTTAAAGCTAAAGTTAAAGTTAAATTAAAGTTAATGTGAAAGTTAAAGTTAAAGTTAAAGTTAAAGTGAAAGTTAAAGTTAAAGTGAAAGTTAAAGTTAAAGTTAAAGTTAAAGTTAAAGTTAAAGTTAAAGTTAAAGTTAAAGTTGAAGTTAAAGTTAAAGTTAAAGTTAAAGTTAAAGTTAAAGTTAAAGTTAAATTTAAAGTTAAAGTTAAAGTTAATGTTAAAGTTAAAGTTAAAGTTAAAGTTAAAGTTGAAGTTAAAGTTAAAGTTAAAGTTAAAATTAAAGTTAAAGTTAAAGTTAAATTTATGGTTAAAGTTAAAATTAATGTTAAAGTTAAAGTTAATGTTAAAGTTAAAGTTAAAGTTAAAGTTAAAGTTAAAGTTAAAGTTAAAGTTAAAAATAAAGTTAATGTTAAAGTGAAAGTTAAAGTCAAAGTTAAAGTTAAAGTTAAGGTTAAAGTTAAAGTTAAAGTTAAAGTTAAAGTTAAAGTTAAAAATAAAGTTAATGTTAAAGTGAAAGTTAAAGTCAAAGTTAAAGTTAAAGTTAAAGTTAAGGTTAAAGTTAAAGTTAAAATTAAAGTTAAAGTTAAAGTTACAGTTAAAGTTAAAGTTAAATTTAAAGTTAAAGTTAAAGTTAAAGTTAAAGCTAAAGTTTAAGTTAAAGTTAAAGTTAAAGTTAAAGTGAAAGTTAAAGTTAAAGTTAAAGTTAAAGTTAAAGTTAAAGTTAAAGTTAAAGTTAAAGTTAAAGTTAAAGTGAAAGTTAAAGTTAAAGTTAAAGTTAAAGTGAAAGTTAATGTTAAAGTTAAAGTTAAAGTTAAAGTTAAAGCGAAAGTTAAAGTTAAAGTTAAGCTTAAAGTTAAAGTTAAAATTAAAGTTAAAGTTAAAGTTAAAGCGAAAGTTAAAGTTAAAGTTAAAGTAAAAGTTAAAGCGAAAGTTAAAGTTAAAGTTAAAGTTAAAGTTAAAGTTAAAGATAAAGTTAAAGTTAAACTTAAAGTTAAAGCTAAAGTTAAAGTTAAAGTTAAAGTTAAAGTTAAAGTTAAGGTTAAAGTTAAAGTTAAAGTTATAGTTAAAGTTAAAGTTAAAGTTAAAGTTAAAGTTAAAGTTAAAGCTAAAGTTTAAGTTAAAGTTAAAGTTAAAGTTAAAGCGAAAGTTAAAGTTAAAGTTAAAGTTAAAGTTAAAGTTAAAGTTAAAGTTAAAGTTAAAGTTAAAGCTAAAGTTAAAGTTAAAGTTAAAGTTAAAGTTAAAGTTAAAGTTATAGTTAAAGTTAAAGTTAAAGTTAAAGTTAAAGTTAAAGTTAAAGTTAAAGTTAAAGTTAAAGTTAAAGTTAAAGTTAAAGTTAAAGTTAAAGTAAAAGTTAAAGTAAAAGCGAAAGTTAAAGTTAAAGTTAAAGTTAAAGTTAAAGTTAAAGTTAAAGTTAAAGTTAAAGTTAATGTTAAAGTTAAAGTTAAAGTTAAATTTAAATTTAAAGTTAAAATTAAAGTTAATGTTAAAGTTAAAGTTAAAGTTAAAGTTAAAGTTAAAGTTAAAGTTAATGTTAAAGTTAAAGTTAAAGTTAAAGTTAAAGTTAAAGTTAAAGTTAAAGTTAAAGTTAAAGTTAAAGTTAAAGTTAAAGTTAAAGTTAAAGTTAAAGTTAAAGTTAAAGTTAAAGTTAAAGTGAAAGTGAAAGTTAAAGTTAAAGTTAAAGTTAAAGTTAAAGTTAAAGTTAAAGTTAAAGTTAAAGTGAAAGTTAAAGTTAAAGTTAAAGTGAAAGTTAATGTTAAAGTTAAAGTTAAAGTTAAAGTTAAAATTAAAGCGAAAGTTAAAGTTAAAGTTAAGCTTAAAGTTAAAGTTAAAATTAAAGTTAAAGTTAAAGTTAAAGTTAAATTTAAAGTTAAAGTTAAAGTTAAAGCTAAAGTTTAAGACAAGTTAAAGTTAAACTAAAAGTTAAAGTTAAAGTTAAGGTTAAAGTTAAAGTTAAAGTTAAAGTTAAAGCGAAAGTTAAAGTTAAAGTTAAACTTAAAGGTAAAGCTAAAGTTAAAGTTAAAGTTAAGGTTAAAGTTAAAGCGAAAGTTAAAGTTAAAGTTAAAGTTAAAGTTAAAGTTAAAGTTAAAGTTAAAGTTAAACTTAAAGTTAAAGTTAAAATTAAAGTTAAAGTTAAAGTTAAAGTTACAGTTAAAGTTAAAGTTAAATTTAAAGTTAAAGTTAAAGTTAAAGCTAAAGTTTAAGTTAAATTTAAAGTTAAACTTAAAGTTAAAGTTAAAGTTAAAGTTAAAGTTAATGTTAAAGTTAAAGTTAAAGTTAAAGTTAAAGTTAAATTTAAAGTTAAAGTTAAAGTTAATGTTAAAGTTAAAGTTAAAGTGAAAGTTAAAGTTAAAGTTAAAGTTAAAGTTAAAGTTAAAGTTAAAGTGAAAGTTAAAGTTAAAGTTAAAATTAAAGTTAAAGTTGAAGTTGAAGTTAAAGTTAAAGTTAAAGTTAAAGTTAAAATTAAAGTTAAAGTTAAAGTTAATATTAAAGTTAAATTTAAAGTTAAAGTTAAAGTTAAATTTAAATTTAAATTTAAAGTTAAAGTTAAAGTTAATGTTAAAGTTAAAGTTAAAGTTAAAGTTAAAGTTAAAGTAAAATTTAAAGTTAAAGTTAAAGTTAATGTTAAAGTTAAAGTTAAAGTTAAAGTTAAAGTAAAATTTAAAGTTAAAGTTAAAGTTAAAGTTAAAGTTAATGTTAAAGTTAAAGTTAAAGTTAAAGTTAAAGTTAAAGCGAAAGTTAAAGTTAAAGTTAAAGCTAAAGTTAAAGTTAAAGTTAAAGTTAAAGATAAAGTTAAAGTTAAATTTAAATTTAAAGTTAAAGTTAAAGTTAAAGCGAAAGTTAAAGCTAAAGTTAAAGTTAAAGTTAAAATTTAAATTTAAAGTTAAAGTTAAAGCTAAATTAAAGTTAAAGTTAAAGTTAAAGTTAAAGTTAAAGTTAAAGTTAAAGTTAAAGTTAAAGTTAAAGTTAAAGTTAAAGTAAAAGTTAAAATTAAAGCGAAAGTTAAAGTTAAAGTTAAAAATAAAGTTAATGTTAAAGTGAAAGTTAAAATCAAAGTTAAAGTTAAAGTTAAGGTTAAAGGTGAATTTAAAGTTAAAGTTAAAGTTAAAGTTAAAGTTAAAGTTAAAGTTAAAGTTAAAGCTAAAGCTAAAGCTAAAGTTAAAGTTAACGTTAAATTTAAATTTAAAGTTAAAGTTAAAATTAAAGTTAAAGTTAAAATTAAAGTTAAAGTTAAAGTTAAAGTTAAAGTTAAAGCTAAAGTTAAAGTTAAAGTTAAACTTAAAGTTAAAGTTAAGGTTAAAGTTAAGGTTAAAGTTAAAGTTAAAGTTAAAATTAAAGTTAAAGTAAAAGTTAAAGTTAAAGCGAAAGTTAAAGTTAAAGATAAAGATAAAGTTAAAGTTAAAGTTAAAGTTAAAGTTAAAGTTAAAGTTAAAGTTAAAGTTAAAGTTAAAGTTAAAGTTAAAGTTAAAGCTAAAGTTAAAGTTAAAGTTAAGGTTAAACTTAAAGTTAAAGTTAAAATTAAAGTTAAAGTTACAGTTAAAGTTAAAGTTAAATTTAAAGTTAAAGTTAAAGCTAAAGTTAAAGTTAAAGTTAAAGTTAAAGTTAAAGCGAAAGTTAAAGTTAAAGTTAAACTTAAAATTAAAGTTAAAATTAAAGTTAAAGTTAAAGCGAAAGTTAAAGTTAAAGTTAAACTTAAACTAAAAGTTAAAGTTAAAATTAAAGTTAAAGTTAAAGTTAAAGTTAAAGTTACAGTTAAAGTTAAATTTAAATTTAAAGTTAAAGTTAAAATTAAAGTTAAAGTTAAAGTTAAAGTTAAAGTTAAAGTTAAGGTTAAAGTTAAAGTTAAAGCTAAAGTTAAAGTTAAACTTAAAGTTAAGGTTAAAGTTAAAGTTAAAGTTAAAGTTAAAGTTAAAGTTAAAGTTAAACTTAAAGTTAAAGTTAAAGTTAAAGTTAAAATTAAAGTTAAAGTTAAAGTTAAAGCGAAAGTTAAAGTTAAAGTTAAAGTTAAAGTTAAAGTTAAAGTTAAAGTTAAACTTAAAGGTAAAGTTAAAATTAAAGTTAAAGTTAAAGTTACAGTTACAGTTAAAGTTAAATTTAAATTTAAAGTTAAAGTTAAAATTAAAGTTAAAGTTAAAGCGAAAGTTAAAGTTAAAGTTACAGTTACAGTTAAAGTTAAATTTAAATTTAAAGTTAAAGTTAAAATTAAAGCTAAAGTTAAAGTTAAACTTAAAGTTAAGGTTAAAGTTAAAGTTAAAGTTAAAGTTAAAGGTAAAGTTAAAGTTAAAGTTAAAGTTAGCGTTAAAGTTAACGTTAAAGCTAAAGTTAAAGTTAAAGCTAAAGTTAAAGCTAAAGTTAAAGTTAAAGTTAAGGTTAAAGTTAAGGTTAAAGTTAAAGTTAAAGTTAAAGCGAAATTTACAGTTAAAGTTAAACTTAAAGTAAAAGTTAAAATTAAAGTTAAAGTTAAAGTTACAGTTACAGTTAAAGTTAAAGTTAAATTTAAAGTTAAAGTTAAAGATAAAGATAAAGTTAAAGTTAAAGTTAAAGCTAAAGTTTAAGTTAAAGTTAAAGTTAAACTTAAAGTTAAAATTAAGGTTAAAGTTAAGATTAAAGTAAAAGTAAAAGTAAAAGTTAAAGTTAAAGTTAAAACTAAAGCTAAAGCTAAAGTTAAAGTTAAAGTTAAAATTAAAGTTAAAGTTAAAGTTAAAGTTAAAGTTAAAGTTAAAGTAAAAGTTAAAGTTAAAGCTAAAGCGAAATTTAAAGTTAAAGTTAAAGCTAAAGTTAAAGTTAAAGTTAAAGTTAAAGTTAAAGTTAAGGTTAAAGTTAAGGTTAAAGTTAAATTTAAGTTAAAGCTAAAGTTAAAGTTAAAGTTAAAGTTAAAGATAAAGGTACAGGTAAAGTTAAATTTAAAGTTAAAGTTAAAGTTAAGGTTAAAGTTAAGGTTAAAGTAAAAGTAAAAGTAAAAGTTAAAGTTAAAGTTAAAGTTAAAGCTAAAGCTAAAGCTAAAGTTAAAGTAAAAGTTAAAGTTAAAATTAAAGTTAAAGTTAAAGTTAAAGTAAAAGTTAAAGTTAAAGCGAAAGTTAAAGTTAAAGTTAAAGTTAAAGTTAAAGCTAAAGTTAAAGTTAAAGTTAAAGTTAAAGTTAAGGTTAAAGTTAAGGTTAAAGTTAAAGTTAAAGTTAAAGCTAAAGTTAAAGTTAGAGTTAAAGTTAAAGTTAAAGATAAAGGTACAGTTAAAGTTAAATTTAAAGTTAAAGTTAAAGTTAAGGTTAAAGTTAAGGTTAAAGTAAAAGTAAAAGTAAAAGTAAAAGTTAAAGTTAAAGTTAAAGTTAAAGTTAAAGTTAAAGTTAAAGTTAAGGTTAAAGTTAAGGTTAAAGTTAAAGTTAAAGTTAAAGTTAAAGCTAAAGTTAAAGCTAAAGTTAAAGCTAAAGTTTAAGTTAAAGTTAAAGTTAAACTTAAAGTTAAAGTTAAAGTTAAAGTTAAAGTTAAATTTAAATTTAAAGTTAAAGTTAAAGTTAAAGTTGAAGTTAATGTTAAAGTTAAAGTTAAAGTTAAAGTTAAAGTTAAATTTAAAGTTAAAGTTATAGTTAAAGCCAAAGTTAAAGTTAAAGTTAAAGATAAAGTTAAGGTTAAAGTTAAAGTTAAAGTTAAAGTTAAAGTTAAAGTTAAAGCTAAAGTTTAAGTTAAAGTTAAAGTTAAAGTTAAAGTTAAAGTTAAAGTTAAAATTAAAGTTAAAGTTAAAGTTAAAGCTAAAGTTAAAGTTAAAGTTAAGGTTAAAGTTAAGGTTAAAGTTAAAGTTAAAGTTAACATTAAAGCTAAAGTTAAAGTTAAATTAAAGTTAATGTGAAAGTTAAAGTTAAAGTGAAAGTTAAAGTTAAAGTGAAAGTTAAAGTTAAAGTTAAAGTTAAAGTTAAAGTTGAAGTTAAAGTTAAAGTTAAAGTTAAATTTAAAGTTAAAGTTAAAGTTAAAGTTAAAGTTAAATTTAAAGTTAAAGTTAAAGTTAAAGTTAATGTTAAAGTTAAAGTTAAAGTTAAAGTTAAAGTTAAAGTTAAAGTTAAAGTTGAAGTTAAAGTTAAAGTTAAAATTAAAGTTAAAGTTAAAGTTAAATTTATGGTTAAAGCTAAAGTTAATGTTAAAGTTAAAGTTAAAGTTAAAGTTAATGTTAAAGTTAAAGTTAAAGTTAAAGTTAAAGTTAAAGTTAAAGTTAAAAATAAAGTTAATGTTAAAGTGAAAGTTAAAGTCAAAGTTAAAGTTAAAGTTAAAGTTAAGGTTAAAGTTAAAGTTAAAGTTAAAGTTAAAGTTAAAGTTAAAGTTAAAAATAAAGTTAATGTTAAAGTGAAAGTTAAAGTCAAAGTTAAAGTTAAGGTTAAAGTTAAAGTTAAAATTAAAGTTAAAGTTAAAGTTACAGTTAAAGTTAAAGTTAAATTTAAAGTTAAAGTTAAAGTTAAAGTTAAAGCTAAAGTTTAAGTTAAAGTTAAAGTTAAACTTAAAGCTAAAGTTAAAGTTAAAGTAAAAGTTAAAGTTAAAGCGAAAGTTAAAGTTAAAGTTAAAGCGAAAGTTAAAGTTAAAGTTAAAGTTAATGTTAAAGTTAAAGCTAAAGTTAAAGTTAAAGTTAAAGTTAAAGTTAAAGTTAATGTTAAAGTTAAAGTTAAAGTTAAAGTTAAAGTTAAATTTAAATTTAAAATTAAAGTTAAAGTTAAAGGTAATGTTAAAGTTAAAGTTAAAGTTAAATTTAAAGTTAAAGTTAAAGCTAAAGTTAAAGTTAATGTTAATGTTAAAGTTAAAGTTAAAGTTAAAGTTAAAGTTAAAGTTAAAGTGAAAGTGAAAGTTAAAGTTAAAGTTAAAGTGAAAGTTAAAGTGAAAGTTAAAGTTAAAGTTAAAGTTAAAGTTAAAGTTAAAGTTAAAGTTAAAGTTGAAGTTAAAGTTAAAGTTAAAGTTAAAGTTAAAGTTAAAGTTAAAGTTAAAATTAAAGTTAAAGTTAAAGTTAAAGTTAAAGTTAAAGTTAAATTTAAAGTTAAAGTTAAAGTTAAAGTTAAAGTTAAAGTTAAAGTTAAAGTTAAAGTTAAAGTTAAAGTTAAAGTTAAAGTTAATGTTAAAGTTAAAGTTAAAGTTAAAGTTAAAGTTAAAGTTAAATTTAAATTTAAAGTTAAAGTTAAAATTAATGTTAAAGTTAAAGTTAAAGTTAAAGTTAAAGTTGAAGTTAAAGTTAAAGTTAAAGTTAAAGTTAAAGTTAAAGTTAAAGTTAAAGTTGAAGTTAAAGTTAAAGTTAAAGTTAAAGTTAAAGTTAAAATTAAAGTTAAAGTTAAAGTTAAAGTTAAAGTTTAAGTTAAATTTAAAGTTAAAGTTAAAGTTAAAGTTAAAGTTAAAGTTAAAGTTAAAGTTAAAGTTAAAGTTAAAGTTAAAGTTAAAGTTAATGTTAAAGTTAAAGTTAAAGTTAAAGTTAAAGTTAAATTTAAATTTAAAGTTAAAGTTAAAATTAATGTTAAAGTTAAAGTTAAAGTTAAAGTTAAAGTTAAAGTTAAAGTTAAAGTTGAAGTTAAAGTTAAAGTTAAAGTTAAAGTTAAAGTTAAAGTTAAAGTTAAAGTTAAAGTTAAAGTTAAATTTAAATTTAAAGTTAAAGTTAAAGTTAAAGTTAATGTTAAAGTTAAAGTTAAAGTTAAAGTTGAAGTTAAAGTTAAAGTTAAAGTTAAAATTAAAGTTAAAGTTAAAGTTAAAGTTAAATTTAAAGTTAAAGTTAAAGTTAAAGTTAAAGTTAAAGTTAAAGTTAAAGTTAAATTTAAATTTAAAATTAAAGTTAAAGTTAAAGTTAATGTTAAAGTTAAAGTTAAAGTTAAAGTTATAGTTAAAGTTAAAGTTAAAGTTAAAGTTAAATTTAAATTTAAAATTAAAGTTAAAGTTAAAGTTAATGTTAAAGTTAAAGTTAAAGTTAAAGTTAAAGTTATAGTTAAAGTTAAAGTTAAAGTTAAAACTAAAGTTAAAGTTAAAGTTAAAGTAAAAGTTAAAGTTAAAGCGAAAGTTAAAATTAAAGTTAAAGTAAAAGTTAAAGCGAAAGTTAAAGTTAAAGTTGAAGTTAAAGTTAAAGTTAAAGTTAAACTTAAAGTTAAAGCTAAAGTTAAAGTTAAAGTTAAAGTTAAGGTTAAAGTTAAAGTTAAAGTTAAAGTTAAAGCTAAAGTTAAAGTTAAGGTTAAAGTTAAAGTTAAAGTTAAAGCTAAAGTTAAAGTTAAAGTTAAAGTTAAAGTTAAAGTTAAAGTTAAAGTTAAAGTTAAAGTTAAAGCGAAAGTTAAAGTTAAAGTTAAACTTAAAGTTAAAGTTAAAATTAAAGTTAAAGTTAAAGTTAAAGTTAAAGCGAAAGTTAAAGTTAAAGTTAAAGTTAAAGTTAAACTTAAACTTAAAGTTAAAGTTAAAATTAAAGTTAAAGTTAAAGTTACAGTTACAGTTAAAGTTAAATTTAAATTTAAAGTTAAAGTTAAAATTAAAGTTAAAGTTAAAGTTAAAGTTACAGTTAAAGTTAAAGTTAAAGCTAAAGTTAAAGTTAAAGTTAAACTTAAAGCTAAAGTTAAGGTTAAAGTTAAGGTTAAAGTTAAAGTTAAAGTTAAAGTTAAAGTTAAAGTTAAAGTTAAAGTTAAAGTTAAAGTTAAAGTTAAAGTTAAAGTAAAAGTTAAAGTTAAAGCGAAAGTTAAAGTTAAGGTTAAAGTTAAAGATAAAGTTAAAGTTAAAGTTAAAGTTAAAGTTAAAGTTAAAGTTAAAGCTAAAGTTAAAGTTAAAGTTAAAGTTAAAGTTAAAGTTAAAGTTAAAGTTAAAGTTAAGGTTAAACTTAAAGTTAAAGTTAAAATTAAAGTTAAAGTTACAGTTAAAGTTAAAGTTAAATTTAAAGTTAAAGTTAAAGTTAAAGTTAAAGTTAAAGCTAAAGTTTAAGTTAAAGTTAAAGTTAAACTTAAAGTTAAAGTTAAGGTTAAGGTTAAAGTTAAAGTTAAAGCGAAAGTTAAAGTTAAAGTTAAAGTTGAAGTTAAAGTTAAAGCTAAAGTTAAAGTTAAAGTTAAAGTTAAAGTTAAAGTAAAAGTTAAAGTTAAAGCGAAAGTTAAAGTTAAGGTTAAAGCTAAAGATAAAGTTAAAGTTAAAGTTAAAGTTAAAGTTAAAGTTAAAGTTAAAGTTAAAGTTAAAGTTAAAGTTAAAGTTAAAGTTAAAGTTAAAGTTAAAGTTAAAGTTAAAGTTAAAGTTAAAGTTAAAGTTAAAGTTAAAGTTAAAGTTAAAGTTAAAGTTAAAGTTAAGGTTAAAGTTAAAGTTAAAGTTAAAGTTAAAGTTAAAGTTAAAGTTAACGTTAAAGCTAAAGTTAAAGTTAAATTAAAGTTAATGTGAAAGTTAAAGTTAAAGTTAAAGTGAAAGTTAAAGTTAAAGTGAAAGTTAAAGTTAAAGTTAAAGTTAAAGTTAAAGTTAAAGTTAAAGTTAAAGTTAAATTTAAAGTTAAAGTTAAAGTTAAAGTTAAAGTTAAAGTTAAAGTTAATGTTAAAGTTAAAGTTAAAGTTAAAGTTAAAGTTAAAGTTAAATTTAAAGTTAAAGTTAAAGCTAAAGTTAAAGTTAATGTTAAAGTTAAAGTTAAAGTTAAAGTTAAAAATAAAGTAAATGTTAAAGTGAAAGTTAAAGTCAAAGTTAAAGTTAAAGTTAAGGTTAAAGTTAAAGTTAAAATTAAAGTTAAAGTTAAAGTTAAAGTTAAAGTTGAAGTTAAAGTTAAAGTTAAAGTTAAAGTTAAAGTTAAGGTTAAACTTAAAGTTAAAGTTAAAATTAAAGTTAAAGTTACAGTTAAAGTTAAAGTTAAATTTAAAGTTAAAGTTAAAGTTAAAGTTAAAGTTAAAGTTAAAGCTAAAGTTTAAGTTAAAGTTAAAGTTAAAGTTAAAGTTAAAGTTAAAGTTAAGGTTAAACTTAAAGTTAAAGTTAAAATTAAAGTTAAAGTTACAGTTAAAATTAAAGTTAAAGTTACAGTTAAAGTTAAAGTTAAATTTAAAGTTAAAGTTAAAGTTAAAGATAAAGTTAAAGTTAAAGTTAAAGTTAAAGTTAAAGTTAAAGTTAAAGCTAAAGTTAAAGTTAAAGTTAAAGTTAAAGTTAAAGTTAAAGTTAAAGTTAAAGTTAAGGTTAAACTTAAAGTTAAAGTTAAAATTAAAGTTAAAGTTACAGTTAAAGTTAAAGTTAAATTTAAAGTTAAAGTTAAAGTTAAAGTTAAAGTTAAAGTTAAAGCTAAAGTTTAAGTTAAAGTTAAAGTTAAACTTAAAGTTAAAGTTAAGGTTAAGGTTAAAGTTAAAGTTAAAGCGAAAGTTAAAGTTAAAGTTAAAGTTGAAGTTAAAGTTAAAGTTAAAGCTAAAGTTAAAGTTAAAGTTAAAGTTAAAGTTAAAGTAAAAGTTAAAGTTAAAGCGAAAGTTAAAGTTAAGGTTAAAGCTAAAGATAAAGTTAAAGTTAAAGTCAAAGTTAAAGTTAAAGTTAAAGTTAAAGTTAAAGTTAAAGTTAAAGTTAAAGTTAAAGTTAAAGTTAAAGTTAAAGTTAAAGTTAAAGTTAAAGTTAAAGTTAAAGTTAAAGCTAAAGTTAAAGTTAAAGTTAAGGTTAAAGTTAAGGTTAAAGTTAAAGTTAAAGTTAAAGTTAAAGTTAAAGTTAAAGTTAACGTTAAAGCTAAAGTTAAAGTTAAATTAAAGTTAATGTGAAAGTTAAAGTTAAAGTTAAAGTTAAAGTTAAAGTGAAAGTTAAAGTTAAAGTGAAAGTTAAAGTTAAAGTTAAAGTTAAAGTTAAAGTTAAAATTAAAGTTAAAGTTAAAGTTAAAGTTAAAGTTAAAGTTAAATTTAAAGTTAAAGTTAAAGTTAAAGTTAAAGTTAAAGTTAAAGTGAAAGTTAAAGTTAAAGGTAAAGTTAAAGTGAAAGTTAAAGTTAAAGTTAAAGTTAAAGTTGAAGTTAAAGTTAAAGTTAAAGTTAAAATTAAAGTTAAAGTTAAAGTTAAATTTATGGTTAAAGTTAAAGTTAATGTTAAAGTTAAAGTTAAAGTTAATGTTAAAGTTAAAGTTAAAGTTAAAGTTAAAAATAAAGTAAATGTTAAAGTGAAAGTTAAAGTCAAAGTTAAAGTTAAAGTTAAGGTTAAAGTTAAAGTTAAAATTAAAGTTAAAGTTAAAGTTAAAGTTAAAGTTAAAGTTGAAGTTAAAGTTAAAGTTAAAGTTAAAGTTAAAGTTAAAGTTGAAGTTAAAGTTAAAGTTAAAGTTAAAGTTAATGTTAATGTTAAAGTTAAAGTTAAAGTTAAAGTTAAAGTTAAAGTTAAAGTTAAAGTTAAAGTTAAAGTTAAAGTTAAAGTTAAAGTTAAAGTGAAAGTGAAAGTTAAAGTTAAAGTGAAAGTTAAAGTGAAAGTTAAAGTTAAAGTTAAAAATAAAGTAAATGTTAAAGTGAAAGTTAAAGTCAAAGTTAAAGTTAAAGTTAAGGTTAAAGTTAAAGTTAAAATTAAAGTTAAAGTTAAAGCGAAAGTTAAAGTTAAAGTTAAAGTTAAAGTTAATGTTAAAGTTAAAGTTAATGTTAAAGTTAAAGTTAAAGTTAAAGTTAAATTTAAATTTAAAATTAAAGTTAAAGATAAAGTTAAAGTTAAATTTAAAGTTAAAGTTAAAGCTAAAGTTAAAGTTAATGTTAGTGTTAAAGTTAAAGTTAAAGTTAAAGTTAAAGTTAGTGTTAAAGTTAAAGTTAAAGTTAAAGTTAAAGTGAAAGTTAAAGTTAAAGTTAAAGTGAAAGTTAAAGTGAAAGTTAAAGTTAAAGTTAAAGTTAAAGTTAAAGTTAAAGTTAAAGTTAAAGTGAAAGTGAAAGTTAAAGTTAAAGTGAAAGTTAAAGTTAAAGTTAAAAATAAAGTAAATGTTAAAGTGAAAGTTAAAGTCAAAGTTAAAGTTAAAGTTAAGGTTAAAGTTAAAGTTAAAATTAAAGTTAAAGTTAAAGTGAAAGTTAAAGTGAAAGTTAAAGTTAAAAATAAAGTAAATGTTAAAGTGAAAGTTAAAGTCAAAGTTAAAGTTAAAGTTAAAGCGAAAGTTAAAGTTAAAGTTAAAGTTAAAGTTAAAGCGAAAGTTAAAGTTAAAGTTAAAGTTAAAGTTAATGTTAAAGTTAAAGTTAAAGTTAATGTTAAAGTTAAAGTTAAAGTTAAAGTTAAAGTTAAATTTAAATTTAAAATTAAAGTTAAAGATAAAGTTAAAGTTAAATTTAAAGTTAAAGTTAAAGCTAAAGTTAAAGTTAATGTTAGTTTTAAAGTTAAAGTTAAAGTTAGTGTTAAAGTTAAAGTTAAAGTTAAAGTTAAAGTTAAAGTTAAAGTGAAAGTTAAAGTTAAAGTTAAAGTGAAAGTTAAAGTGAAAGTTAAAGTTAAAGTTAAAGTTAAAGTTAAAGTTAAAGTTAAAGTTAAAGTTAAAGTTAAAGTTGAAGTTAAAGTTAAAGTTAAAGTTAAAGTTAAAGTTAAAGTTAAAGTTAAAGTTAAAGTTAAAGTTAAAGTTAAAGTTAAAATTAAAGTTAAAGTTAAAGTTAAAGTTAAAGTTAAATTTAAAGTTAAAGTTAAAGTTAAAGTTAAAGTTAATGTTAATGTTAAAGTTAAAGTTAAAGTTAAATTTAAAGTTAAAGTTAAAGCTAAAGTTAAAGTTAATGTTAATGTTAAAGTTAAAGTTAAAGTTAAAGTTAAAGTGAAAGTGAAAGTTAAAGTTAAAGTTAAAGTGAAAGTTAAAGTGAAAGTTAAAGTTAAAGTTAAAGTTAAAGTTAAAGTTAAAGTTGAAGTTAAAGTTAAAGTTAAAGTTAAAGTTAAAGTTAAAATTAAAGTTAAAGTTAAAGTTAAAGATAAAGTTAAATTTAAAGTTAAAGTTAAAGTTAAAGTTAAAGTTAAAGTTAAAGTTAAAGTTAAAGTTAAAGTTAATGTTAAAGTTAAAGTTAAAGTTAAAGTTAAATTTAAATTTAAAGTTAAAGTTAAAATTAATGTTAAAGTTAAAGTTAAAGTTAAAGTTAAAGTTAAAGTTAAAGTTGAAGTTAAAGTTAAAGTTAAAGTTAAAGTTAAAGTTAAAGTTAAAGTTAAAGTTAAAGTTAAAGTTAAAGTTAAAGTTAAAGTTAAGGTTAAAGTTAAAGTTAAAGTTAAAGTTAAAGTTAAAGTTAAAGTTAACGTTAAAGCTAAAGTTAAAGTTAAATTAAAGTTAATGTGAAAGTTAAAGTTAAAGTTAAAGTGAAAGTTAAAGTTAAAGTGAAAGTTAAAGTTAAAGTTAAAGTTAAAGTTAAAGTTAAAGTTAAAGTTAAAGTTAAAGTTAAATTTAAAGTTAAAGTTAAAGTTAAAGTTAAAGTTAAAGTTAATGTTAAAGTTAAAGTTAAAGTTAAAGTTAAAGTTAAAGTTAAAGTTAAATTTAAAGTTAAAGTTAAAGCTAAAGTTAAAGTTAATGTTAAAGTTAAAGTTAAAGTTAAAGTTAAAAATAAAGTAAATGTTAAAGTGAAAGTTAAAGTCAAAGTTAAAGTTAAAGTTAAGGTTAAAGTTAAAGTTAAAATTAAAGTTAAAGTTAAAGTTAAAGTTAAAGTTAAAGTTGAAGTTAAAGTTAAAGTTAAAGTTAAAGTTAAGGTTAAACTTAAAGTTAAAGTTAAAATTAAAGTTAAAGTTACAGTTAAAGTTAAAGTTAAATTTAAAGTTAAAGTTAAAGTTAAAGTTAAAGTTAAAGTTAAAGCTAAAGTTTAAGTTAAAGTTAAAGTTAAAGTTAAAGTTAAAGTTAAAGTTAAGGTTAAACTTAAAGTTAAAGTTAAAATTAAAGTTAAAGTTACAGTTAAAATTAAAGTTAAAGTTACAGTTAAAGTTAAAGTTAAATTTAAAGTTAAAGTTAAAGTTAAAGATAAAGTTAAAGTTAAAGTTAAAGTTAAAGTTAAAGATAAAGTTAAAGCTAAAGTTAAAGTTAAAGTTAAAGTTAAAGTTAAAGTTAAAGTTAAAGTTAAAGTTAAGGTTAAACTTAAAGTTAAAGTTAAAATTAAAGTTAAAGTTACAGTTAAAGTTAAAGTTAAATTTAAAGTTAAAGTTAAAGTTAAAGTTAAAGTTAAAGTTAAAGCTAAAGTTTAAGTTAAAGTTAAAGTTAAACTTAAAGTTAAAGTTAAGGTTAAGGTTAAAGTTAAAGTTAAAGCGAAAGTTAAAGTTAAAGTTAAAGTTGAAGTTAAAGTTAAAGTTAAAGCTAAAGTTAAAGTTAAAGTTAAAGTTAAAGTTAAAGTAAAAGTTAAAGTTAAAGCGAAAGTTAAAGTTAAGGTTAAAGCTAAAGATAAAGTTAAAGTTAAAGTCAAAGTTAAAGTTAAAGTTAAAGTTAAAGTTAAAGTTAAAGTTAAAGTTAAATTTAAAGTTAAAGTTAAAGTTAAAGTTAAAGTTAAAGTTAAAGTGAAAGTTAAAGTTAAAGGTAAAGTTAAAGTGAAAGTTAAAGTTAAAGTTAAAGTTAAAGTTGAAGTTAAAGTTAAAGTTAAAGTTAAAATTAAAGTTAAAGTTAAAGTTAAATTTATGGTTAAAGTTAAAGTTAATGTTAAAGTTAAAGTTAAAGTTAATGTTAAAGTTAAAGTTAAAGTTAAAGTTAAAAATAAAGTAAATGTTAAAGTGAAAGTTAAAGTCAAAGTTAAAGTTAAAGTTAAGGTTAAAGTTAAAGTTAAAATTAAAGTTAAAGTTAAAGTTAAAGTTAAAGTTAAAGTTGAAGTTAAAGTTAAAGTTAAAGTTAAAGTTAAAGTTAAAGTTGAAGTTAAAGTTAAAGTTAAAGTTAAAGTTAATGTTAATGTTAAAGTTAAAGTTAAAGTTAAAGTTAAAGTTAAAGTTAAAGTTAAAGTTAAAGTTAAAGTTAAAGTTAAAGTTAAAGTTAAAGTGAAAGTGAAAGTTAAAGTTAAAGTGAAAGTTAAAGTGAAAGTTAAAGTTAAAGTTAAAAATAAAGTAAATGTTAAAGTGAAAGTTAAAGTCAAAGTTAAAGTTAAAGTTAAGGTTAAAGTTAAAGTTAAAATTAAAGTTAAAGTTAAAGCGAAAGTTAAAGTTAAAGTTAAAGTTAAAG
Source organism: Eurosta solidaginis (assembly GCF_040869045.1). Classification (NCBI taxonomy): domain Eukaryota; kingdom Metazoa; phylum Arthropoda; class Insecta; order Diptera; family Tephritidae; genus Eurosta; species Eurosta solidaginis. Next base: position 68,290,704 of record NC_090324.1, on the reverse strand, counting down.
TTAATGTTAAAGTTAAAGTTAATGTTAAAGTTAAAGTTAAAGTTAAAGTTAAATTTAAATTTAAAATTAAAGTTAAAGATAAAGTTAAAGTTAAATTTAAAGTTAAAGTTAAAGCTAAAGTTAAAGTTAATGTTAGTGTTAAAGTTAAAGTTAAAGTTAAAGTTAAAGTTAGTGTTAAAGTTAAAGTTAAAGTTAAAGTTAAAGTGAAAGTTAAAGTTAAAGTTAAAGTGAAAGTTAAAGTGAAAGTTAAAGTTAAAGTTAAAGTTAAAGTTAAAGTTAAAGTTAAAGTTAAAGTGAAAGTGAAAGTTAAAGTTAAAGTGAAAGTTAAAGTTAAAGTTAAAAATAAAGTAAATGTTAAAGTGAAAGTTAAAGTCAAAGTTAAAGTTAAAGTTAAGGTTAAAGTTAAAGTTAAAATTAAAGTTAAAGTTAAAGTGAAAGTTAAAGTGAAAGTTAAAGTTAAAAATAAAGTAAATGTTAAAGTGAAAGTTAAAGTCAAAGTTAAAGTTAAAGTTAAAGCGAAAGTTAAAGTTAAAGTTAAAGTTAAAGTTAAAGCGAAAGTTAAAGTTAAAGTTAAAGTTAAAGTTAATGTTAAAGTTAAAGTTAAAGTTAATGTTAAAGTTAAAGTTAAAGTTAAAGTTAAAGTTAAATTTAAATTTAAAATTAAAGTTAAAGATAAAGTTAAAGTTAAATTTAAAGTTAAAGTTAAAGCTAAAGTTAAAGTTAATGTTAGTTTTAAAGTTAAAGTTAAAGTTAAAGTTAGTGTTAAAGTTAAAGTTAAAGTTAAAGTTAAAGTTAAAGTTAAAGTGAAAGTTAAAGTTAAAGTTAAAGTGAAAGTTAAAGTGAAAGTTAAAGTTAAAGTTAAAGTTAAAGTTAAAGTTAAAGTTAAAGTTAAAGTTAAAGTTAAAGTTGAAGTTAAAGTTAAAGTTAAAGTTAAAGTTAAAGTTAAAGTTAAAGTTAAAGTTAAAGTTAAAGTTAAAGTTAAAGTTAAAATTAAAGTTAAAGTTAAAGTTAAAGTTAAAGTTAAAGTTAAATTTAAAGTTAAAGTTAAAGTTAAAGTTAAAGTTAATGTTAATGTTAAAGTTAAAGTTAAAGTTAAATTTAAAGTTAAAGTTAAAGCTAAAGTTAAAGTTAATGTTAATGTTAAAGTTAAAGTTAAAGTTAAAGTTAAAGTGAAAGTGAAAGTTAAAGTTAAAGTTAAAGTGAAAGTTAAAGTGAAAGTTAAAGTTAAAGTTAAAGTTAAAGTTAAAGTTAAAGTTGAAGTTAAAGTTAAAGTTAAAGTTAAAGTTAAAGTTAAAATTAAAGTTAAAGTTAAAGTTAAAGATAAAGTTAAATTTAAAGTTAAAGTTAAAGTTAAAGTTAAAGTTAAAGTTAAAGTTAAAGTTAAAGTTAAAGTTAATGTTAAAGTTAAAGTTAAAGTTAAAGTTAAATTTAAATTTAAAGTTAAAGTTAAAATTAATGTTAAAGTTAAAGTTAAAGTTAAAGTTAAAGTTAAAGTTAAAGTTGAAGTTAAAGTTAAAGTTAAAGTTAAAGTTAAAGTTAAAGTTAAAGTTAAAGTTAAAGTTAAAGTTAAAGTTAAAGTTAAAGTTAAGGTTAAAGTTAAAGTTAAAGTTAAAGTTAAAGTTAAAGTTAAAGTTAACGTTAAAGCTAAAGTTAAAGTTAAATTAAAGTTAATGTGAAAGTTAAAGTTAAAGTTAAAGTGAAAGTTAAAGTTAAAGTGAAAGTTAAAGTTAAAGTTAAAGTTAAAGTTAAAGTTAAAGTTAAAGTTAAAGTTAAATTTAAAGTTAAAGTTAAAGTTAAAGTTAAAGTTAAAGTAAAGTTAATGTTAAAGTTAAAGTTAAAGTTAAAGTTAAAGTTAAAGTTAAAGTTAAAGTTAAATTTAAAGTTAAAGTTAAAGCTAAAGTTAAAGTTAATGTTAAAGTTAAAGTTAAAGTTAAAGTTAAAAATAAAGTAAATGTTAAAGTGAAAGTTAAAGTCAAAGTTAAAGTTAAAGTTAAGGTTAAAGTTAAAGTTAAAATTAAAGTTAAAGTTAAAGTTAAAGTTAAAGTTAAAGTTGAAGTTAAAGTTAAAGTTAAAGTTAAAGTTAAAGTTAAGGTTAAACTTAAAGTTAAAGTTAAAATTAAAGTTAAAGTTACAGTTAAAGTTAAAGTTAAATTTAAAGTTAAAGTTAAAGTTAAAGTTAAAGTTAAAGTTAAAGCTAAAGTTTAAGTTAAAGTTAAAGTTAAAGTTAAAGTTAAAGTTAAAGTTAAGGTTAAACTTAAAGTTAAAGTTAAAATTAAAGTTAAAGTTACAGTTAAAATTAAAGTTAAAGTTACAGTTAAAGTTAAAGTTAAATTTAAAGTTAAAGTTAAAGTTAAAGATAAAGTTAAAGTTAAAGTTAAAGTTAAAGTTAAAGATAAAGTTAAAGCTAAAGTTAAAGTTAAAGTTAAAGTTAAAGTTAAAGTTAAAGTTAAAGTTAAAGTTAAGGTTAAACTTAAAGTTAAAGTTAAAATTAAAGTTAAAGTTACAGTTAAAGTTAAAGTTAAATTTAAAGTTAAAGTTAAAGTTAAAGTTAAAGTTAAAGTTAAAGCTAAAGTTTAAGTTAAAGTTAAAGTTAAACTTAAAGTTAAAGTTAAGGTTAAGGTTAAAGTTAAAGTTAAAGCGAAAGTTAAAGTTAAAGTTAAAGTTGAAGTTAAAGTTAAAGTTAAAGCTAAAGTTAAAGTTAAAGTTAAAGTTAAAGTTAAAGTAAAAGTTAAAGTTAAAGCGAAAGTTAAAGTTAAGGTTAAAGCTAAAGATAAAGTTAAAGTTAAAGTCAAAGTTAAAGTTAAAGTTAAAGTTAAAGTTAAAGTTAAAGTTAAAGTTAAAGTTAAAGTTAAAGTTAAAGTTAAAGTTAAAGTTAAAGTTAAAGTTAAAGTTAAAGTTAAAGTTAAAGTTAAAGTTAAAGTTAAAGTTAAAGTTAAAGCTAAAGTTAAAGTTAAAGTTAAGGTTAAAGTTAAGGTTAAAGTTAAAGTTAAAGTTAAAGTTAAAGTTAAAGTTAAAGTTAACGTTAAAGCTAAAGTTAAAGTTAAATTAAAGTTAATGTGAAAGTTAAAGTTAAAGTTAAAGTTAAAGTTAAAGTGAAAGTTAAAGTTAAAGTGAAAGTTAAAGTTAAAGTTAAAGTTAAAGTTAAAGTTAAAGTTAAAGTTAAAGTTAAAGTTAAAGTTAAAGTTAAAGTTAAAGTTAAATTTAAAGTTAAAGTTAAAGTTAAAGTTAAAGTTAAAGTTAAAGTGAAAGTTAAAGTTAAAGGTAAAGTTAAAGTGAAAGTTAAAGTTAAAGTTAAAGTTAAAGTTGAAGTTAAAGTTAAAGTTAAAGTTAAAATTAAAGTTAAAGTTAAAGTTAAATTTATGGTTAAAGTTAAAGTTAATGTTAAAGTTAAAGTTAAAGTTAATGTTAAAGTTAAAGTTAAAGTTAAAGTTAAAAATAAAGTAAATGTTAAAGTGAAAGTTAAAGTCAAAGTTAAAGTTAAAGTTAAGGTTAAAGTTAAAGTTAAAATTAAAGTTAAAGTTAAAGTTAAAGTTAAAGTTAAAGTTGAAGTTAAAGTTAAAGTTAAAGTTAAAGTTAAAGTTAAAGTTGAAGTTAAAGTTAAAGTTAAAGTTAAAGTTAATGTTAATGTTAAAGTTAAAGTTAAAGTTAAAGTTAAAGTTAAAGTTAAAGTTAAAGTTAAAGTTAAAGTTAAAGTTAAAGTTAAAGTTAAAGTGAAAGTGAAAGTTAAAGTTAAAGTGAAAGTTAAAGTGAAAGTTAAAGTTAAAGTTAAAAATAAAGTAAATGTTAAAGTGAAAGTTAAAGTCAAAGTTAAAGTTAAAGTTAAGGTTAAAGTTAAAGTTAAAATTAAAGTTAAAGTTAAAGCGAAAGTTAAAGTTAAAGTTAAAGTTAAAGTTAATGTTAAAGTTAAAGTTAATGTTAAAGTTAAAGTTAAAGTTAAAGTTAAATTTAAATTTAAAATTAAAGTTAAAGATAAAGTTAAAGTTAAATTTAAAGTTAAAGTTAAAGCTAAAGTTAAAGTTAATGTTAGTGTTAAAGTTAAAGTTAAAGTTAAAGTTAAAGTTAGTGTTAAAGTTAAAGTTAAAGTTAAAGTTAAAGTGAAAGTTAAAGTTAAAGTTAAAGTGAAAGTTAAAGTGAAAGTTAAAGTTAAAGTTAAAGTTAAAGTTAAAGTTAAAGTTAAAGTGAAAGTGAAAGTTAAAGTTAAAGTGAAAGTTAAAGTTAAAGTTAAAAATAAAGTAAATGTTAAAGTGAAAGTTAAAGTCAAAGTTAAAGTTAAAGTTAAGGTTAAAGTTAAAGTTAAAATTAAAGTTAAAGTTAAAGTGAAAGTTAAAGTGAAAGTTAAAGTTAAAGTTAAAAATAAAGTAAATGTTAAAGTGAAAGTTAAAGTCAAAGTTAAAGTTAAAGTTAAAGCGAAAGTTAAAGTTAAAGTTAAAGTTAAAGTTAAAGCGAAAGTTAAAGTTAAAGTTAAAGTTAAAGTTAATGTTAAAGTTAAAGTTAAAGTTAATGTTAAAGTTAAAGTTAAAGTTAAAGTTAAAGTTAAATTTAAATTTAAAATTAAAGTTAAAGATAAAGTTAAAGTTAAATTTAAAGTTAAAGTTAAAGCTAAAGTTAAAGTTAATGTTAGTTTTAAAGTTAAAGTTAAAGTTAAAGTTAGTGTTAAAGTTAAAGTTAAAGTTAAAGTTAAAGTTAAAGTTAAAGTGAAAGTTAAAGTTAAAGTTAAAGTGAAAGTTAAAGTGAAAGTTAAAGTTAAAGTTAAAGTTAAAGTTAAAGTTAAAGTTAAAGTTAAAGTTAAAGTTAAAGTTAAAGTTGAAGTTAAAGTTAAAGTTAAAGTTAAAGTTAAAGTTAAAGTTAAAGTTAAAGTTAAAGTTAAAGTTAAAGTTAAAGTTAAAGTTAAAATTAAAGTTAAAGTTAAAGTTAAAGTTAAAGTTAAATTTAAAGTTAAAGTTAAAGTTAAAGTTAAAGTTAATGTTAATGTTAAAGTTAAAGTTAAAGTTAAATTTAAAGTTAAAGTTAAAGCTAAAGTTAAAGTTAATGTTAATGTTAAAGTTAAAGTTAAAGTTAAAGTTAAAGTGAAAGTGAAAGTTAAAGTTAAAGTTAAAGTGAAAGTTAAAGTGAAAGTTAAAGTTAAAGTTAAAGTTAAAGTTAAAGTTGAAGTTAAAGTTAAAGTTAAAGTTAAAGTTAAAGTTAAAATTAAAGTTAAAGTTAAAGTTAAAGATAAAGTTAAATTTAAAGTTAAAGTTAAAGTTAAAGTTAAAGTTAAAGTTAAAGTTAAAGTTAAAGTTAAAGTTAATGTTAAAGTTAAAGTTAAAGTTAAAGTTAAATTTAAATTTAAAGTTAAAGTTAAAATTAATGTTAAAGTTAAAGTTAAAGTTAAAGTTAAAGTTAAAGTTAAAGTTGAAGTTAAAGTTAAAGTTAAAGTTAAAGTTAAAGTTAAAGTTAAAGTTAAAGTTAAAGTTAAAGTTAAAGTTAAAGTTAAAGTTGAAGTTAAAGTTAAAGTTAAAGTTAAAATTAAAGTTAAAGTTAAAGTTAAAGTTAAAGTTAAATTTAAAGTTAAAGTTAAAGTTAAAGTTAAAGTTAAAGTTAAAGTTAATGTTAAAGTTAAAGTTAAAGTTAAAGTTAAAGTTAAAGTTAAAGTTAAAGTTAAAGTTAAATTTAAATTTAAAGTTAAAGTTAAAATTAATGTTAAAGTTAAAGTTAAAGTCGAAGTTAAAGTTAAAGTTAAAGTTAAAGTTAAAGTTAAAGTTAAAGTTAAAGTTAAATTTAAATTTAAAGTTAAAGTTAAAGTTAATGTTAAAGTTTAAGTTAAAGTTAAAGTTGAAGTTAAAGTTAAAGTTAAAGTTAAAATTAAAGTTAAAGTTAAAGTTAAATTTAAAGTTAAAGTTAAAGTTAATGTTAAAGTTAAAGTTAAAGTTAAAGTTAAAGTTAAAGTTAAAGTTAAAGTTAAATTTAAATTTAAAATTAAAGTTAAAGTTAAAGTTAATGTTAAAGTTAAAGTTAAAGTTAAAGTTAAAGTTATAGTTAAAGTTAAAGTTAAAGTTAAAGTTAAATTTAAATTTAAAATTAAAGTTAAAGTTAAAGTTAATGTTAAAGTTAAAGTTAAAGTTAAAGTTAAAGTTAAAGTTATATTTAAAGTTAAAGTTAAAGTTAAAGCTAAAGTTAAAGTTAAAGTTAAAGTTAAAGTTAAAGCGAAAGTTAAAATTAAAGTTAAAGTAAAAGTTAAAGCGAAAGTTAAAGTTAAAGTTGAAGTTAAAGTTAAAGTTAAACTTAAAGTTAAAGCTAAAGCTAAAGTTAAAGTTAAAGTTAAAGTTAAAGTTAAGGTTAAAGTTAAAGTTAAAGTTAAAGTTAAAGTTAAAGTTAAAGCTAAAGTTAAAGTTAAGGTTAAAGTTAAGGTTAAAGTTAAAGTTAAAGTTAAAGCTAAAGTTAAAGTTAAAGTTAAAGTTAAAGTTAAAGTTAAAGTTAAAGTTAAAGTTAAAGTTAAAGCGAAAGTTAAAGTTAAAGTTAAACTTAAAGTTAAAGTTAAAATTAAAGTTAAAGTTAAAGTTAAAGCGAAAGTTAAAGTTAAAGTTAAAGTTAAAGTTAAAGTTAAACTTAAAGTTAAAGTTAAAATTAAAGTTAAAGTTAAAGTTACAGTTACAGTTAAAGTTAAAGTTAAATTTAAATTTAAAGTTAAAATTAAAATTAAAGTTAAAGTTAAAGTTAAAGTTACAGTTAAAGTTAAAGTTAAAGTTAAAGCTAAAGTTAAAGTTAAAGTTAAACTTAAATCTAAAGTTAAGGTTAAAGTTAAGGTTAAAGTTAAAGTTAAAGTTAAAGTTAAAGTTAAAGTTAAAGTTAAAGTTAAAGTTAAAGTAAAAGTTAAAGTTAAAGCGAAAGTTAAAGTTAAGGTTAAAGTTAAAGATAAAGTTAAAGTTAAAGTTAAAGTTAAAGTTAAAGTTAAAGCTAAAGTTAAAGTTAAAGTTAAAGTTAAAGTTAAGGTTAAACTTAAAGTTAAAGTTAAAATTAAAGTTAAAGTTACAGTTAAAGTTAAAGTTAAATTTAAAGTTAAAGTTAAAGTTAAAGTTAAAGTTAAAGCTAAAGCTAAAGTTTAAGTTAAAGTTAAAGTTAACTTAAAGTTAAAGTTAAGGTTAAGGTTAAAGTTAAAGTTAAAGCGAAAGTTAAAGTTAAAGTTAAAGTTGAAGTTAAAGTTAAAGTTAAAGCTAAAGTTAAAGTTAAAGTTAAAGTTAAAGTAAAAGTTAAAGTTAAAGCGAAAGTTAAAGTTAAGGTTAAAGCTAAAGATAAAGTTAAAGTTAAAGTTAAAGTTAAAGTTAAAGTTAAAGTTAAAGTTAAAGTTAAAGTTAAAGTTAAAGTTAAAGCTAAAGTTAAAGTTAAAGTTAAGGTTAAAGTTAAGGTTAAAGTTAAAGTTAAAGTTAAAGTTAAAGTTAACGTTAAAGCTAAAGTTAAAGTTAAATTAAAGTTAATGTGAAAGTTAAAGTTAAAGTTAAAGTTAAAGTTAAAGTGAAAGTTAAAGTTAAAGTGAAAGTTAAAGTTAAAGTTAAAGTTAAAGTTAAAGTTAAAGTTAAAGTTAAAGTTAAAGTTAAAGTTAAATTTAAAGTTAAAGTTAAAGTTAAAGTTAAAGTTAAAGTTAAAGTTAATGTTAAAGTTAAAGTTAAAGTTAAAGTTAAAGTTAAAGTTAAAGTTAAATTTAAAGTTAAAGTTAAAGCTAAAGTTAAAGTTAAAGTTAAAGTTAATGTTAAAGTTAAAGTTAAAGTTAAAGTTAAAGTTAAAGTTAAAGTTAAAGTTAAAGTTAAAGTGAAAGTTAAAGTTAAAGTTAAAGTTGAAGTTAAAGTTAAAGTTAAAGTTAAAATTAAAGTTAAAGTTAAAGTTAAATTTATGGTTAAAGTTAAAGTTAATGTTAAAGTTAAAGTTAAAGTTAATGTTAAAGTTAAAGTTAAAGTTAAAGTTAAAGTTAAAGTTAAAGTTAAAGTTAAAGTTAAAGTTAAAAATAAAGTAAATGTTAAAGTGAAAGTTAAAGTCAAAGTTAAAGTTAAAGTTAAGGTTAAAGTTAAAGTTAAAATTAAAGTTAAAGTTAAAGTTAAAGTTACAGTTAAAGTTAAAGTTAAATTTAAGTTAACGTTAAAGTTAAAGCTAAAGTTTAAGTTAAAGTTAAAGTTAAACTTAAAGCTAAAGTTAAAGTTAAAGTTAAAGTAAAAGTTAAAGTTAAAGCGAAAGTTAAAGTTAAAGTTAAAGTTAAAGTTAAAGCGAAAGTTAAAGTTAAAGTTAAAGTTAAAGTTAATGTTAAAGTTAAAGTTAAAGTTAATGTTAAAGTTAAAGTTAAAGTTAAAGTTAAAGTTAAATTTAAATTTAAAATTAAAGTTAAAGATAAAGTTAAAGTTAAATTTAAAGTTAAAGTTAAAGCTAAAGTTAAAGTTAATGTTAGTGTTAAAGTTAAAGTTAAAGTTAAAGTTAGTGTTAAAGTTAAAGTTAAAGTTAAAGTGAAAGTTAAAGTTAAAGTTAAAGTGAAAGTTAAAGTGAAAGTTAAAGTTAAAGTTAAAGTTAAAGTTAAAGTTAAAGTTAAAGTTAAAGTTAAAGTTGAAGTTAAAGTTAAAGTTAAAGTTAAAGTTAAAGTTAAAGTTAAAGTTAAAATTAAAGTTAAAGTTAAAGTTAAAGTTAAAGTTAAAGTTAAATTTAAAGTTAAAGTTAAAGTTAAAGTTAATGTTAAAGTTAAAGTTAAAGTTAAAGTTAAAGTTAAATTTAAATTTAAAGTTAAAGTTAAAATTAATGTTAAAGTTAAAGTTAAAGTTAAAGTTGAAGTTAAAGTTAAAGTTAAAGTTAAAGTTAAAGTTAAAGTTAAAGTTAAAGTTAAAGTTAAAGTTAAAGTTAAAGTTAAAGTTAAATTTAAATTTAAAGTTAAAGTTAAAGTTAAAGTTAATGTTAAAGTTAAAGTTAAAGTTAAAGTTAAAGTTGAAGTTAAAGTTAAAGTTAAAGTTAAAGTTAATGTTAAAGTTAAAGTTAAAGTTAAAGTTAAAGTTAAATTTAAATTTAAAATTAAAGTTAAAGTTAAAGTTAAATTTAAAGTTAAAGTTAAAGTTAAAGTTAAAGTTAAAGTTAATGTTAAAGTTAAAGTTAAAGATAAAGTTAATGTTAAAGTTAAAGTTAAAGTTAAAGTTAAAGTTAAAGTTAAATTTAAAGTTAAAGTTAAAGCTAAAGTTAAAGTTAATGTTAGTGTTAAAGTTAAAGTTAAAGTTAAAGTTAGTGTTAAAGTTAAAGTTAAAGTTAAATTTAAAGTTAAAGTGAAAGTTAAAGTTAAAGTTAAAGTGAAAGTTAAAGTGAAAGTTAAAGTTAAAGTTAAAGTTAAAGTTAAAGTTAAAGTTGAAGTTAAAGTTAAAGTTAAAGTTAAAGTTAAAATTAAAGTTAAAGTTAAAGTTAAAGTTAAAGTTAAAATTAAAGTTAAAGTTAAAGTTAAAGTTAAATTTAAAGTTAAAGTTAAAGTTAAAGTTAAAGTTAAAGTTAATGTTAAAGTTAAAGTTAAATTTAAATTTAAAGTTAAAGTTAAAATTAATGTTAAAGTTAAAGTTAAAGTTAAAGTTGAAGTTAAAGTTAAAGTTAAAGTTAAAGTTAAAGTTAAAGTTAAAGTTAAAGTTAAATTTAAATTTAAAGTTAAAGTTAAAGTTAAAGTTAATGTTAAAGTTAAAGTTAAAGTTGAAGTTAAAGTTAAAGTTAAAATTAAAGTTAAAGTTAAAGTTAAATTTAAAGTTAAAGTTAAAGTTAAAGTTAAAGTTAAAGTTAATGTTAAAGTTAAAGTTAAAGTTAATGTTAAAGTTAAAGTTAAAGTTAAAGTTAAATTTAAATTTAAAATTAAAGTTAAAGTTAAAGTTAAAGTTAAATTTAAAGTTAAAGTTAAAGCTAAATTTAAAGTTAATGTTAGTGTTAAAGTTAAAGTTAAAGTTAAAGTTAGTGTTAAAGTTAAAGTTAAAGTTAAAGTTAAAGTTAAAGTTAAAGTTAAAGTTAAAGTGAAAGTTAAAGTTAAAGTTAAAGTGAAAGTTAAAGTGAAAGTTAAAGTTAAAGTTAAAGTTAAAGCTAAAGTTAAAGTTAAAGTTAAAGTAAAAGTTAAAGTTAAAGCGAAAGTTAAAGTTAAAGTTAAAGTTAAAGTAAAAGTTAAAGCGAAAGTTAAAGTTAAAGTTGAAGTTAAAGTTAAAGCTAAAGTTAAACTTAAAGTTAAAGCTAAAGTTAAAGTTAAAGTTAAAGTTAAGGTTAAAGTTAAAGTTAAAGTTAAAGTTAAAGTTAAAGTTAAAGTTAAAGTTAAAGTTAAAGTTAAAGTTAAAGTTAAAGTTAAAGTTAAAATTAAAGCTAAATTTAAAGTTAAAGTTAAAGTTAAAGTTAAAGTTAAAGCGAAAGTTAAAGTTAAACTTAAAGTTAAAGTTAAAATTAAAGTTAAAGTTAAAGTTAAAGCGAAAGTTAAAGTTAAAGTTAAAGTTAAAGTTAAAGTTAAACTTAAAGTTAAAGTTAAAATTAAAGTTAAAGTTAAAGTTACAGTTACAGTTAAATTTAAATTTAAAGTTAAAGTTAAAATTAAAGTTAAAGTTAAAGTTAAAGTTACAGTTAAAGTTAAAGTTAAAGCTAAAGTTAAAGTTAAAGTTAAACTTAAAGTTAAAGTTAAATTTAAATTTAAAGTTAAAGTTAAAGTTAATGTTAAAGTTAAAGTTGAAGTTAAAGTTAAAGTTAAAATTAAAGTTAAAGTTAAAGTTAAATTTAAAGTTAAAGTTAAAGTTAAAGTTAAAGTTAAAGTTAATGTTAAAGTTAAAGTTAAAGTTAATGTTAAAGTTAAAGTTAAAGTTAAAGTTAAATTTAAATTTAAAATTAAAGTTAAAGTTAAAGTTAAATTTAAAGTTAAAGTTAAAGCTAAAGTTAAAGTTAATGTTAGTGTTAAAGTTAAAGTTAAAGTTAAAGTTAGTGTTAAAGTTAAAGTTAAAGTTAAAGTTAAAGTTAAAGTTAAAGTTAAAGTTAAAGTGAAAGTTAAAGTTAAAGTTAAAGTGAAAGTTAAAGTGAAAGTTAAAGTTAAAGTTAAAGTTAAAGTTAAAGCTAAAGTTAAAGTTAAAGTTAAAGTAAAAGTTAAAGTTAAAGCGAAAGTTAAAGTTAAAGTTAAAGTTAAAGTTAAAGTAAAAGTTAAAGCGAAAGTTAAAGTTAAAGTTGAAGTTAAAGTTAAAGCTAAAGTTAAACTTAAAGTTAAAGCTAAAGTTAAAGTTAAAGTTAAAGTTAAAGTTAAAGTTAATGTTAAAGTTAAAGTTAAATTTAAATTTAAAGTTAAAGTTAAAATTAATGTTAAAGTTAAAGTTAAAGTTAAAGTTGAAGTTAAAGTTAAAGTTAAAGTTAAAGTTAAAGTTAAAGTTAAAGTTAAAGTTAAATTTAAATTTAAAGTTAAAGTTAAAGTTAAAGTTAATGTTAAAGTTAAAGTTAAAGTTGAAGTTAAAGTTAAAGTTAAAATTAAAGTTAAAGTTAAAGTTAAATTTAAAGTTAAAGTTAAAGTTAAAGTTAAAGTTAAAGTTAAAGTTGAAGTTAAAGTTAAAGTTAAAGTTAAAATTAAAGTTAAAGTTAAAGTTAAAGTTAAAATTAAAGTTAAAGTTAAAGTTAAAGTTAAATTTAACTTTAAAGTTAAAGTTAAAGTTAATGTTAAAGTTAAAGTTAAAGTTAATGTTAAAGTTAAAGTTAAAGTTAAAGTTAAAGTTAAAGTTAAAGTTAAAGCGAAAGTTAAAGTTAAAGTTAAAGTTAAAGTTAAAGTTAAAGGTAAAGTTAAAGTTAAAGTTAAAGTTAAAGCTAAAGTTAAAGTTAAAGTTAAAGTAAAAGTTAAAGTTAAAGCGAAAGTTAAAGTTAAAGTTAAAGTTAAAGTAAAAGTTAAAGCGAAAGTTAAAGTTAAAGTTGAAGTTAAAGTTAAAGCTAAAGTTAAACTTAAAGTTAAAGCTAAAGTTAAAGTTAAAGTTAAAGTTAAGGTTAAAGTTAACGTTAAAGTTAAAGTTAAAGTTAAAGTTAAAGTTAAAGTTAAAGTTAAAGCTAAAGTTAAAGTTAAGGTTAAAGTTAAAGTTAAAGTTAAAGTTAAAGCTAAAGTTAAAGTTAAAGTTAAAGTTAAAGTTAAGGTTAAAGTTAAAGTTAAAGTTAAAGTTAAAGTTAAAGTTAAAGTTAAAGTTAAAATTAAAGCTAAAGTTAAAGTTAAGGTTAAAGTTAAAGTTAAAGTTAAAGCTAAAGTTAAAGTTAAAGTTAAAGTTAAGGTTAAGGTTAAAGTTAAAGTTAAAGTTAAGGTTAAAGTTAAAGTTAAAGTTAAAGTTAAAGTTAAAGTTAAAGTTAAAATTAAAGCTAAAGTTAAAGTTAAGGTTAAAGTTAAAGTTAAAGTTAAAGCTAAAGTTAAAGTTAAAGTTAAAGTTAAAGTTAAAGTTAAAGCGAAAGTTAAAGTTAAACTTAAAGTTAAAGTTAAAATTAAAGTTAAAGTTAAAGTTAAAGCGAAAGTTAAAGTTAAAGTTAAAGTTAAAGTTAAAGTTAAACTTAAAGTTAAAGTTAAAATTAAAGTTAAAGTTAAAGTTACAGTTACAGTTAAATTTAAATTTAAAGTTAAAGTTAAAATTAAAGTTAAAGTTAAAGTTAAAGTTACAGTTAAAGTTAAAGTTAAAGTTAAAGCTAAAGTTAAAGTTAAAGTTAAACTTAAAGTTAAAGTTAAGGTTAAAGTTAAGGTTAAAGTTAAAGTTAAAGTTAAAGTTAAAGTTAAAGTTAAAGTTAAGGTTAAAGTTAAAGTTAAAGTTAAAATTAAAGCTAAAGTTAAAGTTAAGGTTAAAGTTAAAGTTAAAGTTAAAGTTAAAGCTAAAGTTAAAGTTAAAGTTAAAATTAAAGCTAAATTTAAAGTTAAAGTTAAAGTTAAGGTTAAAGTTAAAGTTAAAGTTAAAGTTAAAGTTAAAGTTAAAGTTAAAGTTAAAATTAAAGCTAAAGTTAAAGTTAAGGTTAAAGTTAAAGTTAAAGCTAAAGTTAAAGTTAAAGTTAAAGTTAAAGTTAAAGTTAAAGTTAAAGTTAAAGTTAAAGTTAAAGTTAAAGTTAAAGTTAAAGTTAAAGTTAAAGTTAAAGTTAAAGTTAAAGTTAAAGTTAAAGTTAAAGCGAAAGTTAAAGTTAAAGTTAAACTTAAAGTTAAAGTTAAAATTAAAGTTAAAGTTAAAGTTAAAGCGAAAGTTAAAGTTAAAGTTAAAGTTAAAGTTAAACTTAAAGTTAAAGTTAAAATTAAAGTTAAAGTTAAAGTTACAGTTACAGTTAAAGTTAAATTTAAATTTAAAGTTAAAGTTAAAATTAAAGTTAAAGTTAAAGTTAAAGTTACAGTTGAAGTTAAAGTTAAAGTTAAAGCTAAAGTTAAAGTTAAAGTTAAAGTTAAACTTAAAGTTAAAGTTAAGGTTAAAGTTAAGGTTAAAGTTAAAGTTAAAGTAAAAGTTAAAGTTAAAGCGAAAGTTAAAGTTAAGGTTAAAGTTAAAGATAAAGTTAAAGTTAAAGTTAAAGTTAAAGTTAAAGCTAAAGTTAAAGTTAAAGTTAAAGTTAAAGTTAAAGTTAAAGTTAAAGTTAAGGTTAAACTTAAAGTTAAAGTTAAAATTAAAGTTAAAATTACAGTTTAAGTTAAAGTTAAATTTAAAGTTAAAGTTAAGGTTAAAGTTAAAGTCAAAGCGAAAGTTAAAGTTAAAGTTAAAGTTAAAATTAAGGTTAAACTTAAAGTTAAAGTTAAAATTAAAGTTAAAGTTACAGTTAAAGTTAAACTTAAAGTTAAAATTAAGGTTAAAGTTAAGGTTAAAGTTAAAGTTAAAGCGAAAGTTAAAGTTAAAGTTGAAGTTAAAGTTAAAGTTAAAGTTAAAGCTAAAGTTAAAGTTAAAGTTAAAGTTAAAGATAAAGTTAAAGTTAAGGTTAAAGTTAAAGTTAAAGCTAAAGTTAAAGTTAAAGTTAAAGTTAAAGTTAAAGTTAAAGTTAAAGTTAAAGTTAAAGTTAAAGTTAAAGTTAAAGTTAAAGCGAAAGTTAAAGTTAAAGTTAATGTTAAAGTTAAAGTTAAAGTTAAAGTTAAAGTTAAAGTTAAATTTAAAGTTAAAGTTAAAGTTAAAGTTAAAGCTAAAGTTAAAGTTAAAGTTTAAGTTAAGTTTAAAGTTAAAGTTAAAGTTAAAGCTAAAGTTAAAGTTAAAGTTAAAGTTAAAGTTAAAGCGAAAGTTAAAGTTAAAGTTAAACTTAAAGTTAAAATTAAAGTTAAAGTTAAAGTTACAGTTAAAGTTAAAGTTAAATTTAAAGTTAAAGTTAAAGTTAAAGCTAAAGTTTAAGTTAAAGTTAACGTTAAACTTAAAGTTAAAGTTAAAGTTAAGGTTAAAGTTGAAGTTAAAGTTAAAGTTAAAGTTAAAGTTAAAGTTAAAGTTAAAGCGAAAGTTAAAGTTAAAGTTAAAGTTAAACTTAAAGTTAAAGATAAGTTAAAGTTAAAGTTAAGGTTAAAGTTAAAGTTAAAGCGAAAGTTAAAGTTAAAGTTAAAGTTAAAGTTAAAGTTAAAGTTAAACTTAAAGTTAAAGTTAAAATTAAAGTTAAAGTTACAGTTAAAGTTAAAGTTAAATTTAAAGTTAAAGTTCAAGCTAAAGTTTAAGTTAAAGTTAAAGTTAAACTTAAAGTTAAAGTTAATGTTAAAGTTAAAGTTAAATTTAAAGTTAAAGTTAAAGTTAAAGTTAAAGTTAAAGTTAAAGTTAAAGTTAAAGTTAAAGTTAAAGTTAAAGTAAAAGTTAAAGGTAAATTTAAAGTTAAAGTCAAAGTTAAAGTTAATGTTAAAGTTAAGGTTAAAGTTAAAGTTAAAGTTAAAGCTAAAGTTAAAGTCAAAGTTAAAGTAAAAGTTAAAGTTAAAGCAAAAGTTAAAGTTAAAGTTAAAGTTAAACTAAAAGTTAAAGTTAAAGCGAAAGTTAAAGTTAAAGTTAAAGTTAAAGTTAAAGTTAAAGTTAAAGTTAAAGTTAAAGTTAAAGTTAAGGTTAAAGTTAAGGTTAAAGTTAAAGTTAAAGTTAAAGCGAAAGTTAAAGTTAAAGTTAAAGTTAAAGTTAAACTTAAAGTTAAAGTTAAAATTAAAGTTAAAGTTAAAGTTACAGTTAAAGTTAAAGTTAAATTTAAAGTTAAAGTTAAAGTTAAAGTTAAAGTTAAAGTTAAAGCTAAAGTTTAAGTTAAAGTTAAACTTAAAGTTAAAGTTAAGGTTAAAGTTAAAATTAAAATTAAAGTTAAAGTTAAAGTAAAAGTAAAAGTAAAAGTTAAAGTTAAAGTAAAAGTTAAAGTTAAAGTTAAAGCTAAAGCTAAAGCTAAAGTTAAAGTTAAAGTTAAAGTTAAAGTTAAAATTAAAGTTAAAGTTAAAGTTAAAGTAAAAGTTAAAGTTAAAGCTAAAGTTAAAGTTAAAGTAAAAGTTAAAGTTAAAGCAAAAGTTAAAGTTAAAGTTAAAGTTAAAGCTAAAGTTAAAGTTAAAGTTAAAGTTAAAGTTAAAGTTAAAGTTAAAGTTAAAGTTAAAGTTAAAGTTAAAGTTAAAGTTAAAGTTAAAGTTAAAGTTATGGTTAAAGTTAAGGTTAAAGTTAAAGTTAAAGTTAAAGCGAAAGTTAAAGTTAAAGTTAAACTTAAAGTTAAAGTTAAGGTTAAAATTAAAGTTAAAATTAAAGTTAAGTTACAGTTAAAGTTAAAGTTAAATTTAAAGTTAAAGTTAAAGTTAAAGCTAAAGTTTAAGTTAAAGTTAAAGTTAAACTTAAAGTTAAAGTTAAGGTTAAAGTTAAGGTTAAAGTTAAGGTTAAAATTAAAGATAAAATTAAAGTTAAAGTAAAAGTAAAAGTAAAAGTTAAAGTTAAAGTTAAAGTAAAAGTTAAAGTTAAAGTTAAAGCTAAAGCTAAAGCTAAAGTTAAAGTTAAAGTTAAAGTTAAAGTTGAAATTAAAGTTAAAGTTAAAGTTAAAGTTAAAGTAAAAGTTAAAGTTAAAGCGAAAGTTAAAGTTAAAGTTAAAAATAAAGTTAATGTTAAAGTGAAAGTTAAAGTCAAAGTTAAAGTTAAAGTTAAAGTTAAGGTTAAAGTTGAAGTTAAAGTTAAAGTTAAAGCTAAAGCTAAAGTTAAAGTTAACGTTAAATTTTAAGTTAAATTTAAAGTTAAAACTAAAGTTAAAGTTAAAGTTAAAATTAAAGTTAAAGTTAAAGTTAAAATTAAAGTTAAAGTTAAAGTTAAAGTTAAAGTTAAAGTTAAAGTTAAAGATAAAGCTAAAGTTAAAGTTAAAGTTAAACTTAAAGTTAAAGTTAAGGTTAAAGTTAAAGTTAAAGTTAAAGCTAAAATTAAAGTTAAAGTTAAAGTAAAATTTAAAGTTAAAGTTAAAGCGAAAGTTAAAGTTAAAGTTAAAGATAAAGTTAAAGTTAAAGTTAAAGTTAAAGTTAAAGTTAAAGTTAAAGTTAAAGTTAAAGCTAAAGTTAAAGTTAAGGTTAAACTTAAATTTAAAGTTAAAATTAAAGTTAAAGTTAAAGTTACAGTTAAAGTTAAAGTTAAATTTAAAGTTAAAGTTAAAGTTAAAGTTAAAGCTAAAGTTTAAGTTAAAGTTAAAGTTAAACTTAAAGTTAAAGTTAAGGTTAAAGTTAAGGTTAAAGTTAAAGTTAAAGTTAAAGCGAAAGTTAAAGTTAAAGTTAAAGTTAAAGTTAAAGTTAAAGTTAAAGTTAAAGTTAAGGTTAAAGTTAAACTTAAAGTTAAAGCTAAAGTTAAAGTTAAAGTTAAGGTTAAAGTTAAAGTTACAGTTAAAGTTAAATTTAAAGTTAAAGTTAAAGTTAAAGCTAAAGTTTAAGTTAAAGTTAAAGTTAAACTTAAAGTTAAAGTTAAAGTTAAACTTAAAGTTAAAGTTAAGGTTAAAATTAAGGTTAAAGTTAAAGTTAAAGTTAAAGCGAAAGTTAAAGTTAAAATTAAAGTTAAAGTTAAAGTTAAAGTTACAGTTAAAGTTAAATTTAAAGTTAAAGTTAAAGTTAAAGCTAAAGTTTAAGTTAAAGTTAAAGTTAAACTTAAAGTTAAAGATAAAGTTAAAGTTAAAGTTAAAGTTAAATTTAAATTTAAAGTTAAAGTTAAAGTTAAAGCGAATGTTAAAGTTAAAATTAAAGTTAAAGTTAAAGTTACATTTAAAGTTAAATTTAAAGTTAAAGTTAAAGCTAAAGTTTAAGTTAAAGTTAAAGTTAAAGCGAAAGTTAAAGTAAAGTGAAACTTAAAGTTAAAGCTAAAGTTAAAGTTAAAGTTAAGGTTAAAGTTAAAGTTACAGTTAAAGTTAAATATAAAGTGAAAGTTAAAGTTAAAGTTAAAGTTAAAATTAAAGTTAAAGTTAAAGCGAAAGTTAAAGTTAAAATTAAAGTTAAAGTTAAAGTTAAAGTTAAAGTTAAAGTTAAACTTAAAGTTAAAGTTAAGGTTAAAGTTAAGGTTAAAGTTAAAGTTAAAGTTAAAGTTAAAGCGAAAGTTAAAGTTAAAATTAAAGTTAAAGTTAAAGTAAAAGATAAAGTTAAAGCGAAAGTTAAAGTTAAAGTTACAGTTAAAGTTAAATTTAAAGTTAAAGTTAAAGTTAAAGTTAAAGTTAAAGTTAAAGTTAAAGCTAAAGTTTAAGTTAAAGTTAAACTTAAGGTTAAAGTTAAGGTTAAAGTTAAGGTTAAAGTTAAAGTTAAAATTAAAGTTAAAGTTAAAGTTAAAGTTACAGTTAAAGTTAAATTTAAAGTTAAAGTTAAAGTTAAAGCGAAAGTTAAAGTTAAAGTTAAAGTTAAAGCTAAAGTTAAAGTTAAAGTTAAAGTTAAAGTTAAAGTTAAAGTTAAAGTAAAAGTTAAAGTTAAAGCGAAAGTTAAAGTTAAAGTTAAAGTAAAAGTTAAAGCGAAAGTTAAAGTTAAAGTTGAAGTTAAAGTTAAAGTTAAAGTTAAACTTAAAGTTAAAGCTAAAGTTAAAGTTAAAGTTAAAGTTAAAGTTAAGGTTAAAGTTAAAGTTAAAGTTAAGGTTAAAGTTAAAGTTAAAGTTAAAGTTAAAGCTAAAGTTAAAGTTAAAGTTAAAGTTAAAGTTAAAGTTAAAGTTAAAGTTAAAGTTAAAGCGAAAGTTAAAGTTAAAATTAAACTTAAAGTTAAAGTTAAAATTAAAGTTAAAGTTAAAGTGAAAGCGAAAGTTAAAGTTAAAGTTAAACTTAAAGTTAAAGTTAAAATTAAAGTTAAAGTTACAGTTACAGTTAAAGTTAAATTTAAATTTAAAGTTAAAGTTAAAATTAAAGTTAAAGTTAAAGTTACAGTTAAAGTTAAAGTTAAAGCTAAAGTTAAAAAAACCAAACACAGGAGAATGAAATGGCGTTCAATCCATTTGTAGGAAGGAAGCTAGCTCGCTCTCCAGAAGGGCGTGGCCCATCGGCTGGGGGCCTTAACATTTCGTCGCAAGTGGTAACGAAACCCAAAAGAGCGGAGGCCGAAAGCAAGCAAGGAGCGTTGTCGCCGGGTGCTACACCGAAGCTTTGCAAAAAGAACTCCGACAGCAAGGCTCAAACGGGCACACCATTATTAAGTGAGCTAATTAAGCAGGCGTCAGCTGCGTTAAATCAGCAAAACCCCCCTGGAGAGAAAAAGATGACCAAGCTAGGCAAGGCGATTGAGGACTTTATGCAGTTCTTCATAGGGCGTAATAATATACACGCCGAAATCAAGCGCTTGGCCTCCGTAATAAAAGTGCTGTACATCGAGTCGGCCCTAGAGGTAAAGAATTTAGAACATAAATTGCGTGCAAGCGAATGCGCCAAGGATAGAAGTCCATCACCCCCAGGAAAGCGACCGAGGAATAATTCGTACTCGACCAAGGAGAACAACGTGGTAAAACCCACTACTACTCTAAAAGATGTCTTACCAGGGCACGTGGGTGGACACAAACGACGGCAAGAAACGCAAGAGAAGACGGAGCGGAAAGAGGAAACTGCAGCCCAAAAGACGGGAGAGTGGCAGTTAGCCAAAAAGAAGAGCAAGAAAAAATCACTTAAGGCTAGGCCGGATGCAATCATCATTTCCAAGGCGGGGGATGCGACGTACGCCGACATATTGCGTAAAGTGAGAAGATGCGACGAATTAAAATCCCTGGGCGATGACGTCAAAACGATTAGAAGAACGGCGAAAGGAGAGCTGTTACTAGAGCTGAAAAAATCGCAAGATGGGAAAACAAGCGCGTACCAAGCAGAAATTGAAGCGGTACTAAAGGACTCGGCTAAAGTTATAACAAAGTCCCAAATGGTCACGCTACAGTGCAGAGATCTCGATGAGATTACTACGCCCGAGGAGATTTGCAACGCCCTCCACCAGCAATGCAACATCAAACTTCCAGATGTGGCTGCCATAAAAAGCATACGCACAGGGTACAGTGGCACGAAGTCGGCACTTATAAGCCTTACAGCGGATGATGCCAAGGCGGTTCTTAATACGCAAAGAATCCGGGTAGGATGGGTTTCCTGCCGAATTGGAGAGCTCAAGCAAGAAAAACGCTATTATAGGTGCTGGGGCTACGGGCATATAGCTCAGAAATGTAAGGAGACTGTAGATAGGTCTAGCCTATGCAGGAAATGCGGCCAGGAAGGTCATAAGGCTGCAAGTTGCGAAAATGCACCGAAATGCGCGCTATGTGGGGGACAACATTCAGCAGGCAGTTTTAAATGCCCACAACGAGAGGGCAGCAAAATGACTGTCTCATGAGGGTATTGCAGCTCAATTTAAACCATTGCGAGGCAGCCCAAGAGCTATTATCCCAAACAGTCTATGAAGGAGGATATGACATAGTGGTACTCTCTGAACAATACAAAAATCGCCAGAAGCAGGGTTGGCTCTCAGATTCAGCAGGGAAAGCCTCAATTTGGGCACCAGGGAAATTTCTCCCACAGGAAATTATGACGCCACCGGTAGCAGGATTCACGTGGGCAAAAATCAACGGTATATACGTCTTCAGTTGCTATGCCCCTCCGAGCATGACCATCGCCGAGTTTGAAGACATGATATACGGGATCACCATTGAAGCACGAGGTAAACACCCGCTTTTAGTGTGTGGAGACTTCAATGCATGGTCATCTGTGTGGGGAAGTAGACGAACCAACGAAAGAGGGAGAGTTCTCCTCGAAAGTCTTACTTCTTTGAGGCTAGAACTCCTAAATGAACCAGGGATATATACCTTCGATACAGGTACTAGACGATCCATTATAGATCTCACCTTCGCTAGCAGCGAAATAGCAAGACGAGCAAAATGGTCCATAAGCAACGTCTACACACACAGCGACCATAAAGCTATTAGCGTAGAGCTGCTCGAAACTCCACGAACGGTAGCAGCAAGACATCGACAAAGTAGGAAATGGAAACAGCACCTTTTCGACCCACAAATATTTGACATTATCTGGAAGGACGCCATAGTACGAGAATCGCATGCGGAAGACCAGTCGGTTCAAATCACTAAGTTGCTATGTATGGCATGTGATGCTGCCATGCCCAGAAGTCGCGGAAAAGCACAGCGCACTCCGGTATATTGGTGGAATGACGAAATTGCGGAAGAGCGTAGAAAATGCCACAAAGCACGAAGAATAGCGCAGAGGGCACGCTCATCACCACGTTATGCAGAGCTACACAGCACCTATGTCGCACAAAGAAAGGCACTTAAAAATGCCATAAAAAAGAGCAAGAGTTATGCTTTAGGGAACTGCTGGATAATGTCGACCTAGATCCTTGGGGATCAGCCTACAGAACTGTGATGGCCAAAGTTAAAGGACCGATATCACAGCAACCTACGTGCCCGCTACTGATGAATATTATTGTTGAAACACTTTTCCCGGCGCAAGATCGCTGGACTTATCCAAGCGAGGATCTAGAAAGTACGGAAATTCCGCAAATTACAGAGCAAGAGGTGCTGGACGCTGCAAAAAGAGTTGCTGATAACAAATCCCCAGGACCCGACGAAGTAGCAAACATAGCCCTTAAAGCCGCGATTACAACTAGGGCTACATTATTTACTGATCTTTTTAATGCCTGTATGCAAGAAGGCGTGTTCCCTCGCCCGTGGAAACGACAAAGACTTGTCTTATTGCTGAAACGTGGTAAACAGCCGGACCAACCATCCTCATATAGGCCACTTTGTATGCTGGATTCCCTAGGGAAGATTTTCGAGCGTATAATTAGTGAGCGCCTACAGCTGACTCTAGAAAGGCCAGGTGGCTTATCGAATAGTCAATATGGATTTCGCAAATCAAGATCCACCGTAGATGCAATACAAACAGTCGTCAATATAGCTAGAGAAGCTATCTCTGGAGGCCAAAATAAAAGGAAGTTCTGTGCACTGATTATGTTGGACATCAAGAATGCTTTTAACACTGCGAACTGGATGCAGATAATGGCAGCGCTGCAAAGCTTCGGCACTCCAGCTTACTTACGCAGAATTATAGGTAGCTATCTTAAAGACAGAGTACTTCTTTTTGACACGGATCAAGGAGCTAAAGAGTACAAAATCACAGGAGGCGTTCCACAGGGATCTGTTCTCGGTCCAACGCTTTGGAATGTAATGTATGACGGGGTGCTAAAGATTGATCTACCAGAAAACACGCAAATTGTGGGATATGCTGATGATATTGCAGTGGTAGTAGTGGCCAAGAAACTGGACCTGCTTCAAGCATTATGTAATGACGCCGTAGCAAGAATAAAGGAATGGCTGACCAATACAGGACTGGAGTTGGCTAGCCAAAAGACGGAAGTGGTATTAGTAAGCTCCAAACGGTCGGCGAACGAGTTTGTCTTAACTGTCGGGGATCATCAAATCACCTCAAAGGATTCCTTAAAATACTTAGGAGTGCACATTGACTCTAAGTTAACTTTCAAAGAGCACTTCAGAGCGGTGGGGGAGAAAATTACCAAAGTTAATGGATCACTTATGCGAATAATGCCTAACATTGGTGGCCCGAGCGAAGCTATACGTCAGCTATTGTCCACAGTAACCAGCTCAATAATACTATACGCAGCACCAGTGTGGTATGGATCTAAACAGACCCATCAAAAATATATATTAGCAGCGTACCGACTTGCTTCTTTAAGAATAGCAAGTGCTTATCGGACGGTGTCCGACGACGCGATCCTGGTTCTAACCCGGAAAATCCCAGTGGACTTACTGGCAAGCGAAATGGCCGATCTGTATAACACTAATATCGAGCGACCATCTGAAGAAGACAAGAAAAGAGCAAGGACACAAACAATAGCTAAGTGGCAAGAACGGTGGGAGGCCTCGAGTAAAGGGCGTTGGTCTTTCACACTAGTTTGGAACGTAGCTCAATGGAATGAGCGGAAGCACGGCGAACTGAACTACCATCTCACGCAAATAATGAGTGGACATGGCGGTTTCAAAGAGTATTTATGGAAGCGTAGGATAGAGGAAGATCCTCATTGCCCAATGTGTACCACAGAGTTAGAAAACGCAGAACACGTCATGTTCTACTGCCCCCGTTTCCACGAAGAAAGACTCACCTTGCATGGAGTCTTTGGGGAGGAACCTACCACGAGAAATTTAGTTTCACATATGTGCAGCAGGAAAGAATGCTGGACTGCAGTGAGCAAAATGGCATTTATAGTAATGACACGCCTGATGGATGCTGAGAGGGAGCGCAGAGAAATGCGCATGCGAAGCAGTGGTGATTAAATGGACACTCAGAGCAAATAGCGGGAACCTGGACGCAGGGACAACAGTAGGCTCTTAAAAAATGAGAAATATGGAACGCCACCCTGAAGTAATGCGAAAGTGGTGCCGGGGTGGGCGACGGTTCCAGAACGGGGCTGTTTTTTAGTCTACGGACACACGGTTGCTGCGACGGCAGCAATTATGGTGCATTAGGCATTTTTCAGCCTCCCCGCAAAAAAAAAAAAAAAAAAAAAAAAAAAAAAGCTAAAGTTAAAGTTAATGTTAAACTTAAAGTTAAAGTTAAGGTTAAAGTTAAGGTTAAAGTTAAAGTTAAAGTTAAAGTTAAAGTAAAAGTTAAAGTTAAAGCGAAAGTTAAAGTTAAGGTTAAAGTTAAAGATAAAGTTAAAGTTAAAGTTAAAGTTAAAGTTAAAGCTAAAGTTAAAGTTAAAGTTAAGGTTAAACTTAAAGTTAAAGTTAAAATTAAAGTTAAAGTTACAGTTAAAGTTAAAGTTAAATTTAAAGTTAAAGTTAAAGCTAAAGTTAAACTTAAAGTTAAAGTTAAGGTTAAAGTTAAGGTTAAACTTAAAGTTAAAGTTAAAGTTAAAATTAAAGTTAAAGTTAAAGTTAAAGTTACAGTTAAAGTTAAAGTTAAATTTAAAGTTAAAGTTAAAGTTAAAGTTAAAGTTAAAGCTAAAGTTTAAGTTAAAGTTAAACTTAAAGTTAAAGTTAAGGTTAAAATTAAGGTTAAAGTTAAAGTTAAAATTAAAGTTAAAGTTAAAGTAAAAGTAAAAGTAAAAGTTAAAGTTAAAGTAAAAGTTAAAGTTAAAGTTAAAGCTAAAGCTAAAGTTAAAGTTAAAGTTAAAGTTAAAATTAAAGTTAAAGTTAAAGTTAAAGTAAAAGTTAAAGTTAAAGCGAAAGTTAAAGTTAAAGTTAAAAATAAAGTTAATGTTAAAGTGAAAGTTAAAGTCAAAGTCAAAGTTAAAGTTAAAGTTAAAGTTAAAGTTAAAGTTAAAGCTAAAGTTAAAGTTAAAGTAAAAGTTAAAGTTAAAGCAAAAGTTAAAGTTAAAGTTAAAGTTAAAGTTAAAGCTAAAGTTAAAGTTAAAGTTAAAGTTAAAGTTAAAGTTAAAGTTATGGTTAAAGTTAAGGTTAAAGTTAAAGTTAAAGTTAAAGCGAAAGTTAAAGTTAAAGTTAAACTTAAAGTTAAAGTTAAAGTTAAAATTAAAGTTAAAATTAAAATTAAGTTACAGTTAAAGTTAAAGTTAAATTTAAAGTTAAAGTTAAAGTTAAAGCTAAAGTTTAAGTTAAAGTTAAAGTTAAACTTAAAGTTAAAGTTAAGGTTAAAGTTAAGGTTAAAGTTAAGGTTAAAGTTAAAGTTAAAATTAAAGTTAAAGTAAAAGTAAAAGTAAAAGTAAAAGTTAAAGTTAAAGTAAAAGTTAAAGTTAAAGTTAAAGCTAAAGCTAAAGCTAAAGTTAAAGTTAAAGTTAAAGTTGAAATTAAAGTTAAAGTTAAAGTTAAAGTAAAAGTTAAAGTTAAAGCGAAAGTTAAAGTTAAAGTTAAAAATAAAGTTAATGTTAAGTGAAAGTTAAAGTCAAAGTTAAAGTTAAAGTTAAGGTTAAAGTTGAAGTTAAAGTTAAAGTTAAAGTTAAAGCTAAAGCTAAAGTTAAAGTTAACGTTAAATTTTAAGTTAAAGTTAAAGTTAAAACTAAAGTTAAAGTTAAAGTTAAAATTAAAGTTAAAGTTAAAGTTAAAATTAAAGTTAAAGTTAAAGTTAAAGTTAAAGTTAAAGATAAAGCTAAAGTTAAAGTTAAAGTTAAAGTTAAAGTTAAACTTAAAGTTAAAGTTAAGGTTAAAGTTAAAGTTAAAGTTAAAGTTAAAATTAAAGTTAAAGTTAAAGTAAAATTTAAAGTTAAAGTTAAAGCGAAAGTTAAAGTTAAAGTTAAAGATAAAGTTAAAGTTAAAGTTAAAGTTAAAGTTAAAGTTAAAGTTAAAGTTAAAGTTAAAGTTAAAGTTAAAGTTAAAGTTAAAGTTAAAGTTAAAGTTAAAGTTAAAGCTAAAGTTAAAGTTAAGGTTAAACTTAAATTTAAAGTTAAAGTTAAAGTTACAGTTAAAGTTAAAGTTAAATTTAAAGTTAAAGTTAAAGTTAAAGTTAAAGTTAAAGCTAAAGTTTAAGTTAAAGTTAAAGTTAAACTTAAAGTTAAAGTTAAGGTTAAAGTTAAGGTTAAAGTTAAAGTTAAAGTTAAAGCGAAAGTTAAAGTTAAAGTTAAAGTTAAAGTTAAACTTAAAGTTAAAGCTAAAGTTAAAGTTAAAGTTAAGGTTAAAGTTAAAGTTACATTTAAAGTTAAATTTAAAGTTAAAGTTAAAGTTAAAGCTAAAGTTTAAGTTAAAGTTAAACTTAAAGTTAAAGTTAAAGTTAAACTTAAAGTTAAAGTTAAGGTTAAAATTAAGGTTAAAGTTAAAGTTAAAGCGAAAGTTAAAGTTAAAATTAAAGTTAAATTTAAAGTTACAGTAAAAGTTAAATTTAAAGTTAAAGTTAAAGTTAAAGCTAAAGTTTAAGTTAAAGTTAAAGTTAAACTTAAAGTTAAAGATAAAGTTAAAGTTAAAGTTAAAGTTAAATTTAAATTTAAAGTTAAAGTTAAAGTTAAAGCGAAAGTTAAAGTTAAAATTAAAGTTAAAGTTAAAGTTACATTTAAAGTTAAATTTAAAGTTAAAGTTAAAGCTAAAGTTTAAGTTAAAGTTAAAGCGAAAATTAAAGTTAAAGTGAAACTTAAAGTTAAAGCTAAAGTTAAAGTTAAAGTTAAGGTTAAAGTTAAAGTTACAGTTAAAGTTAAATTTAAAGTGAAAGTTAAAGTTAAAGTTAAAGTTAAAATTAAAGTTAAAGTTAAAGCGAAAGTTAAAGTTAAAATTAAAGTTAAAGTTAAAGTTAAAGTTAAAGTTAAACTTAAAGTTAAAGTTAAGGTTAAAGTTAAGGTTAAAGTTAAAGTTAAAGTTAAAGTTAAAGCGAAAGTTAAAGTTAAAATTAAAGTTAAAGTTAAAGTTACAGTTAAAGTTAAATTTAAAGTTAAAGTTAAAGTTAAAGCTAAAGTTTAAGTTAAAGTTAAAGTTAAACTTAAAGTTAAAGTTAAAGTTAAAGCTAAAGTTAAAGTTAAAGTTAAAGTAAAAGATAAAGTTAAAGCGAAAGTTAAAGTTAAAGTTACAGTTAAAGTTAAATTTAAAGTTAAAGTTAAAGTTAAAGTTAAAGTTAAAGCTAAAGTTTAAGTTAAAGTTAAACTTAAAGTTAAAGTTAAGGTTAAAGTTAAGGTTAAAGTTAAAGTTAAAATTAAAGTTAAAGTTAAAGTTAAAGTTACAGTTAAAGTTAAATTTAAAGTTAAAGTTAAAGTTAAAGCGAAAGTTAAAGTTAAAGTTAAAGTTAAAGCTAAAGTTAAAGTTAAAGTTAAAGTTAAAGTTAAAGTTAAAGTTAAAGTTAAAGTTAAAGTTAAAGTAAAAGTTAAAGTTAAAGCGAAAGTTAAAGTTAAAGTTAAAGTTAAAGTAAAAGTTAAAGCGAAAGTTAAAGTTAAAGTTGAAGTTAAAGTTAAAGTTAAAGTTAAACTTAAAGTTAAAGCTAAAGTTAAAGTTAAAGTTAAAGTTAAAGTTAAAGTTAAGGTTAAAGTTAAAGTTAAAGTTAAAGTTAAAGCTAAAGTTAAAGTTAAGGTTAAAGTTAAAGTTAAAGTTAAAGTTAAAGTTAAAGCTAAAGTTAAAGTTAAAGTTAAAGTTAAAGTTAAAGTTAAAGTTAAATTTAAAGTTAAAGTTAAAGTTAAAGCGAAAGTTAAAGTTAAAGTTAAACTTAAAGTTAAAGTTAAAATTAAAGTTAAAGTTAAAGTTAAAGCGAAAGTTAAAGTTAAAGTTAAAGTTAAAGTTAAACTTAAAGTTAAAGTTAAAATTAAAGTTAAAGTTACAGTTACAGTTAAAGTTAAATTTAAATTTAAAGTTAAAATTAAAATTAAAGTTAAAGTTACAGTTAAAGTTAAAGTTAAACTAAAGTTAAAGTTAAAGTTAAACTTAAAGTTAAAGTTAAGGTTAAAGTTAAGGTTAAAGTTAAAGTTAAAGTAAAAGTTAAAGTTAAAGCGAAAGTTAAAGTTAAGGTTAAAGTTAAAGATAAAGTTAAAGTTAAAGTTAAAGTTAAAGTTAAAGCTAAAGTTAAAGTTAAAGTTAAGGTTAAACTTAAAGTTAAAGTTAAAATTAAAGTTAAAGTTACAGTTAAAGTTAAAGTTAAATTTAAAGTTAAAGTTAAAGTTAAAGCTAAAGTTTAAGTTAAAGTTAAAGTTAAACTTAAAGTTAAAGTTAAGGTTAAAGTTAAGGTTAAAGTTAAAGTCAAAGTTAAAGCGAAAGTTAAAGTTAAAGTTAAAGTTAAAGCTAAAGTTAAAGTTAAAGTTAAACTTAAAGTTAAAGTTAAGGTTAAAGTTAAGGTTAAAGTTAAAGTTAAAGTAAAAGTTAAAGTTAAAGCGAAAGTTAAAGTTAAGGTTAAAGTTAAATATAAAGTTAAAGTTAAAGTTAAAGTTAAAGCTAAAGTTAAAGTTAAAGTTAAGGTTAAACTTAAAGTTAAAGTTAAAATTAAAGTTAAAGTTACAGTTAAAGTTAAAGTTAAATTTAAAGTTAAAGTTAAAGTTAAAGTTAAAGCTAAAGTTAAAGTTAAAGTTAAAGTTAAAGTTAAAGTTAAAGTTAAAGTTAAAGTTAAAGTTAAAGTTAAAGCGAAAGTTAAAGTTAAAGTTAAAGTTAAAGTTAAAGTTAATGTTAAAGTTAAAGTTAAAGTTAAAGTTAAAGTTAAAGTTAAAGTTAAAGTTAAAGTTAAAGTTAAAGTTAAAGTTAAAGTTAAAGTTAAAGTTAAATTTAAAGTTAAAGTTAAAGCTAAAGTTAAAGTTAAAATTTAAGTTAAGGTTAAAGTTAAAGTTAAAGTTAAAGTTAAAGCTAAAGTTAAAGTTAAAGTTAAAGTTAAAGTTAAAGTTAAAGTTAAAGTTAAAGTTAAAGTTAAAGTTAAAGTTAAAATTAAAGTTAAAGCTAAAGTTAAAGTTAAAGTTTAAGTTAAGGTTAAAGTTAAAGTTAAAGTTAAAGCTAAAGTTAAAGTTAAAGTTAAAGTTAAAGCGAAAGTTAAAGTTAAAGTTAATGTTAAAGTTAAAGTTAAAGTTAAAGTTAAAGTTAAAGTTAAAGTTAAAGTTAAACTTAAAGCTAAAGTTAAAGTTAAAGTTTAAGTTAAGGTTAAAGTTAAAGTTAAAGTTAAAGTTAAAGCTAAAGTTAAAGTTAAAGCGAAAGTTAAAGTTAAACTTAAAGTTAAAGTTAAAATTAAAGTTAAAGTTAAGTTAAAGTTAAATTTAAAGTTAAAGTTAAAGTTAAAGCTAAAGTTTAAGTTAAAGTTAAAGTTAAACTTAAAGTTAAAGTTAAAGTTAAGGTTAAAGTTGAAGTTAAAGTTAAAGTTAAAGCGAAAGTTAAAGTTAAAGTTAAAGTTAAACTTAAAGTTAAATCTAAAGTTAAAGTTAAAGTTAAAGTTAAAGTTAAAGTTAAAGTTAAGGTTAAAGTTAAAGTTAAAGTTAAAGTTAAAGTTAAAGCGAAAGTTAAAGTTAAAGTTAAAGTTAAACTTAAAGTTAAAATTAAAGTTAAAGTTAAAGTTACAGTTAAAGTTAAAGTTAAATTTAAAGTTAAAGTTAAAGCTAAAGTTTAAGTTAAAGTTAAAGTTAAACTTAAAGTTAAAGTTAATGTTAAAGTTAAAGTTAAATTTAAAGTTAAAGTTAATGTTAAAGTTAAAGTTAAATTTAAAGTTAAAGTTAAAGTTAAAGCTAAAGTTAAAGTTAAAGTTAAAGTTAATGTTAAAGTTAAGGTTAAAGTTAAAGTTAAAGTTAAAGCTAAAGTTAAAGTTAAAGTTAAAGTTAAAGTTAAAGTTAAAGTTAAGGTTAAAGTTAAGGTTAAAGTTAAAGTTAAAGTTAACGTTAAAGCTAAAGTTAAAGTTAAATTAAAGTTAATGTGAAAGTTAAAGTTAAACTTAAAGTGAAAGTGAAAGTTAAAGTTAAAGTTAAAGTTAAAGTTAAAGTTAAATTTAAAGTTAAAGTTAAAGTTAAAGTTAAAGTTAAATTTAAAGTTAGAGTTAAAGTTAAAGTTAAAGTTAATGTTAAAGTTAAAGTTAAAGTTAAAGTTAAATTTAAAGTTAAAGTTAAAGTTAAAGTTAAAGTTAAAGTTAAATTTAAAGTTAAAGTTAAAGTTAAAGTTAATGTTAAAGTTAAAGTTAAAGTTAAAGTTAAAGTTGAAGTTAAAGTTAAAGTTAAAGTTAAAGTTAAAGTTAAAGTTAAAGTTAAAGTTAAAGTTAAAGTTAAAGTTAAAGTTAAAGTTAAAGTTAAAATTAAAGTTAAAGTTAAATTTAAAGTTAAAGTTAAAGTTAAAGTTAAAGTTAAATTTAAAGTTAAAGTTAAAGTTAAAGTTAAAGTTAAAGTTAATGTTAAAGTTAAAGTTAAATTTAAAGTTAAAGTTAAAGTTAATGTTAAAGTTAAAGTTAAATTTAAAGTTAAAGTTAAAGTTAAAGCTAAAGTTAAAGTTAAAGTTAAAGTTAATGTTAAAGTTAAGGTTAAAGTTAAAGTTAAAGTTAAAGCTAAAGTTAAAGTTAAAGTTGAAGTTAAAGTTAAAGTTAAAGTTAAAGTTAAAGTTAAAGTTAAAGTTAAAGATAAAGTTAAAGTTAAAGTTAAAGCTAAAGTTAAAGTTAAAGTTAAAGTTAATGTTAAAGTTAAGGTTAAAGTTAAAGTTAAAGTTAAAGTTAAAGTTGAAGTTAAAGTTAAAGTTAAAGTTAAAGTTAAAGTTAAAGTTAAAGATAAAGTTAAAGTTAAAGTTAAAGTTAAAGTTAAAGTTAAATTTAAAGCTAAAGTTAAAGTTAAGGTTAAACTTAAATTTAAAGTTAAAATTAAAGTTAAAGTTAAATTTAAAGTTAAAGTTAAAGTTAAAGTTAAAGTTAAAGTTAAAGCTAAAGTTTAAGTTAAAGTTAAAGTTAAACTTAAAGTTAAAGTTAAGGTTAAAGTTAAAGTTAAAGCGAAAGTTAAAGTTAAAGTTAAAGTTAAAGTTAAACTTAAAGTTAAAGCTAAAGTTAAAGTTAAAGTTAAGGTTAAAGTTAAAGTTACAGTTAAAGTTAAATTTAAAGTTAAAGTTAAAGTTAAAGCTAAAGTTTAAGTTAAAGTTAAAGTTAAACTTAAAGTTAAAGTTAAAGTTAAACTTAAAGTTAAAGTTAAGGTTAAAATTAAGGTTAAAGTTAAAGTTAAAGTTAAAGCGAAAGTTAAAGTTAAAATTAAAGTTAAAGTTAAAGTTACAGTAAAAGTTAAATTTAAAGTTAAAGTTAAAGTTAAAGCTAAAGTTTAAGTTAAAGTTAAAGTTAAACTTAAAGTTAAAGATAAAGTTAAAGTTAAAGTTAAAGTTAAATTTAAATTTAAAGTTAAAGTTAAAGCGAAAGTTAAAGTTAAAATTAAAGTTAAAGTTAAAGTTACATTTAAAGTTAAATTTAAAGTTAAAGTTAAAGCTAAAGTTTAAGTTAAAGTTAAAGTTAAAGCGAAAGTTAAAGTTAAAGTGAAACTTAAAGTTAAAGCTAAAGTTAAAGTTAAAGTTAAGGTTAAGGTTAAAGTTAAAGTTACAGTTAAAGTTAAATTTAAAGTGAAAGTTAAACTTAAAGTTAAAGTTAAAATTAAAGTTAAAGTTAAAGCGAAAGTTAAAGTTAAAATTAAAGTTAAAGTTAAAGTTAAAGTTAAAGTTAAACTTAAAGTTAAAGTTAAGGTTAAAGTTAAGGTTAAAGTTAAAATTAAAGTTAAAATTAAAGTTAAAGCGAAAGTTAAAGTTAAAATTAAAGTTAAAGTTAAAGTTACAGTTAAAGTTAAATTTAAAGTTAAAGTTAAAGTTAAAGCTAAAGTTTAAGTTAAAGTTAAAGTTAAACTTAAAGTTAAAGTTAAAGTTAAAGCTAAAGTTAAAGTTAAAGTAAAAGATAAAGTTAAAGCGAAAGTTAAAGTTAAAGTTACAGGTAAAGTTAAATTTAAAGTTAAAGTTAAAGTTAAAGTTAAAGCTAAAGTTTAAGTTAAAGTTAAACTTAAAGTTAAAGTTAAGGTTAAAGTTAAGGTTAAAGTTAAAATTGAAGTTAAAGTTAAAGTTAAAGTTACAGTTAAAGTTAAATTTAAAGTTAAAGTTAAAGTTAAAGCGAAAGTTAAAGTTAAAGTTAAAGTTAAAGCTAAAGTTAAAGTTAAAGTTAAAGTTAAAGTTAAAGTTAAAGTAAAAGTTAAAGTTAAAGCGAAAGTTAAAGTTAAAGTTAAAGTTAAAGTAAAAGTTAAAGCGAAAGTTAAAGTTAAAGTTGAAGTTAAAGTTAAAGTTAAACTTAAAGTTAAAGCTAAAGTTAAAGTTAAAGTTAAAGTTAAAGTTAAAGTTAAAGTTAAGGTTAAAGTTAAAGTTAAATTTAAAGCTAAAGTTAAAGTTAAGGTTAAAGTTAAAGTTAAAGTTAAAGTTAAAGCTAAAGTTAAAGTTAAAGTTAAAGTTAAAGTTAAAGTTAAAGCGAAAGTTAAAGTTAAAGTTAAACTTAAAGTTAAAGTTAAAATTAAAGTTAAAGTTAAAGTTAAAGCGAAAGTTAAACTTAAAGTTAAACTTAAAGTTAAAGTTAAAATTAAAGTTAAAGTTACAGTTACAGTTAAAGTTAAATTTAAATTTAAAGTTAAAGTTAAAATTAAAGTTAAAGTTAAAGTTACAGTTAAAGTTAAAGTTAAAGCTAAAGTTAAAGTTAAAGTTAAACTTAAAGTTAAAGTTAAGGTTAAAGTTAAGGTTAAAGTTAAAGTTAAAGTTAAAGTAAAAGTTAAAGTTAAAGCGAAAGTTAAAGTTAAGGTTAAAGTTAAAGATAAAGTTAAAGTTAAAGTTAAAGTTAAAGTTAAAGTTAAAGTTAAAGTTAAAGCTAAAGTTAAAGTTAAAGTTAAGGTTAAACTTAAAGTTAAAGTCAAAATTAAAGTTAAAGTTACAGTTAAAGTTAAAGTTAAATTTAAAGTTAAAGTTAAAGTTAAAGCTAAAGTTTAAGTTAAAGTTAAAGTTAAAGTTAAACTTAAAGTTAAAGTTAAGGTTAAAGTTAGGGTTAAAGTTAAAGTTAAAGTTAAAGCGAAAGTTAAAGTTAAAGTTAAAGCTAAAGTTAAAGTTAAAGTTAAACTTAAAGTTAAAGTTAAGGTTAAAGTTAAGGTTAAAGTTAAAGTTAAAGTTAAAGTAAAAGTTAAAGTTAAAACGAAAGTTAAAGTTAAGGTTAAAGTTAAAGATAAAGTTAAAGTTAAAGTTAAAGTTAAAGCTAAAGTTAAAGTTAAAGTTAAGGTTAAACTTAAAGTTAAAGTTAAAATTAAAGTTAAAGTTACAGTTAAAGTTAAAGTTAAATTTAAAGTTAAAGTTAAAGTTAAAGTTAAAGCTAAAGTTAAAGTTAAAGTTAAAGTTAAAGTTAAAGTTAAAGCGAAAGTTAAAGTTAAAGTTAAAGTTAAAGTTAATGTTAAAGTTAAAGTTAAAGTTAAAGTTAAAGTTAAAGTTAAAGTTAAAGTTAAAGTTAAAGTTAAAGTTAAAGTGTAAGTTAAAGTTAAAGTTAAAGTTAAATTTAAAGTTAAAGTTAAAGTTAAAGCTAAAGTTAAAGTTAAAGTTTAAGTTAAGGTTAAAGTTAAAGTTAAAGCTAAAGTTAAAGTTAAAGTTAAAGTTAAAGTTAAAGTTAAAGTTAAAGTTAAAGTTAAAGTTAAAGTTAAAATTAAAGTTAAAGCTAAAGTTAAAGTTAAAGTTTAAGTTAAGGTTAAAGTTAAAGTTAAAGTTAAAGTTAAAGTTAAAGCGAAAGTTAAAGTTAAAGTTAAAGTTAATGTTAAAGTTAAAGTTAAAGTTAAAGTTAAAGTTAAAGTTAAAGTTAAAGCTAAAGTTAAAGTTAAAGTTTAAGTTAAGGTTAAAGTTAAAGTTAAAGTTAAAGCTAAAGTTAAAGTTAAATTTAAAGCGAAAGTTAAAGTTAAACTTAAAGTTAAAGTTAAAATTAAAGTTAAAGTTAAGTTAAAGTTAAATTTAAAGTTAAAGTTAAAGTTAAAGCGAAAGTTAAAGTTAAAGTTAAAGTTAAACTTAAAGTTAAATCTAAAGTTAAAGTTAAAGTTAAAGTTAAGGTTAAAGTTAAAGTTAAAGTTAAAGTTAAAGCGAAAGTTAAAGTTAAAGTTAAACTTAAAGTTAAAATTAAAGTTAAAGTTAAAGTTACATTTAAAGTTAAAGTTAAATTTAAAGTTAAAGTTAAAGCTAAAGTTTAAGTTAAAGTTAAACTTAAAGTTAAAGTTAATGTTAAAGTTAAAGTTAAATTTAAAGTTAAAGTTAATGTTAAAGTTAAAGTTAAATTTAAAGTTAAAGTGAAAGTTAAAGTTAAACTTAAAGTTAAAGTTAAAATTAAAGTTAAAGTTAAGTTAAAGTTAAATTTAAAGTTAAAGTTAAAGTTAAAGCTAAAGTTTAAGTTAAAGTTAAAGTTAAACTTAAAGTTAAAGTTAAAGTTAAGGTTAAAGTTGAAGTTAAGTTAAAGTTAAAGCGAAAGTTAAAGTTAAAGTTAAAGTTAAACTTAAAGTTAAATCTAAAGTTAAAGTTAAAGTTAAAGTTAAAGTTAAAGTTAAAGTTAAGGTTAAAGTTAAAGTTAAAGTTAAAGTTAAAGTTAAAGCGAAAGTTAAAGTTAAAGTTAAAGTTAAAGTTAAACTTAAAGTTAAAATTAAAGTTAAAGTTAAAGTTACAGTTAAAGTTAAAGTTAAATTTAAAGTTAAAGTTAAAGCTAAAGTTTAAGTTAAAGTTAAAGTTAAACTTAAAGTTAAAGTTAATGTTAAAGTTAAAGTTAAATTTAAAGTTAAAGTTAATGTTAAAGTTAAAGTTAAATTTAAAGTTAAAGTTAAAGTTAAAGTTAAAGCTAAAGTTAAAGTTAAAGTTAAAGTTAATGTTAAAGTTAAGGTTAAAGTTAAAGTTAAAGTTAAAGCTAAAGTTAAAGTTAAAGTTAAAGTTAAAGCTAAAGTTAAAGTTAAAGTTAAGGTTAAAGTTAAGGTTAAAGTTAAAGTTAAAGTTAACGTTAAAGCTAAAGTTAAAGTTAAATTAAAGTTAATGTGAAAGTTAAAGTTAAAGTTAAAGTTAAAGTTAAGGTGAAAGTTAAAGTTAAAGTGAAAGTTAAAGTTAAAGTTAAAGTTAAAGTTAAATTTAAAGTTAAAGTTAAAGTTAAAGTTAAATTTAAAGTTAAAGTTAAAGTTAAAGTTAAAGTTAAAGTTAATGTTAAAGTTAAAGTTAAAGTTAAAGTTAAATTTAAAGTTAAAGTTAAAGTTAAAGTTAAAGTTAAATTTAAAGTTAAAGTTAAAGTTAAAGTTAATGTTAAAGTTAAAGTTAAAGTTAAAGTTAAAGTTAAAGTTAAAGTTAAAGTTGAAGTTAAAGTTAAAGTTAAAGTTAAAGTTAAAGTTAAAGTTAAAGTTAAATTTAAATTTAACGTTAAAGTTAAAGTTAAAGTTAAAGTTAAATTTAAAGTTAAAGTTAAAGTTAAAGTTAAAGTTAATGTTAAAGTTAAAGTTAAAGTTAAATTTAAAGTTAAAGTTAAAGTTAATGTTAAAGTTAAAGTTAAATTTAAAGTTAAAGTTAAAGTTAAAGCTAAAGTTAAAGTTAAAGTTAATGTTAAAGTTAAGGTTAAAGTTAAAGTTAAAGTTAAAGTTAAAGTTAAAGCTAAAGTTAAAGTTAAAGTTAAAGTTAAAGCTAAAGTTAAAGTTAAAGTTAAGGTAAAAGTTAAGGTTAAAGTTAAAGTTAAAGTTAACGTTAAAGCTAAAGTTAAAGTTAAATTAAAGTTAATGTGAAAGTTAAAGTTAAAGTTAAAGTTAAAGTTAAAGTTAAAGTGAAAGTTAAAGTTAAAGTGAAATTTAAAGTTAAAGTTGAAGTTAAAGTTAAAGTTAAAGTTAAAGTTAAATTTAAAGTTAAAGTTAAAGTTAAAGTTAAATTTAAAGTTAAAGTTAAAGTTAAAGTTAATGTTAAAGTTAAAGTTAAAGTTAAAGTTAAAGTTAAAGTTAAAGTTAAAGATAAAGTTAAAGTTAAAGTTGAAGTTAAAGTTAAAGTTAAAGTTAAAATTAAAGTTAAAGTTAAAGTTAAATTTATGGTTAAAGCTAAAGTTAATGTTAAAGTTAAAGTTAAAGTTAATGTTAAAGTTAAAGTTAAAGTTAAAGTTAAAGTTAAAGTTAAAGTTAAAGTTAAAAATAAAGTTAATGTTAAAGTGAAAGTTAAAGTCAAAGTTAAAGTTAAAGTTAAAGTTAAGGTTAAAGTTAAAGTTAAAGTTAAAGTTAAAAATAAAGTTAATGTTAAAGTGAAAGTTAAAGTCAAAGTTAAAGTTAAAGTTAAGGTTAAAGTTAAAGTTAAAATTAAAGTTAAAGTTACAGTTAAAGTTTAAGTTAAATTTAAAGTTAAAGTTAAAGTTAAAGTTAAAGTTAAAGCTAAAGTTTAAGTTAAAGTTAAAGTTAAACTTAAAGCTAAAGTTAAAGTTAAAGTTAAAGAAAAGTTAAAGTTAAAGCGAAAGTTAAAGTTAAAGTTAAAGCGAAAGTTAAAGTTAAAGTTAAAGTTAAAGTTAATGTTAAAGTTAAAGTTAAAGTTAAAGTTAAAGTTAATGTTAAAGTTAAAGTTAAAGTTAAAGTTAAAGCGAAAGTTAAAGTTAAAGTTAAAGCTAAAGTTAAAGTTAAAGTTAAACTTAAAGTTAAAGTTAAGGTTAAAGTTAAGGTTAAAGTTAAAGTTAAAGTTAAAGTAAAAGTTAAAGTTAAAGCGAAAGTTAAAGTTAAGGTTAAAGTTAAAGATAAAGTTAAAGTTAAAGTTAAAGTTAAAGTTAAAGCTAAAGTTAAAGTTAAAGTTAAGGTTAAACTTAAAGTTAAAGTTAAAATTAAAGTTAAAGTTACAGTTAAAGTTAAAGTTAAAGTTAAATTTAAAGTTAAAGTTAAAGTTAAAGTTAAAGCTAAAGTTAAAGTTAAAGTTAAAGTTAAAGCGAAAGTTAAAGTTAAAGTTAAAGTTAAAGTTAATGTTAAAGTTAAAGTTAAAGTTAAAGTTAAAGTTAAAGTTAAAGTTAAAGTTAAAGTTAAAGTTAAAGTTAAAGTTAAAGTTAAATTTAAAGTTAAAGTTAAAGTTAAAGTTAAAGTTAAAGCTAAAGTTAAAGTTAAAGTTTAAGTTAAGGTTAAAGTAAAAGTTAAAGTTAAAGTTAAAGTTAAAGTTAAAGTTAAAGTTAAAGTTAAAGTTAAAGTTAAAGTTAAAGTTAAAGTTAAAGTTAAAGTTAAAGTTAAAGTTAAAGTTAAAGCTAAAGTTAAAGTTAAAGTTTAAGTTAAGGTTAAAGTTAAAGTTAAAGTTAAAGTTAAAGTTAATGTTAAAGTTAAAGCGAAAGTTAAAGTTAAACTTAAAGTTAAAGTTAAAATTAAAGTTAAAGTTAAGTTAAAGTTAAATTTAAAGTTAAAGTTAAAGTTAAAGTTAAAGCTAAAGTTTAAGTTAAAGTTAAATTTAAACTTAAAGTTAAAGTTAAAGTTAAGGTTAAAGTTGAAGTTAAAGTTAAAGTTAAAGCGAAAGTTAAAGTTAAAGTTAAACTTAAAGTTAAATCTAAAGTTAAAGTTAAAGTTAAAGTTAAGGTTAAAGTTAAAGTTAAAGTTAAAGTTAAAGCGAAAGTTAAAGTTAAAGTTAAAGTTAAACTTAAAGTTAAAATTAAAGTTAAAGTTAAAGTTACAGTTAAAGTCAAAGTTAAATTTAAAGTTAAAGTTAAAGCTAAAGTTTAAGTTAAAGTTAAAGTTAAACTTAAAGTTAAAGTTAATGTTAAAGTTAAAGTTAAATTTAAAGTTAAAGTTAAAGTTAATGTTAAAGTTAAAGTTAAATTTAAAGTTAAAGTTAAAGTTAAAGCTAAAGTTAAAGTTAAAGTTAAAGTTAATGTTAAAGTTAAGGTTAAAGTTAAAGTTAAAGTTAAAGCTAAAGTTAAAGTTAAAGTTAAAGTTAAAGCTAAAGTTAAAGTTAAAGTTAAGGTTAAAGTTAAGGTTAAATTTAAAGTTAAAGTTAAAGTTAAAGTTAAAGTTAATGTTAAAGTTAAAGTTAAATTTAAAGTTAAAGTTAAAGTTAATGTTAAAGTTAAAGTTAAATTTAAAGTTAAAGTTAAAGTTAAAGCTAAAGTTAAAGTTAAAGTTAATGTTAAAGTTAAGGTTAAAGTTAAAGTTAAAGTTAAAGTTAAAGTTAAAGCTAAAGTTAAAGTTAAAGTTAAAGCTAAAGTTAAAGTTAAAGTTAAGGTAAAAGTTAAGGTTAAAGTTAAAGTTAAAGTTAACGTTAAAGCTAAAGTTAAAGTTAAATTAAAGTTAATGTGAAAGTTAAAGTTAAAGTTAAAGTTAAAGTTAAAGTGAAAGTTAAAGTTAAAGTGAAATTTAAAGTTAAAATTGAAGTTAAAGTTAAAGTTAAAGTTAAAGTTAAATTTAAAGTTAAAGTTGAAGTTAAAGTTAAAGTTAAAGTTAAAATTAAAGTTAAAGTTAAAGTTAAATTTATGGTTAAAGCTAAAGTTAATGTTAAAGTTAAAGTTAAAGTTAATGTTAAAGTTAAAGTTAAAGTTAAAGTTAAAGTTAAAAATAAAGTTAATGTTAAAGTGAAAGTTAAAGTCAAAGTTAAAGTTAAAGTTAAAGTTAAGGTTAAAGTTAAAGTTAAAGTTAAAGTTAAAAATAAAGTTAATGTTAAAGTGAAAGTTAAAGTCAAAGTTAAAGTTAAAGTTAAGGTTAAAGTTAAAGTTAAAATTAAAGTTAAAGTTACAGTTAAAGTTAAAGTTAAATTTAAAGTTAAAGTTAAAGTTAAAGTTAAAGCTAAAGTTTAAGTTAAAGTTAAAGTTAAACTTAAAGCTAAAGTTAAAGTTAAAGTTAAAGAAAAGTTAAAGTTAAAGCGAAAGTTAAAGTTAAAGTTAAAGCGAAAGTTAAAGTTAAAGTTAAAGTTAATGTTAAAGTTAAAGTTAAAGTTAAAGTTAAAGTTAATGTTAAAGTTAAAGTTAAAGTTAAAGTTAAAGCGAAAGTTAAAGTTAAAGTTAAAGCTAAAGTTAATGTTAAAGTTAAAGTTAAAGTTAAAGTTAAAGTTAAAGTTAAAGTTAAAGTTAAGGTTAAACTTAAAGTTAAAGTTAAAATTAAAGTTAAAGTTACAGTTAAAGTTAAAGTTAAATTTAAAGTTAAAGTTAAAGTTAAAGTTAAAGCTAAAGTTAAAGTTAAAGTTAAAGTTAAAGTTAAAGTTAAAGCGAAAGTTAAAGTTAAAGTTAAAGTTAAAGTTAATGTTAAAGTTAAAGTTAAAGTTAAAGTTAAAGTTAAAGTTAAAGTTAAAGTTAAAGTTAAAGTTAAAGTTAAAGTGTAAGTTAAAGTTAAAGTTAAAGTTAAATTTAAAGTTAAAGTTAAAGTTAAAGCTAAAGTTAAAGTTAAAGTTTAAGTTAAGGTTAAAGTTAAAGTTAAAGCTAAAGTTAAAGTTAAAGTTAAAGTTAAAGTTAAAGTTAAAGTTAAAGTTAAAGTTAAAGTTAAAGTTAAAATTAAAGTTAAAGCTAAAGTTAAAGTTAAAGTTTAAGTTAAGGTTAAAGTTAAAGTTAAAGTTAAAGTTAAAGTTAAAGCGAAAGTTAAAGTTAAAGTTAAAGTTAATGTTAAAGTTAAAGTTAAAGTTAAAGTTAAAGTTAAAGTTAAAGTTAAAGCTAAAGTTAAAGTTAAAGTTTAAGTTAAGGTTAAAGTTAAAGTTAAAGTTAAAGCTAAAGTTAAAGTTAAATTTAAAGCGAAAGTTAAAGTTAAACTTAAAGTTAAAGTTAAAATTAAAGTTAAAGTTAAGTTAAAGTTAAATTTAAAGTTAAAGTTAAAGTTAAAGCGAAAGTTAAAGTTAAAGTTAAAGTTAAACTTAAAGTTAAATCTAAAGTTAAAGTTAAAGTTAAAGTTAAGGTTAAAGTTAAAGTTAAAGTTAAAGTTAAAGCGAAAGTTAAAGTTAAAGTTAAACTTAAAGTTAAAATTAAAGTTAAAGTTAAAGTTACATTTAAAGTTAAAGTTAAATTTAAAGTTAAAGTTAAAGCTAAAGTTTAAGTTAAAGTTAAACTTAAAGTTAAAGTTAATGTTAAAGTTAAAGTTAAATTTAAAGTTAAAGTTAATGTTAAAGTTAAAGTTAAATTTAAAGTTAAAGTGAAAGTTAAAGTTAAACTTAAAGTTAAAGTTAAAATTAAAGTTAAAGTTAAGTTAAAGTTAAATTTAAAGTTAAAGTTAAAGTTAAAGCTAAAGTTTAAGTTAAAGTTAAAGTTAAACTTAAAGTTAAAGTTAAAGTTAAGGTTAAAGTTGAAGTTAAGTTAAAGTTAAAGCGAAAGTTAAAGTTAAAGTTAAAGTTAAACTTAAAGTTAAATCTAAAGTTAAAGTTAAAGTTAAAGTTAAAGTTAAAGTTAAAGTTAAGGTTAAAGTTAAAGTTAAAGTTAAAGTTAAAGTTAAAGCGAAAGTTAAAGTTAAAGTTAAAGTTAAAGTTAAACTTAAAGTTAAAATTAAAGTTAAAGTTAAAGTTACAGTTAAAGTTAAAGTTAAATTTAAAGTTAAAGTTAAAGCTAAAGTTTAAGTTAAAGTTAAAGTTAAACTTAAAGTTAAAGTTAATGTTAAAGTTAAAGTTAAATTTAAAGTTAAAGTTAATGTTAAAGTTAAAGTTAAATTTAAAGTTAAAGTTAAAGTTAAAGTTAAAGCTAAAGTTAAAGTTAAAGTTAAAGTTAATGTTAAAGTTAAGGTTAAAGTTAAAGTTAAAGTTAAAGCTAAAGTTAAAGTTAAAGTTAAAGTTAAAGCTAAAGTTAAAGTTAAAGTTAAGGTTAAAGTTAAGGTTAAAGTTAAAGTTAAAGTTAACGTTAAAGCTAAAGTTAAAGTTAAATTAAAGTTAATGTGAAAGTTAAAGTTAAAGTTAAAGTTAAAGTTAAGGTGAAAGTTAAAGTTAAAGTGAAAGTTAAAGTTAAAGTTAAAGTTAAAGTTAAATTTAAAGTTAAAGTTAAAGTTAAAGTTAAATTTAAAGTTAAAGTTAAAGTTAAAGTTAAAGTTAAAGTTAATGTTAAAGTTAAAGTTAAAGTTAAAGTTAAATTTAAAGTTAAAGTTAAAGTTAAAGTTAAAGTTAAATTTAAAGTTAAAGTTAAAGTTAAAGTTAATGTTAAAGTTAAAGTTAAAGTTAAAGTTAAAGTTAAAGTTAAAGTTAAAGTTGAAGTTAAAGTTAAAGTTAAAGTTAAAGTTAAAGTTAAAGTTAAAGTTAAATTTAAATTTAACGTTAAAGTTAAAGTTAAAGTTAAAGTTAAATTTAAAGTTAAAGTTAAAGTTAAAGTTAAAGTTAATGTTAAAGTTAAAGTTAAAGTTAAATTTAAAGTTAAAGTTAAAGTTAATGTTAAAGTTAAAGTTAAATTTAAAGTTAAAGTTAAAGTTAAAGCTAAAGTTAAAGTTAAAGTTAATGTTAAAGTTAAGGTTAAAGTTAAAGTTAAAGTTAAAGTTAAAGTTAAAGCTAAAGTTAAAGTTAAAGTTAAAGTTAAAGCTAAAGTTAAAGTTAAAGTTAAGGTAAAAGTTAAGGTTAAAGTTAAAGTTAAAGTTAACGTTAAAGCTAAAGTTAAAGTTAAATTAAAGTTAATGTGAAAGTTAAAGTTAAAGTTAAAGTTAAAGTTAAAGTTAAAGTGAAAGTTAAAGTTAAAGTGAAATTTAAAGTTAAAGTTGAAGTTAAAGTTAAAGTTAAAGTTAAAGTTAAATTTAAAGTTAAAGTTAAAGTTAAAGTTAAATTTAAAG
The DNA here is from genome assembly GCF_040869045.1 of Eurosta solidaginis. Taxonomy (NCBI): domain Eukaryota; kingdom Metazoa; phylum Arthropoda; class Insecta; order Diptera; family Tephritidae; genus Eurosta; species Eurosta solidaginis. Next base: position 68,250,320 of record NC_090324.1, on the reverse strand, counting down.
TTAAAGTTAAAGTTAAAGTTAATGTTAAAGTTAAAGTTAAAGTTAAAGTTAAAGTTAAAGTTAAAGTTAAAGATAAAGTTAAAGTTAAAGTTGAAGTTAAAGTTAAAGTTAAAGTTAAAATTAAAGTTAAAGTTAAAGTTAAATTTATGGTTAAAGCTAAAGTTAATGTTAAAGTTAAAGTTAAAGTTAATGTTAAAGTTAAAGTTAAAGTTAAAGTTAAAGTTAAAGTTAAAGTTAAAGTTAAAGTTAAAAATAAAGTTAATGTTAAAGTGAAAGTTAAAGTCAAAGTTAAAGTTAAAGTTAAAGTTAAGGTTAAAGTTAAAGTTAAAGTTAAAGTTAAAAATAAAGTTAATGTTAAAGTGAAAGTTAAAGTCAAAGTTAAAGTTAAAGTTAAGGTTAAAGTTAAAGTTAAAATTAAAGTTAAAGTTACAGTTAAAGTTTAAGTTAAATTTAAAGTTAAAGTTAAAGTTAAAGTTAAAGTTAAAGCTAAAGTTTAAGTTAAAGTTAAAGTTAAACTTAAAGCTAAAGTTAAAGTTAAAGTTAAAGAAAAGTTAAAGTTAAAGCGAAAGTTAAAGTTAAAGTTAAAGCGAAAGTTAAAGTTAAAGTTAAAGTTAAAGTTAATGTTAAAGTTAAAGTTAAAGTTAAAGTTAAAGTTAATGTTAAAGTTAAAGTTAAAGTTAAAGTTAAAGCGAAAGTTAAAGTTAAAGTTAAAGCTAAAGTTAAAGTTAAAGTTAAACTTAAAGTTAAAGTTAAGGTTAAAGTTAAGGTTAAAGTTAAAGTTAAAGTTAAAGTAAAAGTTAAAGTTAAAGCGAAAGTTAAAGTTAAGGTTAAAGTTAAAGATAAAGTTAAAGTTAAAGTTAAAGTTAAAGTTAAAGCTAAAGTTAAAGTTAAAGTTAAGGTTAAACTTAAAGTTAAAGTTAAAATTAAAGTTAAAGTTACAGTTAAAGTTAAAGTTAAAGTTAAATTTAAAGTTAAAGTTAAAGTTAAAGTTAAAGCTAAAGTTAAAGTTAAAGTTAAAGTTAAAGCGAAAGTTAAAGTTAAAGTTAAAGTTAAAGTTAATGTTAAAGTTAAAGTTAAAGTTAAAGTTAAAGTTAAAGTTAAAGTTAAAGTTAAAGTTAAAGTTAAAGTTAAAGTTAAAGTTAAATTTAAAGTTAAAGTTAAAGTTAAAGTTAAAGTTAAAGCTAAAGTTAAAGTTAAAGTTTAAGTTAAGGTTAAAGTAAAAGTTAAAGTTAAAGTTAAAGTTAAAGTTAAAGTTAAAGTTAAAGTTAAAGTTAAAGTTAAAGTTAAAGTTAAAGTTAAAGTTAAAGTTAAAGTTAAAGTTAAAGTTAAAGCTAAAGTTAAAGTTAAAGTTTAAGTTAAGGTTAAAGTTAAAGTTAAAGTTAAAGTTAAAGTTAATGTTAAAGTTAAAGCGAAAGTTAAAGTTAAACTTAAAGTTAAAGTTAAAATTAAAGTTAAAGTTAAGTTAAAGTTAAATTTAAAGTTAAAGTTAAAGTTAAAGTTAAAGCTAAAGTTTAAGTTAAAGTTAAATTTAAACTTAAAGTTAAAGTTAAAGTTAAGGTTAAAGTTGAAGTTAAAGTTAAAGTTAAAGCGAAAGTTAAAGTTAAAGTTAAACTTAAAGTTAAATCTAAAGTTAAAGTTAAAGTTAAAGTTAAGGTTAAAGTTAAAGTTAAAGTTAAAGTTAAAGCGAAAGTTAAAGTTAAAGTTAAAGTTAAACTTAAAGTTAAAATTAAAGTTAAAGTTAAAGTTACAGTTAAAGTCAAAGTTAAATTTAAAGTTAAAGTTAAAGCTAAAGTTTAAGTTAAAGTTAAAGTTAAACTTAAAGTTAAAGTTAATGTTAAAGTTAAAGTTAAATTTAAAGTTAAAGTTAAAGTTAATGTTAAAGTTAAAGTTAAATTTAAAGTTAAAGTTAAAGTTAAAGCTAAAGTTAAAGTTAAAGTTAAAGTTAATGTTAAAGTTAAGGTTAAAGTTAAAGTTAAAGTTAAAGCTAAAGTTAAAGTTAAAGTTAAAGTTAAAGCTAAAGTTAAAGTTAAAGTTAAGGTTAAAGTTAAGGTTAAATTTAAAGTTAAAGTTAAAGTTAAAGTTAAAGTTAATGTTAAAGTTAAAGTTAAATTTAAAGTTAAAGTTAAAGTTAATGTTAAAGTTAAAGTTAAATTTAAAGTTAAAGTTAAAGTTAAAGCTAAAGTTAAAGTTAAAGTTAATGTTAAAGTTAAGGTTAAAGTTAAAGTTAAAGTTAAAGTTAAAGTTAAAGCTAAAGTTAAAGTTAAAGTTAAAGCTAAAGTTAAAGTTAAAGTTAAGGTAAAAGTTAAGGTTAAAGTTAAAGTTAAAGTTAACGTTAAAGCTAAAGTTAAAGTTAAATTAAAGTTAATGTGAAAGTTAAAGTTAAAGTTAAAGTTAAAGTTAAAGTGAAAGTTAAAGTTAAAGTGAAATTTAAAGTTAAAATTGAAGTTAAAGTTAAAGTTAAAGTTAAAGTTAAATTTAAAGTTAAAGTTGAAGTTAAAGTTAAAGTTAAAGTTAAAATTAAAGTTAAAGTTAAAGTTAAATTTATGGTTAAAGCTAAAGTTAATGTTAAAGTTAAAGTTAAAGTTAATGTTAAAGTTAAAGTTAAAGTTAAAGTTAAAGTTAAAAATAAAGTTAATGTTAAAGTGAAAGTTAAAGTCAAAGTTAAAGTTAAAGTTAAAGTTAAGGTTAAAGTTAAAGTTAAAGTTAAAGTTAAAAATAAAGTTAATGTTAAAGTGAAAGTTAAAGTCAAAGTTAAAGTTAAAGTTAAGGTTAAAGTTAAAGTTAAAATTAAAGTTAAAGTTACAGTTAAAGTTAAAGTTAAATTTAAAGTTAAAGTTAAAGTTAAAGTTAAAGCTAAAGTTTAAGTTAAAGTTAAAGTTAAACTTAAAGCTAAAGTTAAAGTTAAAGTTAAAGAAAAGTTAAAGTTAAAGCGAAAGTTAAAGTTAAAGTTAAAGCGAAAGTTAAAGTTAAAGTTAAAGTTAATGTTAAAGTTAAAGTTAAAGTTAAAGTTAAAGTTAATGTTAAAGTTAAAGTTAAAGTTAAAGTTAAAGCGAAAGTTAAAGTTAAAGTTAAAGCTAAAGTTAAAGTTAAAGTTAAACTTAAAGTTAAAGTTAAGGTTAAAGTTAAGGTTAAAGTTAAAGTTAAAGTTAAAGTAAAAGTTAAAGTTAAAGCGAAAGTTAAAGTTAAGGTTAAAGTTAAAGATAAAGTTAAAGTTAAAGTTAAAGTTAAAGTTAAAGCTAAAGTTAAAGTTAAAGTTAAGGTTAAACTTAAAGTTAAAGTTAAAATTAAAGTTAAAGTTACAGTTAAAGTTAAAGTTAAAGTTAAATTTAAAGTTAAAGTTAAAGTTAAAGTTAAAGCTAAAGTTAAAGTTAAAGTTAAAGTTAAAGCGAAAGTTAAAGTTAAAGTTAAAGTTAAAGTTAATGTTAAAGTTAAAGTTAAAGTTAAAGTTAAAGTTAAAGTTAAAGTTAAAGTTAAAGTTAAAGTTAAAGTTAAAGTTAAATTTAAAGTTAAAGTTAAAGTTAAAGTTAAAGTTAAAGCTAAAGTTAAAGTTAAAGTTTAAGTTAAGGTTAAAGTAAAAGTTAAAGTTAAAGCTAAAGTTAAAGTTAAAGTTAAAGTTAAAGTTAAAGTTAAAGTTAAAGTTAAAATTAAAGTTAAAGCTAAAGTTAAAGTTAAAGTTTAAGTTAAGGTTAAAGTTAAAGTTAAAGCTAAAGTTAAAGTTAAAGTTAAAGCGAAAGTTAAAGTTAAAGTTAAAGTTAATGTTAAAGTTAAAGTTAAAGTTAAAGTTAAAGTTAAAGTTAAAGTTAAAGTTAAAGTTAAAGTTAAAGTTAAAGTTAAAGTTAAAGTTAAAGTTAAAGTTAAAGCTAAAGTTAAAGTTAAAGTTTAAGTTAAGGTTAAAGTTAAAGTTAAAGTTAAAGTTAAAGTTAATGTTAAAGTTAAAGCGAAAGTTAAAGTTAAACTTAAAGTTAAAGTTAAAATTAAAGTTAAAGTTAAGTTAAAGTTAAATTTAAAGTTAAAGTTAAAGTTAAAGTTAAAGCTAAAGTTTAAGTTAAAGTTAAATTTAAACTTAAAGTTAAAGTTAAGGTTAAAGTTGAAGTTAAAGTTAAAGTTAAAGCGAAAGTTAAAGTTAAAGTTAAACTTAAAGTTAAATCTAAAGTTAAAGTTAAAGTTAAAGTTAAAGTTAAGGTTAAAGTTAAAGTTAAAGTTAAAGTTAAAGCGAAAGTTAAAGTTAAAGTTAAAGTTAAACTTAAAGTTAAAATTAAAGTTAAAGTTAAAGTTACAGTTAAAGTCAAAGTTAAATTTAAAGTTAAAGTTAAAGCTAAAGTTTAAGTTAAAGTTAAAGTTAAACTTAAAGTTAAAGTTAATGTTAAAGTTAAAGTTAAATTTAAAGTTAAAGTTAAAGTTAATGTTAAAGTTAAAGTTAAATTTAAAGTTAAAGTTAAAGTTAAAGCTAAAGTTAAAGTTAAAGTTAAAGTTAATGTTAAAGTTAAGGTTAAAGTTAAAGTTAAAGTTAAAGCTAAAGTTAAAGTTAAAGTTAAAGCTAAAGTTAAAGTTAAAGTTAAGGTTAAAGTTAAGGTTAAATTTAAAGTTAAAGTTAAAGTTAAAGTTAAAGTTAATGTTAAAGTTAAAGTTAAATTTAAAGTTAAAGTTAAAGTTAATGTTAAAGTTAAAGTTAAATTTAAAGTTAAAGTTAAAGTTAAAGCTAAAGTTAAAGTTAAAGTTAATGTTAAAGTTAAGGTTAAAGTTAAAGTTAAAGTTAAAGTTAAAGTTAAAGCTAAAGTTAAAGTTAAAGTTAAAGTTAAAGCTAAAGTTAAAGTTAAAGTTAAGGTAAAAGTTAAGGTTAAAGTTAAAGTTAAAGTTAACGTTAAAGCTAAAGTTAAAGTTAAATTAAAGTTAATGTGAAAGTTAAAGTTAAAGTTAAAGTTAAAGTTAAAGTGAAAGTTAAAGTTAAAGTGAAATTTAAAGTTAAAATTGAAGTTAAAGTTAAAGTTAAAGTTAAATTTAAAGTTAAAGTTGAAGTTAAAGTTAAAGTTAAAGTTAAAATTAAAGTTAAAGTTAAAGTTAAATTTATGGTTAAAGCTAAAGTTAATGTTAAAGTTAAAGTTAAAGTTAATGTTAAAGTTAAAGTTAAAGTTAAAGTTAAAGTTAAAGTTAAAAATAAAGTTAATGTTAAAGTGAAAGTTAAAGTCAAAGTTAAAGTTAAAGTTAAAGTTAAGGTTAAAGTTAAAGTTAAAGTTAAAGTTAAAAATAAAGTTAATGTTAAAGTGAAAGTTAAAGTCAAAGTTAAAGTTAAAGTTAAGGTTAAAGTTAAAGTTAAAATTAAAGTTAAAGTTACAGTTAAAGTTAAAGTTAAATTTAAAGTTAAAGTTAAAGTTAAAGCTAAAGTTTAAGTTAAAGTTAAAGTTAAACTTAAAGCTAAAGTTAAAGTTAAAGTTAAAGAAAAGTTAAAGTTAAAGCGAAAGTTAAAGTTAAAGTTAAAGCGAAAGTTAAAGTTAAAGTTAAAGTTAATGTTAAAGTTAAAGTTAAAGTTAAAGTTAAAGTTAATGTTAAAGTTAAAGTTAAAGTTAAAGTTAAAGCGAAAGTTAAAGTTAAAGTTAAAGCTAAAGTTAAAGTTAAAGTTAAACTTAAAGTTAAAGTTAAGGTTAAAGTTAAGGTTAAAGTTAAAGTTAAAGTTAAAGTAAAAGTTAAAGTTAAAGCGAAAGTTAAAGTTAAGGTTAAAGTTAAAGATAAAGTTAAAGTTAAAGTTAAAGTTAAAGTTAAAGCTAAAGTTAAAGTTAAAGTTAAGGTTAAACTTAAAGTTAAAGTTAAAATTAAAGTTAAAGTTACAGTTAAAGTTAAAGTTAAAGTTAAATTTAAAGTTAAAGTTAAAGTTAAAGTTAAAGCTAAAGTTAAAGTTAAAGTTAAAGTTAAAGCGAAAGTTAAAGTTAAAGTTAAAGTTAAAGTTAATGTTAAAGTTAAAGTTAAAGTTAAAGTTAAAGTTAAAGTTAAAGTTAAAGTTAAAGTTAAAGTTAAAGTTAAAGTTAAAGTTAAATTTAAAGTTAAAGTTAAAGTTAAAGTTAAAGCTAAAGTTAAAGTTAAAGTTTAAGTTAAGGTTAAAGTAAAAGTTAAAGTTAAAGCTAAAGTTAAAGTTAAAGTTAAAGTTAAAGTTAAAGTTAAAGTTAAAGTTAAAGTTAAAATTAAAGTTAAAGCTAAAGTTAAAGTTAAAGTTTAAGTTAAGGTTAAAGTTAAAGTTAAAGCTAAAGTTAAAGTTAAAGTTAAAGCGAAAGTTAAAGTTAAAGTTAAAGTTAATGTTAAAGTTAAAGTTAAAGTTAAAGTTAAAGTTAAAGTTAAAGTTAAAGTTAAAGTTAAAGTTAAAGTTAAAGTTAAAGTTAAAGTTAAAGCTAAAGTTAAAGTTAAAGTTTAAGTTAAGGTTAAAGTTAAAGTTAAAGTTAAAGTTAAAGTTAAAGTTAAAGTTAATGTTAAAGTTAAAGCGAAAGTTAAAGTTAAACTTAAAGTTAAAGTTAAAATTAAAGTTAAAGTTAAGTTAAAGTTAAATTTAAAGTTAAAGTTAAAGTTAAAGTTAAAGCTAAAGTTTAAGTTAAAGTTAAATTTAAAGTTAAAGTTAAAGCTAAAGTTTAAGTTAAAGTTAAAGTTAAACTTAAAGTTAAAGTTAATGTTAAAGTTAAAGTTAAATTTAAAGTTAAAGTTAAAGTTAATGTTAAAGTTAAAGTTAAATTTAAAGTTAAAGTTAAAGTTAAAGCTAAAGTTAAAGTTAAAGTTAAAGTTAATGTTAAAGTTAAGGTTAAAGTTAAAGTTAAAGTTAAAGCTAAAGTTAAAGTTAAAGTTAAAGTTAAAGCTAAAGTTAAAGTTAAAGTTAAGGTTAAAGTTAAGGTTAAAGTTAAAGTTAATGTTAAAGTTAAAGTTAAATTTAAAGTTAAAGTTAAAGTTAAAGCTAAAGTTAAAGTTAAAGTTAAAGTTAATGTTAAAGTTAAGGTTAAAGTTAAAGTTAAAGTTAAAGCTAAAGTTAAAGTTAAAGTTAAAGTTAAAGCTAAAGTTAAAGTTAAAGTTAAGGTTAAAGTTAAGGTTAAAGTTAAAGTTAAAGTTAACGTTAAAGCTAAAGCTAAAGTTAAATTAAAGTTAATGTGAAAGTTAAAGTTAAAGTTAAAGTTAAAGTTAAAGTTAAAGTTAAAGTTAAAGTGAAAGTTAAAGTTAAAGTTAAAGTTAAAGTTAAAGTTAAAGTTAAAGTTAAAGTTAAAGTTAAATTTAAAGTTAAAGTTAAAGTTAAAGTTAAAGTTAAAGTTAAAGTTAAAGTTAAATTTAAAGTTAAAGTTAAAGTTAAAGTTAATGTTAAAGTTAAAGTTAAAGTTAAAGTTAAAGTTAAATTTAAAGTTAAAGTTAAAGTTAAAGTTAAAGTTAAATTTAAAGTTAAAGTTAAAGTTAAAGTTAAAGTTAATGTTAAAGTTAAAGTTAAAGTTAAAGCTAAAGTTAAAGTTAAAGTTGAAGTTAAAGTTAAAGTTAAAGTTAAAGTTAAAGTTAAAGTTAAAGTTAAAGTTAAAGTTAAAGTTAAAGTTAAAGTTAAATTTAAAGTTAAAGTTAAAGTTAAAGTTAAATTTAAAGTTAAAGTTAAAGTTAAATTTAAATTTAAAGTTAAAGTTAAAGTTAAAGTTAAAGTTAAAGTTAAAGTTAATGTTAAAGTTAAAGTTAAATTTAAAGTTAAAGTTAAAGTTAATGTTAAAGTTAAAGTTAAATTTAAAGTTAAAGTTAAAGTTAAAGCTAAAGTTAAAGTTAAAGTTAAAGTTAATGTTAAAGTTAAGGTTAAAGTTAAAGTTAAAGCTAAAGTTAAAGTTAAAGTTAAAGTTAAAGCTAAAGTTAAAGTTAAAGTTAAGGTTAAAGTTAAGGTTAAAGTTAAAGTTAAAGTTAACGTTAAAGCTAAAGTTAAAGTTAAATTAAAGTTAATGTGAAAGTTAAAGTTAAAGTTAAAGTTAAAGTTAAAGTGAAAGTTAAAGTTAAAGTGAAAGTGAAAGTTTAAGTTAAAGTTGAAGTTAAAGTTAAAGTTAAATTTAAAGTTAAAGTTAAAGTTAAAGTTAAATTTAAAATTAAAGTTAAAGTTAAAGTTAAAGTTAAAGTTAATGTTAAAGTTAAAGTTAAAGTTAAAGTTAAAGTTAAAGTTGAAGTTAAAGTTAAATTTAAAATTAAAGTTAAAGTTAAAGTTAAATTTATGGTTAAAGCTAAAGTTAATGTTAAAGTTAAAGTTAAAGTTAAAGTTAATGTTAAAGTTAAAGTTAAAGTTAAAGTTAAAGTTAAAAATAAAGTTAATGTTAAAGTGAAAGTTAAAGTCAAAGTTAAAGTTAAAGTTAAAGTTAAGGTTAAAGTTAAAGTTAAAGTTAAAAATAAAGTTAATGTTAAAGTGAAAGTTAAAGTCAAAGTTAAAGTTAAAGTTAAGGTTAAAGTTAAAGTTAAAATTAAAGTTAAAGTTAAAGTTACAGTTAAAGTTAAAGTTAAATTTAAAGTTAAAGTTAAAGTTAAAGCTAAAGTTTAAGTTAAAGTTAAAGTTAAACTTAAAGCTAAATTTAAAGTTAAAGTTAAAGTAAAAGTTAAAGTTAAAGCGAAAGTTAAAGTTAAAGTTAAAGCGAAAGTTAAAGTTAAAGTTAAAGTTAAAGTTAATGTTAAAGTTAAAGTTAAAGTTAAAGTTAAAGTTAAAGTTAATGTTAAAGTTAAAGTTAAAGTTAAAGTTAAAGTTAAATTTAAATTTAAAATTAAAGTTAAAGTTAAAGTTAAAGTTAAATTTAAAGTTAAAGTTAAAGTTAAAGTTAAATTTAAAGTTAAAGTTAAAGTTAAAGTTAAAGTTAAATTTAAAGTTAAAGTTAAAGTTAAAGTTAAAGTTAATGTTAAAGTTAAAGTTAAATTTAAAGTTAAAGTTAAAGTTAAAGTTAATGTTAAAGTTAAAGTTAAATTTAAAGTTAAAGTTAAAGTTAAAGCTAAAGTTAAAGTTAAAGTTAATGTTAAAGTTAAGGTTAAAGTTAAAGTTAAAGTTAAAGCTAAAGTTAAAGTTAAAGTTAAAGTTAAAGCTAAAGTTAAAGTTAAAGTTAAGGTTAAAGTTAAGGTTAAAGTTAAAGTTAAAGTTAACGTTAAAGCTAAAGTTAAAGTTAAATTAAAGTTAATGTGAAAGTTAAAGTTAAAGTTAAAGTTAAAGTTAAAGTGAAAGTTAAAGTTAAAGTGAAAGTTAAAGTTAAAGTTGAAGTTAAAGTTAAAGTTAAAGTTAAAGTTAAATTTAAAGTTAAAGTTAAAGTTAAAGTTAAAGTTAAAGTTAAAGTTAAAGTTAAATTTAAAGTTAAAGTTAAAGTTAAAGTTAATGTTAAAGTTAAAGTTAAAGTTAAAGTTAAAGTTAAAGTTAAAGTTAAAGTTAAAGTTAACGTTAAAGCTAAAGTTAAAGTTAAATTAAAGTTAATGTGAAAGTTAAAGTTAAAGTTAAAGTTAAAGTGAAAGTTAAAGTTAAAGTGAAAGTTAAAGTTAAAGTTGAAGTTAAAGTTAAAGTTAAAGTTAAATTTAAAGTTAAAGTTAAAGTTAAAGTTAAAGTTAAAGTTAAAGTTAAAGTTAATGTTAAAGTTAAAGTTAAAGTTAAAGTTAAAGTTAAAGTTAAAGTTAAAGTTAAAGTTGAAGTTAAAGTTAAATTTAAAATTAAAGTTAAAGTTAAAGTTAAATTTATGGTTAAAGCTAAAGTTAATATTAAAGTTAAAGTTAAAGTTAAAGTTAAAGTTAAAGTTAAAGCTAAGTTAAAGTTAAAGTTAAAGTTAAAGTTAAAGTTAAAAATAAAGTTAATGTTAAAGTGAAAGTTAAAGTCAAAGTTAAAGTTAAAGTTAAACTTAAGGTTAAAGTTAAAGTTAAAGTTAAAGTTAAAGTTAAAATTAAAGTTAATGTTAAAGTTAAAGTTAAAGTTAAAGTTAAATTTAAATTTAAAATTAAAGTTAAAGTTAAAGGTAATGTTAAAGTTAAAGTTAAAGTTAAATTTAAAGTTAAAGTTAAAGCTAAAGTTAAAGTTAATGTTAATGTTAAAGTTAAAGTTAAAGTTAAAGTTAAAGTTAAAGTTAAAGTTAAAGTTAAAGTTAAAGTTAAAGTTAAAGTTAAAGTTAAAGTTAAAGTTAAAGTTAAAGTTAAAGTTAAAGTTAAAGTTAAAGTTAAAGTTAAAGTTAAAGTTAAAGTTAAAGTTAAAGTTAAAGTTAAAGTTAAAGTTGAAGTTAAAGTTAAAGTTAAAGTTAAAGTTAAAGTTAAAATTAAAGTTAAAGTTAAAGTTAAATTTAAAGTTAAAGTTAAAGTTAAAGTTAAAGTTAAAGTTAAAGTTAAAGTTAAAGTTAAAGTTAAAGTTAAAGTTAAAGTTAATGTTAAAGTTAAAGCTAAAGTTAAAGTTAAATTTAAAGTTAAAGTTAAAATTAATGTTAAAATTAAAGTTAAAGTTAAAGTTAAAGTTGAAGTTAAAGTTAAAGTTAAAGTTAAATTTAAACTTAAAGTTAAAGTTAAAGTTAAGGTTAAAGTTGAAGTTAAAGTTAAAGTTAAAGCGAAAGTTAAAGTTAAAGTTAAACTTAAAGTTAAATCTAAAGTTAAAGTTAAAGTTAAAGTTAAAGTTAAGGTTAAAGTTAAAGTTAAAGTTAAAGTTAAAGCGAAAGTTAAAGTTAAAGTTAAACTTAAAGTTAAAATTAAAGTTAAAGTTAAAGTTACAGTTAAAGTTAAAGTTAAATTTAAAGTTAAAGTTAAAGCTAAAGTTTAAGTTAAAGCTAAAGTTAAACTTAAAGTTAAAGTTAATGTTAAAGTTAAAGTTAAATTTAAAGTTAAAGTTAAAGTTAATGTTAAAGTTAAAGTTAAATTTAAAGTTAAAGTTAAAGTTAAAGCTAAAGTTAAAGTTAAAGTTAAAGTTAATGTTAAAGTTAAGGTTAAAGTTAAAGTTAAAGTTAAAGCTAAAGTTAAAGTTAAAGTTAAAGCTAAAGTTAAAGTTAAAGTTAAGGTTAAAGTTAAGGTTAAAGTTAAAGTTAAAGTTAACGTTAAAGCTAAAGCTAAAGTTAAATTAAAGTTAATGTGAAAGTTAAAGCGAAAGTTAAAGTTAAAGTTAAACTTAAAGTTAAAATTAAAGTTAAAGTTAAAGTTACAGTTAAAGTTAAAGTTAAATTTAAAGTTAAAGTTAAAGCTAAAGTTTAAGTTAAAGTTAAAGTTAAACTTAAAGTTAAAGTTAATGTTAAAGTTAAAGTTAATGTTAAAGTTAAAGTTAAAGTTAAAGTTAAAGTTAAAGTTAAAGTTGAAGTTAAAGTTAAATTTAAAATTAAAGTTAAAGTTAAAGTTAAATTTATGGTTAAAGCTAAAGTTAATGTTAAAGTTAAAGTTAAAGTTAAAGTTAATATTAAAGTTAAAGTTAAAGTTAAAGTTAAAGTTAAAGTTAAAGTTAAAGTTAAAGTTAAAGTTAAAGTTAAAGTTAAAGTTAAAGTTAAAGTTAAAGTTAAAAATAAAGTTAATGTTAAAGTGAAAGTTAAAGTTAAAGTTAAAGTTAAGGTTAAAGTTAAAGTTAATGTTAAAGTTAAAGCGAAAGTTAAAGTTAAAGTTAAACTTAAAGTTAAAATTAAAGTTAAAGTTAAAGTTACAGTTAAAGTTAAAGTTAAATTTAAAGTTAAAGTTAAAGCTAAAGTTTAAGTTAAAGTTAAAGTTAAACTTAAAGTTAAAGTTAATGTTAAAGTTAAAGTTAAATTTAAAGTTAAAGTTAAAGTTAAAGTTAAAGTTAAAGTTAAATTTAAAGTTAAAGTTAAAGTTAAAGTTAAAGTTAATGTTAAAGTTAAAGTTAAAGTTAAAGCTAAAGTTAAAGTTAAAGTTGAAGTTAAAGTTAAAGTTAAAGTTAAAGTTAAAGTTAAAGTTAAATTTAAAGTTAAAGTTAAAGTTAAAGTTAAATTTAAAGTTAAAGTTAAAGTTAAAGTTAAATTTAAAGTTAAAGTTAAAGTTAAATTTAAATTTAAAGTTAAAGTTAAAGTTAAAGTTAAAGTTAAAGTTAATGTTAAAGTTAAAGTTAAATTTAAAGTTAAAGTTAAAGTTAATGTTAAAGTTAAAGTTAAATTTAAAGTTAAAGTTAAAGTTAAAGCTAAAGTTAAAGTTAAAGTTAAAGTTAATGTTAAAGTTAAGGTTAAAGTTAAAGTTAAAGCTAAAGTTAAAGTTAAAGTTAAAGTTAAAGCTAAAGTTAAAGTTAAAGTTAAGGTTAAAGTTAAGGTTAAAGTTAAAGTTAAAGTTAACGTTAAAGCTAAAGTTAAAGTTAAATTAAAGTTAATGTGAAAGTTAAAGTTAAAGTTAAAGTTAAAGTTAAAGTTAAAGTTAAAGTGAAAGTTAAAGTTAAAGTGAAAGTTTAAGTTAAAGTTGAAGTTAAAGTTAAAGTTAAATTTAAAGTTAAAGTTAAAGTTAAATTTAAAATTAAAGTTAAAGTTAAAGTTAAAGTTAAAGTTAAAGTTAATGTTAAAGTTAAAGTTAAAGTTAAAGTTAAAGTTAAAGTTAAAGTTGAAGTTAAAGTTAAATTTAAAATTAAAGTTAAAGTTAAAGTTAAATTTATGGTTAAAGCTAAAGTTAATGTTAAAGTTAAAGTTAAAGTTAAAGTTAAAGTTAATGTTAAAGTTAAAGTTAAAGTTAAAGTTAAAGTTAAAAATAAAGTTAATGTTAAAGTGAAAGTTAAAGTCAAAGTTAAAGTTAAAGTTAAAGTTAAGGTTAAAGTTAAAGTTAAAGTTAAAAATAAAGTTAATGTTAAAGTGAAAGTTAAAGTCAAAGTTAAAGTTAAAGTTAAGGTTAAAGTTAAAGTTAAAATTAAAGTTAAAGTTAAAGTTACAGTTAAAGTTAAAGTTAAATTTAAAGTTAAAGTTAAAGTTAAAGCTAAAGTTTAAGTTAAAGTTAAAGTTAAACTTAAAGCTAAATTTAAAGTTAAAGTTAAAGTAAAAGTTAAAGTTAAAGCGAAAGTTAAAGTTAAAGTTAAAGCGAAAGTTAAAGTTAAAGTTAAAGTTAAAGTTAATGTTAAAGTTAAAGTTAAAGTTAAAGTTAAAGTTAAAATTAAAGTTAAAGTTAATGTTAAAGTTAAAGTTAAAGTTAAAGTTAAAGTTAAAGTTAAATTTAAATTTAAAATTAAAGTTAAAGTTAAAGTTAAAGTTAAAGTTAAATTTAAAGTTAAAGTTAAATTTAAAGTTAAATTTAAAGTTAAAGTTAAAGTTAAAGTTAAAGTTAAAGTTAAAGTTAAATTTAAAGTTAAAGTTAAAGTTAAAGTTAAAGTTAAAGTTAATGTTAAAGTTAAAGTTAAATTTAAAGTTAAAGTTAAAGTTAATGTTAATGTTAAAGTTAAAGTTAAATTTAAAGTTAAAGTTAAAGTTAAAGTTAAAGCTAAAGTTAAAGTTAAAGTTAATGTTAAAGTTAAGGTTAAAGTTAAAGTTAAAGTTAAAGCTAAAGTTAAAGTTAAAGTTAAAGTTAAAGCTAAAGTTAAAGTTAAAGTTAAGGTTAAAGTTAAGGTTAAAGTTAAAGTTAAAGTTAACGTTAAAGCTAAAGTTAAAGTTAAATTAAAGTTAATGTGAAAGTTAAAGTTAAAGTTAAAGTTAAAGTTAAAGTTAAAGTTAAAGTGAAAGTTAAAGTTAAAGTTGAAGTTAAAGTTAAAGTTAAAGTTAAATTTAAAGTTAAAGTTAAAGTTAAAGTTAAAGTTAAAGTTAAATTTAAAGTTAAAGTTAAAGTTAAAGTTAATGTTAAAGTTAAAGTTAAAGTTAAAGTTAAAGTTAAAGTTAAAGTTAAAGTTAAAGTTGAAGTTAAAGTTAAATTTAAAATTAAAGTTAAAGTTAAAGTTAAATTTATGGTTAAAGCTAAAGTTAATGTTAAAGTTAAAGTTAAAGTTAAAGTTAATATTAAAGTTAAAGTTAAAGTTAAAGTTAAAGTTAAAGTTAAAGTTAAAGTTAAAGTTAAAGTTAAAGTTAAAGTTAAAGTTAAAGTTAAAGTTAAAAATAAAGTTAATGTTAAAGTGAAAGTTAAAGTCAAAGTTAAAGTTAAAGTTAAACTTAAGGTTAAAGTTAAAGTTAAAGTTAAAGTTAAAAATAAAGTTAATGTTAAAGTGAAAGTTAAAGTCAAAGTTAAAGTTAAAGTTAAGGTTAAAGTTAAAGTTAAAATTAAAGTTAAAGTTAAAGTTACAGTTAAAGTTAAAGTTAAATTTAAAGTTAAAGTTAAAGTTAAAGTTAAAGTTAAAGCTAAAGTTTAAGTTAAAGTTAAAGTTAAACTTAAAGCTAAAGTTAAAGTTAAAGTAAAAGTTAAAGTTAAAGCGAAAGTTAAAGTTAAAGTTAATGTTAAAGTTAAAGTTAAAGTTAAAGTTAAAGTTAAAGTTAAAGTTAATGTTAAAGTTAAAGTTAAAGTTAAAGTTAAATTTAAATTTAAAATTAAAGTTAAAGTTAAAGGTAATGTTAAAGTTAAAGTTAAAGTTAAAGTTAAATTTAAAGTTAAAGTTAAAGCTAAAGTTAAAGTTAATGTTAATGTTAAAGTTAAAGTTAAAGTTAAAGTTAAAGTTAAAGTTAAAGTTAAAGTTAAAGTTAAAGTTAAAGTTAAAGTTAAAGTTAAAGTTAAAGTTAAAGTTAAAGTTAAAGTTAAAGTTAAAGTTAAAGTTAAAGTTAAAGTTAAAGTTGAAGTTAAAGTTAAAGTTAAAGTTAAAGTTAAAGTTAAAATTAAAGTTAAAGTTAAAGTTAAATTTAAAGTTAAAGTTAAAGTTAAAGTTAAAGTTAAAGTTAAAGTTAAAGTTAAAGTTAAAGTTAATGTTAAAGTTAAAGCTAAAGTTAAAGTTAAATTTAAAGTTAAAGTTAAAATTAATGTTAAAATTAAAGTTAAAGTTAAAGTTAAAGTTGAAGTTAAAGTTAAAGTTAAAGTTAAAGTTAAACTTAAAGTTAAATTTAAATTTAAAGTTAAAGTTAATGTTAAAGTTAAAGTTAAAGTTGAAGTTAAAGTTAAAGTTAAAGTTAAAATTAAAGTTAAAGTTAAAGTTAAAGTTAAATTTAAAGTTAAAGTTAAAGTTAATGTTAAAGTTAAAGTTAAAGTTAAAGTTAAAGTTAAAGTTAAAGTTAAAGTTAAATTTAAATTTAAAGTTAAAGTTAAAGTTAAAGTTAATGTTAAAGTTAAAGTTAAAGTTAAAGTTAAAGTTATAGTTAAAGTTAAAGTTAAAGTTAAAGTTAAAGTTAAAGCGAAAGTTAAAGTTAAAGTTAAAGTTAAAGGTAAAGTTAAAGTTAAAGTTAAAGTTAAAGCTAAAGTTAAAGTTAAAGTTAAAGTAAAAGTTAAAGTTAAAGCGAAAGTTAAAATTAAAGTTAAAGTAAAAGTTAAAGCGAAAGTTAAAGTTAAAGTTGAAGTTAAAGTTAAAGTTAAAGTTAAACTTAAAGTTAAAGCTAAAGTTAAAGTTAAAGTTAAAGTTAAAGTTAAGGTTAAAGTTAAAGTTAAAGTTAAAGTTAAAGTTAAAGTTAAAGCTAAAGTTAAAGTTAAGGTTAAAGTTAAAGTTAAAGTTAAAGCTAAAGTTAAAGTTAAAGTTAAAGTTAAAGTTAAAGTTAAAGCGAAAGTTAAAGTTAAAGTTAAACTTAAAGTTAAAGTTAAAATTAAAGTTAAAGTTAAAGTTAAAGCGAAAGTTAAAGTTAAAGTTAAAGTTAAACTTAAAGTTAAAGTTAAAATTAAAGTTAAAGTTACAGTTAAAGTTAAATTTAAATTTAAAGTTAAAGTTAAAATTAAAGTTAAAGTTAAAGTTACAGTTAAAGTTAAAGTTAAAGTTAAAGCTAAAGTTAAAGTTAAAGTTAAACTTAAAGCTAAAGTTAAGGTTAAAGTTAAGGTTAAAGTTAAAGTTAAAGTTACAGTTAAAGTTAAAGTTAAAGTAAAAGTTAAAGTTAAAGCGAAAGTTAAAGTTAAGGTTAAAGTTAAAGATAAAGTTAAAGTTAAAGTTAAAGTTAAAGTTAAAGTTAAAGTTAAAGCTAAAGTTAAAGTTAAAGTTAAAGTTAAAGTTAAGGAAGGTTAAAGTTAAAGTTAAAGTTAATGTTAAAGTTAAAGTTAAAGTTAAAGTTGAAGTTAAAGTTAAAGTTAAAGTAAAAGTTAAAGTTAAAGCGAAAGTTAAAGTTAAGGTTAAAGTTAAAGCGAAAGTTAAAGTTAAAGTTGAAGTTAAAGTTAAAGTTAAAGTTAAACTTAAAGTTAAAGCTAAAGTTAAAGTTAAAGTTAAAGTTAAAGTTAAAGTTAAAGTTAAAGTTAAGGTTAAAGTTAAAGTTAAAGTTAAAGTTAAAGTTAAAGTTAAAGTTAAAGTTAAAGTTAAAGTTAAAGTTAAAGTTAAAGTTAAAGTTAAAGCTAAAGTTAAAGTTAAAGTTAAGGTTAAAGTTAAGGTTAAAGTTAAAGTTAAAGTTAAAGTTAAAGTTAACGTTAAAGCTAAAGTTAAAGTTAAATTAAAGTTAATGTGAAAGTTAAAGTTAAAGTTAAAGTTAAAGTGAAAGTTAAAGTTAAAGTGAAAGTTAAAGTTAAAGTTAAAGTTAAAGTTAAAGTTAAAGTTAAATTTAAAGTTAAAGTTAAAGTTAAAGTTAAAGTTAAAGTTAAAGTTAAAGTTAATGTTAAAGTTAAAGTTAAAGTTAAAGTTAAATTTAAAGTTAAAGTTAAAGCTAAAGTTAAAGTTAAAGTTAATGTTAAAGTTAAAGTTAAAGTTAAAGTTAAAGTTAAAGTGAAAGTTAAAGTTAAAGTTAAAGTTAAAGTTAAAGTTAAAGTTGAAGTTAAAGTTAAAGTTAAAGTTAAAATTAAAGTTAAAGTTAAAGTTAAATTTATGGTTAAAGTTAAAGTTAATGTTAAAGTTAAAGTTAAAGTTAATGTTAAAGTTAAAGTTAAAGTTAAAGTTAAAGTTAAAAATAAAGTAAATGTTAAAGTGAAAGTTAAAGTCAAAGTTAAAGTTAAGGTTAAAGTTAAAGTTAAAATTAAAGTTAAAGTTAAAGTTAAAGTTAAAGTTAAAGTTAAAGTTACAGTTAAAGTTAAAGTTAAATTTAAAGTTAAAGTTAAAGTTAAAGCTAAAGTTTAAGTTAAAGTTAAAGTTAAAGTTAAACTTAAAGCTAAAGTTAAAGTTAAAGTTAAAGTAAAAGTTAAAGTTAAAGCGAAAGTTAAAGTTAAAGTTAAAGCGAAAGTTAAAGTTAAAGTTAAAGTTAAAGTTAATGTTAATGTTAAAGTTAAAGTTAAAGTTAAAGTTAAAGTTAATGTTAAAGTTAAAGTTAAAGTTAAAGTTAAATTTAAATTTAAAATTAAAGTTAAAGTTAAAGTTAAAGTTAAAGTTAAATTTAAAGTTAAAGTTAAAGCTAAAGTTAAAGTTAATGTTAGTGTTAAAGTTAAAGTTAAAGTTAAAGTTAGTGTTAAAGTTAAAGTTAAAGTTAAAGTTAAAGTTAAAGTGAAAGTTAAAGTTAAAGTTAAAGTGAAAGTTAAAGTGAAAGTTAAAGTTAAAGTTAAAGTTAAAGTTAAAGTTAAAGTTAAAGTTGAAGTTAAAGTTAAAGTTAAAGTTAAAGTTAAAGTTAAAGTTAAAGTTAAAGTTAAAGTTAAAGTTAAAGTTAAAGTTAAAGTTAAAGTTAAAATTAAAGTTAAAGTTAAAGTTAAAGTTAAATTTAAATTTAAAGTTAAAGTTAAAATTAATGTTAAAGTTAAAGTTAAAGTTAAAGTTGAAGTTAAAGTTAAAGTTAAAGTTAAAGTTAAAGTTAAAGTTAAAGTTAAAGTTAAAGTTAAATTTAAATTTAAAGTTAAAGTTAAAGTTAAAGTTAAAGTTAATGTTAAAGTTAAAGTTAAAGTTAAAGTTGAAGTTAAAGTTAAAGTTAAAGTTAAAGTTAAAGTTAATGTTAAAGTTAAAGTTAAAGTTAAAGTTAAAGTTAAATTTAAATTTAAAATTAAAGTTAAAGTTAAAGTTAAAGTTAAATTTAAAGTTAAAGTTAAAGTTAAAGTTAAAGTTAAAGTTAATGTTAAAGTTAAAGTTAAAGTTAAAGTTAAAGTTAATGTTAAAGTTAAAGTTAAAGTTAAATTTAAATTTAAAATTAAAATTAAAGTTAAAGTTAAAGTTAAAGTTAAATTTAAAGTTAAAGTTAAAGCTAAAGTTAAAGTTAATGTTAGTGTTAAAGTTAAAGTTAAAGTTAAAGTTAGTGTTAAAGTTAAAGTTAAAGTTAAAGTTAAAGTTAAAGTTAAAGTTAAAGTTAAAGTGAAAGTTAAAGTTAAAGTGAAAGTTAAAGTGAAAGTTAAAGTTAAAGTTAAAGTTAAAGTTAAAGTTGAAATTAAAGTTAAAGTTAAAGTTAAAGTTAAAGTTAAAGTTAAAGTTAAAGTTAAAGTTAAAGTTAAAATTAAAGTTAAAGTTAAAGTTAAAGTTAAAGTTAAAGTTAAATTTAAAGTTAAAGTTAAAGTTAAAGTTAATGTTAAAGTTAAAGTTAAAGTTAAAGTTAAATTTAAAGTTAAAGTTAAAATTAATGTTAAAGTTAAAGTTAAAGTTGAAGTTAAAGTTAAAGTTAAAGTTAAAGTTAAAGTTAAAGTTAAAGTTAAAGTTAAAGTTAAAGTTAAAGCTAAAGTTAAAGTTAAAGTTAAATTTAAATTTAAAGTTAAAGTTAAAGTTAAAGTTAAAGTTAAAGTTAATGTTAAAGTTAAAGTTAAAGTTAAAGTTGAAGTTAAAGTTAAAGTTAAAATTAAAGTTAAAGTTAAAGTTAAAGTTAAAGTTAAAGTTAAATTTAAAGTTAAAGTTAAAGTTAAAGTTAAAGTTAAATTTAACTTTAAAGTTAAAGTTAAAGTTAATGTTAAAGTTAAAGTTAAAGTTAAAGTTAAAGTTAAAGTTAAAGTTAAAGCGAAAGTTAAAGTTAAAGTTAAAGTTAAAGTTAAAGATAAGTTAAAGTTAAAGTTAAAGTTAAAGCTAAAGTTAAAGTTAAAGTTAAAGTAAAAGTTAAAGTTAAAGCGAAAGTTAAAGTTAAAGTTAAAGTTAAAGTAAAAGTTAAAGCGAAAGTTAAAGTTAAAGTTGAAGTTAAAGTTAAAGGTAAAGTTAAACTTAAAGTTAAAGCTAAAGTTAGAGTTAAAGTTAAAGTTAAGGTTAAAGTTAAAGTTAAAGTTAAAGTTAAAGTTAAAGTTAAAGTTAAAGTTAAAGTTAAAGTTAAAGTTAAAATTAAAGCTAAATTTAAAGTTAAGGTTAAAGTTAAAGTTAAAGTTAAAGCTAAAGTTAAAGTTAAAGTTAAAGTTAAAGTTAAAGTTAAAGTTAAAGTTAAGATTAAAGTTAAAGTTAAAGTTAAAGTTAAAGTTAAAGTTAAAGTTAAAGTTAAAGTTAAAGTTAAAGTTAAAATTAAAGCTAAAGTTAAAGTTAAGGTTAAAGTTAAAGTTAAAGTTAAAGCTAAAGTTAAAGTTAAAGTTAAAGTTAAAGTTAAAGTTAAGGTTAAAGTTAAAGTTAAAGTTAAAGTTAAAGTTAAGGTTAAAGTTAAAGTTAAAGTTAAAGTTAAAGTTAAAGTTAAAGTTAAAGTTAAAGTTAAAGTTAAAGTTAAAGTTAAAGTTAAAATTAAAGCTAAAGTTAAAGTTAAGGTTAAAGTTAAAGTTAAAGCTAAAGTTAAAGTTAAAGCGAAAGTTAAAGTTAAAGTTAAACTTAAAGTTAAAGTTAAAATTAAAGTTAAAGTTAAAGTTAAAGCGAAAGTTAAAGTTAAAGTTAAAGTTAAACTTAAAGTTAAAGTTAAAATTAAAGTTAAAGTTAAAGTTACAGTTACAGTTAAAGTTAAATTTAAATTTAAAGTTAAAGTTAAAATTAAAGTTTAAGTTAAAGTTAAAGTTAAAGTTAAAGTTACAGTTAAAGTTAAAGTTAAAGTTAAAGCTAAAGTTAAAGTTAAAGTTAAACTTAAAGTTAAAGTTAAGGTTAAAGTTAAGGTTAAAGTTAAAGTTAAAGTTAAGGTTAAAGTTAAAGTTAAAGTTAAAGTTAAAGTTAAAATTAAAGCTAAAGTTAAAGTTAAGGTTAAAGTTAAAGTTAAAGTTAAAGTTAAAGCTAAAGTTAAAGTTAAAGTTAAAATTAAAGCTAAATTTAAAGTTAAAGTTAAAGTTAAGGTTAAAGTTAAAGTTAAAGTTAAAGTTAAAATTAAAGTTAAAATTAAAGCTAAAGTTAAAGTTAAGGTTAAAGTTAAAGTTAAAGCTAAAGTTAAAGTTAAAGTTAAAGTTAAAGTTAAAGTTAAATTTAAAGTTAAAGTTAAAGTTAAAGTTAAAGCGAAAGTTAAAGTTAAAGTTAAACTTAAAGTTAAAGTTAAAATTAAAGTTAAAGTTAAAGTTAAAGCGAAAGTTAAAGTTAAAGTTAAAGTTAAAGTTAAAGTTAAACTTAAAGTTAAAGTTAAAATTAAAGTTAAAGTTAAAGTTACAGTTACAGTTAAAGTTAAATTTAAATTTAAAGTTAAAGTTAAAGTTAAAATTAAAGTTAAAGTTAAAGTTAAAGTTACAGTTAAAGTTAAAGTTAAAGTTAAAGCTAAAGTTAAAGTTAAAGTTAAACTTAAAGTTAAAGTTAAGGTTAAAGTTAAGGTTAAAGTTAAAGTTAAAGTAAAAGTTAAAGTTAAAGCGAAAGTTAAAGTTAAGGTTAAAGTTAAAGATAAAGTTAAAGTTAAAGTTAAAGTTAAAGTTAAAGTTAAAGTAAAAGTTAAAGTTAAAGTTAAAGCTAAGGTTAAAGTTAAAGTTAAAGTTAAAGTTAAGGTTAAACTTAAAGTTAAAGTTAAAACTAAAGTTAAAGTTACAGTTAAAGTTAAAGTTAAATTTAAAGTTAAAGTTAAAGTTAAGGTTAAAGTTAAAGTTAAAGCGAAAGTTAAAGTTAAAGTTAAAGTTAAAGTTAAAGTTAAAGTTAAAGTTAAAGTTAAGGTTAAACTTAAAGTTAAAGTTAAAATTAAAGTTAAAGTTACAGTTAAAGTTACAGTTAAAGTTAAACTTAAAGTTAAAGTTAAGGTTAAAGTTAAGGTTAAAGTTAAAGTTAAAGCGAAAGTTAAAGTTAAAGTTAAAGTTGAAGTTAAGGTTAAAGTTAAGGTTAAAGTTAAAGTTAAAGCGAAAGTTAAAGTTAAAGTTAAAGTTGAAGTTAAAGTTAAAGTTAAAGCTAAAGTTAAAATTAAAGTTAAAGTTAAAGCTAAAGTTAAAATTAATGTTAGTGTTAAAGTTAAAGTTAAAGTTAAAGTTAGTGTTAAAGTTAAAGTTAAAGTTAAAGTTGAAGTTAAAGTTAAAGTTAAAGTTAAAGTTAAAGTTAAGGTTAAACTTAAAGTTAAAGTTAAAATTAAAGTTAAAGTTACAGTTAAAGTTAAACTTAAAGTTAAAGTTAAGGTTAAAGTTAAGGTTAAAGTTAAAGTTAAAGCGAAAGTTAAAGTTAAAGTTAAAGTTGAAGTTAAGGTTAAAGTTAAGGTTAAAGTTAAAGTTAAAGCGAAAGTTAAAGTTAAAGTTAAAGTTAAACTTAAAGTTGAAGTTAAGGTTAAAGTTAAGGTTAAAGTTAAAGTTAAAGCGAAAGTTAAAGTTAAAGTTAAAGTTAAACTTAAAGTTAAAGTTAAGGTTAAAGTTAAGGTTAAAGTTAAAGTTAAAGCGAAAGTTAAAGTTAAAGTTAAAGTTGAAGTTAAAGTTAAAGTTAAAGCTAAAGTTAAAATTAAAGTTAAAGTTAAAGTTAAAGTTGAAGTTAAAGTTAAAGTTAAAGTTAAAATTAAAGTTAAAGTTAAAGTTAAAGTTAAATTTAAAGTTAAAGTTAAAGTTAATGTTAAAGTTAAAGTTAAAGTTAAAGTTAAAGTTAAAGTTAAAGTTAAAGTTAAATTTAAATTTAAAGTTAAAGTTAAAGTTAATGTTAAAGTTAAAGTTAAAGTTAAAGTTAAAGTTATAGTTAAAGTTAAAGTTAAAGTTAAAGTTAAAGTTAAAGCGAAAGTTAAAGTTAAAGTTAAAGTTAAAGGTAAAGTTAAAGTTAAAGTTAAAGTTAAAGCTAAAGTTAAAGTTAAAGTTAAAGTAAAAGTTAAAGTTAAAGCGAAAGTTAAAATTAAAGTTAAAGTAAAAGTTAAAGCGAAAGTTAAAGTTAAAGTTGAAGTTAAAGTTAAAGTTAAAGTTAAACTTAAAGTTAAAGCTAAAGTTAAAGTTAAAGTTAAAGTTAAAGTTAAGGTTAAAGTTAAAGTTAAAGTTAAAGTTAAAGTTAAAGTTAAAGCTAAAGTTAAAGTTAAGGTTAAAGTTAAAGTTAAAGTTAAAGCTAAAGTTAAAGTTAAAGTTAAAGTTAAAGTTAAAGTTAAAGCGAAAGTTAAAGTTAAAGTTAAACTTAAAGTTAAAGTTAAAATTAAAGTTAAAGTTAAAGTTAAAGCGAAAGTTAAAGTTAAAGTTAAAGTTAAACTTAAAGTTAAAGTTAAAATTAAAGTTAAAGTTAAAGTTACAGTTAAAGTTAAATTTAAATTTAAAGTTAAAGTTAAAATTAAAGTTAAAGTTAAAGTTACAGTTAAAGTTAAAGTTAAAGTTAAAGCTAAAGTTAAAGTTAAAGTTAAACTTAAAGCTAAAGTTAAGGTTAAAGTTAAGGTTAAAGTTAAAGTTAAAGTTACAGTTAAAGTTAAAGTTAAAGTAAAAGTTAAAGTTAAAGCGAAAGTTAAAGTTAAGGTTAAAGTTAAAGCTAAAGTTAAAGTTAAAGTTAAACTTAAAGCTAAAGTTAAGGTTAAAGTTAAGGTTAAAGTTAAAGTTAAAGTTACAGTTAAAGTTAAAGTTAAAGTAAAAGTTAAAGTTAAAGCGAAAGTTAAAGTTAAGGTTAAAGTTAAAGTTAAAATTAAAGTTAAAGTTAAAGTTAAAGTTAAATTTAAAGTTAAAGTTAAAGTTAATGTTAAAGTTAAAGTTAAAGTTAAAGTTAAAGTTAAAGTTAAAGTTAAAGTTAAATTTAAATTTAAAGTTAAAGTTAAAGTTAATGTTAAAGTTACAGTTAAAGTTAAAGTTAAAGTTAAAGTTAAAGTTGAAGTTAAAGTTAAAGTTAAAGTTAAACTTAAAGTTAAAGCTAAAGTTAAAGTTAAAGTTAAAGTTAAAGTTAAGGTTAAAGTTAAAGTTAAAGTTAAAGTTAAAGTTAAAGTTAAAGCTAAAGTTAAAGTTAAGGTTAAAGTTAAAGTTAAAGTTAAAGCTAAAGTTAAAGTTAAAGTTAAAGTTAAAGTTAAACTTAAAGCTAAAGTTAAGGTTAAAGTTAAGGTTAAAGTTAAAGTTAAAGTTACAGTTAAAGTTAAAGTTAAAGTAAAAGTTAAAGTTAAAGCGAAAGTTAAAGTTAAAGTTAAAGTTAAAGTTAAAGTTAAAGTTAAAGTTAAAGTTAAAGCTAAAGTTAAAGTTAAAGTTAAAGTTAAAGTTAAGGTTAAAGTTAAAGTTAAAGTTAATGTTAAAGTTAAAGTTAAAGTTAAAGTTGAAGTTAAAGTTAAAGTTAAAGTAAAAGTTAAAGTTAAAGCGAAAGTTAAAGTTAAGGTTAAAGTTAAAGCGAAAGTTAAAGTTAAAGTTGAAGTTAAAGTTAAAGTTAAAGTTAAACTTAAAGTTAAAGCTAAAGTTAAAGTTAAAGTTAAAGTTAAAGTTAAAGTTAAAGTTAAGGTTAAAGTTAAAGTTAAAGTTAAAGTTAAAGTTAAAGTTAAAGTTAAAGTTAAAGTTAAAGTTAAAGTTAAAGTTAAAGTTAAAGTTAAAGTTAAAGCTAAAGTTAAAGTTAAAGTTAAGGTTAAAGTTAAGGTTAAAGTTAAAGTTAAAGTTAAAGTTAACGTTAAAGCTAAAGTTAAAGTTAAATTAAAGTTAATGTGAAAGTTAAAGTTAAAGTTAAAGTGAAAGTTAAAGTTAAAGTGAAAGTTAAAGTTAAAGTTAAAGTTAAAGTTAAAGTTAAAGTTAAATTTAAAGTTAAAGTTAAAGTTAAAGTTAAAGTTAATGTTAAAGTTAAAGTTAAAGTTAAAGTTAAAGTTAAATTTAAAGTTAAAGTTAAAGCTAAAGTTAAAGTTAAAGTTAATGTTAAAGTTAAAGTTAAAGTTAAAGTTAAAGTTAAAGTGAAAGTTAAAGTTAAAGTTAAAGTTAAAGTTAAAGTTAAAGTTGAAGTTAAAGTTAAAGTTAAAGTTAAAATTAAAGTTAAAGTTAAAGTTAAATTTATGGTTAAAGTTAAAGTTAATGTTAAAGTTAAAGTTAAAGTTAATGTTAAAGTTAAAGTTAAAGTTAAAGTTAAAGTTAAAAATAAAGTAAATGTTAAAGTGAAAGTTAAAGTCAAAGTTAAAGTTAAGGTTAAAGTTAAAGTTAAAATTAAAGTTAAAGTTAAAGTTAAAGTTAAAGTTAAAGTTACAGTTAAAGTTAAAGTTAAATTTAAAGTTAAAGTTAAAGTTAAAGCTAAAGTTTAAGTTAAAGTTAAAGTTAAAGTTAAAGTTAAACTTAAAGCTAAAGTTAAAGTTAAAGTTAAAGTAAAAGTTAAAGTTAAAGCGAAAGTTAAAGTTAAAGTTAAAGCGAAAGTTAAAGTTAAAGTTAAAGTTAATGTTAATGTTAAAGTTAAAGTTAAAGTTAAAGTTAAAGTTAAAGTTAATGTTAAAGTTAAAGTTAAAGTTAAAGTTAAATTTAAATTTAAAATTAAAGTTAAAGTTAAAGTTAAAGTTAAAGTTAAATTTAAAGTTAAAGTTAAAGCTAAAGTTAAAGTTAATGTTAGTGTTAAAGTTAAAGTTAAAGTTAAAGTTAGTGTTAAAGTTAAAGTTAAAGTTAAAGTTAAAGTGAAAGTTAAAGTTAAAGTTAAAGTTAAAGTGAAAGTTAAAGTGAAAGTTAAAGTTAAAGTTAAAGTTAAAGTTAAAGTTAAAGTTAAAGTTGAAGTTAAAGTTAAAGTTAAAGTTAAAGTTAAAGTTAAAGTTAAAGTTAAAGTTAAAGTTAAAGTTAAAGTTAAAGTTAAAATTAAAGTTAAAGTTAAAGTTAAAGTTAAATTTAAATTTAAAGTTAAAGTTAAAATTAATGTTAAAGTTAAAGTTAAAGTTAAAGTTGAAGTTAAAGTTAAAGTTAAAGTTAAAGTTAAAGTTAAAGTTAAAGTTAAATTTAAATTTAAAGTTAAAGTTAAAGTTAAAGTTAAAGTTAATGTTAAAGTTAAAGTTAAAGTTAAAGCTGAAGTTAAAGTTAAAGTTAAAGTTAAAGTTAAAGTTAATGTTAAAGTTAAAGTTAAAGTTAAAGTTAAAGTTAAAGTTAAATTTAAATTTAAAATTAAAGTTAAAGTTAAAGTTAAAGTTAAATTTAAAGTTAAAGTTAAAGTTAAAGTTAAAGTTAATGTTAAAGTTAAAGTTAAAGTTAAAGTTAATGTTAAAGTTAAAGTTAAAGTTAAAGTTAAATTTAAATTTAAAATTAAAGTTAAAGTTAAAGTTAAAGTTAAAGTTAAAGTTAAATTTAAAGTTAAAGTTAAAGCTAAAGTTAAAGTTAATGTTAGTGTTAAAGTTAAAGTTAAAGTTAAAGTTAGTGTTAAAGTTAAAGTTAAAGTTAAAGTTAAAGTTAAAGTTAAAGTTAAAGTGAAAGTTAAAGTTAAAGTTAAAGTGAAAGTTAAAGTGAAAGTTAAAGTTAAAGTTAAAGTTAAAGTTAAAGTTGAAGTTAAAGTTAAAGTTAAAGTTAAAGTTAAAGTTAAAGTTAAAGTTAAAGTTAAAGTTAAAATTAAAGTTAAAGTTAAAGTTAAAGTTAAAGTTAAAGTTAAATTTAAAGTTAAAGTTAAAGTTAAAGTTAATGTTAAAGTTAAAGTTAAAGTTAAAGTTAAATTTAAAGTTAAAGTTAAAATTAATGTTAAAGTTAAAGTTAAAGTTGAAGTTAAAGTTAAAGTTAAAGTTAAAGTTAAAGTTAAAGTTAAAGTTAAAGCTAAAGTTAAAGTTAAAGTTAAATTTAAATTTAAAGTTAAAGTTAAAGTTAAAGTTAAAGTTAAAGTTAATGTTAAAGTTAAAGTTAAAGTTAAAGTTAAAGTTGAAGTTAAAGTTAAAGTTAAAATTAAAGTTAAAGTTAAAGTTAAAGTTAAAGTTAAAGTTAAATTTAAAGTTAAAATTAAAGTTAAAGTTAAAGTTAAATTTAACTTTAAAGTTAAAGTTAAAGTTAATGTTAAAGTTAAAGTTAAAGTTAAAGTTAAAGTTAAAGCGAAAGTTAAAGTTAAAGTTAAAGTTAAAGTTAAAGTTAAAGATAAGTTAAAGTTAAAGTTAAAGTTAAAGCTAAAGTTAAAGTTAAAGTTAAAGTAAAAGTTAAAGTTAAAGCGAAAGTTAAAGTTAAAGTTAAAGTTAAAGTAAAAGTTAAAGCGAAAGTTAAAGTTAAAGTTGAAGTTAAAGTTAAAGGTAAAGTTAAACTTAAAGTTAAAGCTAAAGTTAAAGTTAAAGTTAAAGTTAAGGTTAAAGTTAAAGTTAAAGTTAAAGTTAAAGTTAAAGTTAAAGTTAAAGTTAAAGTTAAAGTTAAAGTTAAAGTTAAAGTTAAAGTTAAAATTAAAGCTAAATTTAAAGTTAAGGTTAAAGTTAAAGTTAAAGTTAAAGCTAAAGTTAAAGTTAAAGTTAAAGTTAAAGTTAAAGTTAAAGTTAAAGTTAAAGTTAAGGTTAAAGTTAAAGTTAAAGTTAAAGTTAAAGTTAAAGTTAAAGTTAAAGTTAAAGTTAAAGTTAAAATTAAAGCTAAAGTTAAAGTTAAGGTTAAAGTTAAAGTTAAAGTTAAAGCTAAAGTTAAAGTTAAAGTTAAAGTTAAAGTTAAAGTTAAAGTTAAGGTTAAAGTTAAAGTTAAAGTTAAAGTTAAAGTTAAAGTTAAGGTTAAAGTTAAAGTTAAAGTTAAAGTTAAAGTTAAAGTTAAAGTTAAAGTTAAAGTTAAAGTTAAAGTTAAAGTTAAAGTTAAAGTTAAAGTTAAAGTTAAAGTTAAAGTTAAAATTAAAGCTAAAGTTAAAGTTAAGGTTAAAGTTAAAGTTAAAGCTAAAGTTAAAGTTAAAGCGAAAGTTAAAGTTAAAGTTAAACTTAAAGTTAAAGTTAAAATTAAAGTTAAAGTTAAAGTTAAAGCGAAAGTTAAAGTTAAAGTTAAAGTTAAACTTAAAGTTAAAGTTAAAATTAAAGTTAAAGTTAAAGTTACAGTTACAGTTAAAGTTAAATTTAAATTTAAAGTTAAAGTTAAAGTTAAAGTTAATGTTAAAGTTAAAGTTAAAGTTAAAGTTAAATTTAAATTTAAAATTAAAGTTAAAGTTAAAGTTAAAGTTAAAGTTAAATTTAAAGTTAAAGTTAAAGCTAAAGTTAAAGTTAATGTTAGTGTTAAAGTTAAAGTTAAAGTTAAAGTTAGTGTTAAAGTTAAAGTTAAAGTTAAAGTTAAAGTTAAAGTTAAAGTTAAAGTTAAAGTGAAAGTTAAAGTTAAAGTTAAAGTGAAAGTTAAAGTGAAAGTTAAAGTTAAAGTTAAAGTTAAAGTTAAAGTTGAAGTTAAAGTTAAAGTTAAAGTTAAAGTTTAAGTTAAAGTTAAAGTTAAAGTTAAAGTTAAAGTTAAAGTTAAAATTAAAGTTAAAGTTAAAGTTAAAGTTAAAGTTAAATTTAAAGTTAAAGTTAAAGTTAAAGTTAATGTTAAAGTTAAAGTTAAAGTTAAAGTTAAAGTTAAAGCTAAAGTTAAAGTTAAAGTTAAAGTTAAAGTTAAAGTTAAAGCGAAAGTTAAAGTTAAAGTTAAACTTAAAGTTAAAGTTAAAATTAAAGTTAAAGTTAAAGTTAAAGCGAAAGTTAAAGTTAAAGTTAAAGTTAAAGTTAAACTTAAAGTTAAAGTTAAAATTAAAGTTAAAGTTAAAGTTACAGTTAAAGTTAAATTTAAATTTAAAGTTAAAGTTAAAATTAAAGTTAAAGTTAAAGTTACAGTTAAAGTTAAAGTTAAAGTTAAAGCTAAAGTTAAAGTTAAAGTTAAACTTAAAGCTAAAGTTAAGGTTAAAGTTAAGGTTAAAGTTAAAGTTAAAGTTACAGTTAAAGTTAAAGTTAAAGTAAAAGTTAAAGTTAAAGCGAAAGTTAAAGTTAAGGTTAAAGTTAAAGATAAAGTTAAAGTTAAAGTTAAAGTTAAAGTTAAAGTTAAAGTTAAAGTTAAAGTTAAAGCTAAAGTTAAAGTTAAAGTTAAAGTTAAAGTTAAGGTTAAAGTTAAAGTTAAAGTTAATGTTAAAGTTAAAGTTAAAGTTAAAGTTGAAGTTAAAGTTAAAGTTAAAGTAAAAGTTAAAGTTAAAGCGAAAGTTAAAGTTAAGGTTAAAGTTAAAGCGAAAGTTAAAGTTAAAGTTGAAGTTAAAGTTAAAGTTAAAGTTAAACTTAAAGTTAAAGCTAAAGTTAAAGTTAAAGTTAAAGTTAAAGTTAAAGTTAAAGTTAAGGTTAAAGTTAAAGTTAAAGTTAAAGTTAAAGTTAAAGTTAAAGTTAAAGTTAAAGTTAAAGTTAAAGTTAAAGTTAAAGTTAAAGTTAAAGTTAAAGTTAAAGCTAAAGTTAAAGTTAAAGTTAAGGTTAAAGTTAAGGTTAAAGTTAAAGTTAAAGTTAAAGTTAACGTTAAAGCTAAAGTTAAAGTTAAATTAAAGTTAATGTGAAAGTTAAAGTTAAAGTTAAAGTGAAAGTTAAAGTTAAAGTGAAAGTTAAAGTTAAAGTTAAAGTTAAAGTTAAAGTTAAAGTTAAAGTTAAATTTAAAGTTAAAGTTAAAGTTAAAGTTAAAGTTAATGTTAAAGTTAAAGTTAAAGTTAAAGTTAAATTTAAAGTTAAAGTTAAAGCTAAAGTTAAAGTTAAAGTTAATGTTAAAGTTAAAGTTAAAGTTAAAGTTAAAGTTAAAGTGAAAGTTAAAGTTAAAGTTAAAGTTAAAGTTAAAGTTGAAGTTAAAGTTAAAGTTAAAGTTAAAATTAAAGTTAAAGTTAAAGTTAAATTTATGGTTAAAGTTAAAGTTAATGTTAAAGTTAAAGTTAAAGTTAATGTTAAAGTTAAAGTTAAAGTTAAAGTTAAAGTTAAAGTTAAAAATAAAGTAAATGTTAAAGTGAAAGTTAAAGTCAAAGTTAAAGTTAAGGTTAAAGTTAAAGTTAAAATTAAAGTTAAAGTTAAAGTTAAAGTTAAAGTTAAAGTTACAGTTAAAGTTAAAGTTAAATTTAAAGTTAAAGTTAAAGTTAAAGCTAAAGTTTAAGTTAAAGTTAAAGTTAAAGTTAAAGTTAAACTTAAAGCTAAAGTTAAAGTTAAAGTTAAAGTAAAAGTTAAAGTTAAAGCGAAAGTTAAAGTTAAAGTTAAAGCGAAAGTTAAAGTTAAAGTTAAAGTTAATGTTAATGTTAAAGTTAAAGTTAAAGTTAAAGTTAAAGTTAATGTTAAAGTTAAAGTTAAAGTTAAATTTAAATTTAAAATTAAAGTTAAAGTTAAAGTTAAAGTTAAATTTAAAGTTAAAGTTAAAGCTAAAGTTAAAGTTAATGTTAGTGTTAAAGTTAAAGTTAAAGTTAAAGTTAGTGTTAAAGTTAAAGTTAAAGTTAAAGTTAAAGTGAAAGTTAAAGTTAAAGTTAAAGTTAAAGTGAAAGTTAAAGTGAAAGTTAAAGTTAAAGTTAAAGTTAAAGTTAAAGTTAAAGTTAAAGTTGAAGTTAAAGTTAAAGTTAAAGTTAAAGTTAAAGTTAAAGTTAAAGTTAAAGTTAAAGTTAAAGTTAAAATTAAAGTTAAAGTTAAAGTTAAAGTTAAATTTAAATTTAAAGTTAAAGTTAAAATTAATGTTAAAGTTAAAGTTAAAGTTAAAGTTGAAGTTAAAGTTAAAGTTAAAGTTAAAGTTAAAGTTAAAGTTAAAGTTAAATTTAAATTTAAAGTTAAAGTTAAAGTTAAAGTTAAAGTTAATGTTAAAGTTAAAGTTAAAGTTAAAGTTGAAGTTAAAGTTAAAGTTAAAGTTAAAGTTAAAGTTAATGTTAAAGTTAAAGTTAAAGTTAAAGTTAAAGTTAAATTTAAATTTAAAATTAAAGTTAAAGTTAAAGTTAAAGTTAAATTTAAAGTTAAAGTTAAAGTTAAAGTTAAAGTTAATGTTAAAGTTAAAGTTAAAGTTAAAGTTAATGTTAAAGTTAAAGTTAAAGTTAAAGTTAAATTTAAATTTAAAATTAAAGTTAAAGTTAAAGTTAAAGTTAAAGTTAAAGTTAAATTTAAAGTTAAAGTTAAAGCTAAAGTTAAAGTTAATGTTAGTGTTAAAGTTAAAGTTAAAGTTAAAGTTAGTGTTAAAGTTAAAGTTAAAGTTAAAGTTAAAGTTAAAGTTAAAGTTAAAGTTAAAGTGAAAGTTAAAGTTAAAGTTAAAGTGAAAGTTAAAGTGAAAGTTAAAGTTAAAGTTAAAGTTAAAGTTAAAGTTGAAGTTAAAGTTAAAGTTAAAATTAAAGTTAAAGTTAAAGTTAAAGTTAAAGTTAAAGTTAAAATTAAAGTTAAAGTTAAAGTTAAAGTTAAAGTTAAAGTTAAATTTAAAGTTAAAGTTAAAGTTAAAGTTAATGTTAAAGTTAAAGTTAAAGTTAAAGTTAAATTTAAAGTTAAAGTTAAAATTAATGTTAAAGTTAAAGTTAAAGTTGAAGTTAAAGTTAAAGTTAAAGTTAAAGTTAAAGTTAAAGTTAAAGTTAAAGTTAAAGTTAAAGCTAAAGTTAAAGTTAAAGTTAAATTTAAATTTAAAGTTAAAGTTAAAGTTAAAGTTAAAGTTAAAGTTAATGTTAAAGTTAAAGTTAAAGTTAAAGTTGAAGTTAAAGTTAAAGTTAAAATTAAAGTTAAAGTTAAAGTTAAAGTTAAAGTTAAAGTTAAAGTTAAATTTAAAGTTAAAGTTAAAGTTAAAGTTAAAGTTAAATTTAACTTTAAAGTTAAAGTTAAAGTTAATGTTAAAGTTAAAGTTAAAGTTAAAGTTAAAGCGAAAGTTAAAGTTAAAGTTAAAGTTAAAGTTAAAGTTAAAGATAAGTTAAAGTTAAAGTTAAAGTTAAAGCTAAAGTTAAAGTTAAAGTTAAAGTAAAAGTTAAAGTTAAAGCGAAAGTTAAAGTTAAAGTTAAAGTTAAAGTAAAAGTTAAAGCGAAAGTTAAAGTTAAAGTTGAAGTTAAAGTTAAAGGTAAAGTTAAACTTAAAGTTAAAGCTAAAGTTAAAGTTAAAGTTAAAGTTAAGGTTAAAGTTAAAGTTAAAGTTAAAGTTAAAGTTAAAGTTAAAGTTAAAGTTAAAGTTAAAGTTAAAGTTAAAGTTAAAGTTAAAGTTAAAATTAAAGCTAAATTTAAAGTTAAGGTTAAAGTTAAAGTTAAAGTTAAAGCTAAAGTTAAAGTTAAAGTTAAAGTTAAAGTTAAAGTTAAAGTTAAAGTTAAGGTTAAAGTTAAAGTTAAAGTTAAAGTTAAAGTTAAAGTTAAAGTTAAAGTTAAAGTTAAAGTTAAAATTAAAGCTAAAGTTAAAGTTAAGGTTAAAGTTAAAGTTAAAGTTAAAGCTAAAGTTAAAGTTAAAGTTAAAGTTAAAGTTAAAGTTAAGGTTAAAGTTAAAGTTAAAGTTAAAGTTAAAGTTAAAGTTAAAGTTAAGGTTAAAGTTAAAGTTAAAGTTAAAGTTAAAGTTAAAGTTAAAGTTAAAGTTAAAGTTAAAGTTAAAGTTAAAGTTAAAGTTAAAGTTAAAATTAAAGCTAAAGTTAAAGTTAAGGTTAAAGTTAAAGTTAAAGCTAAAGTTAAAGTTAAAGCGAAAGTTAAAGTTAAAGTTAAACTTAAAGTTAAAGTTAAAATTAAAGTTAAAGTTAAAGTTAAAGCGAAAGTTAAAGTTAAAGTTAAAGTTAAACTTAAAGTTAAAGTTAAAATTAAAGTTAAAGTTAAAGTTACAGTTACAGTTAAAGTTAAATTTAAATTTAAAGTTAAAGTTAAAGTTAAAGTTAATGTTAAAGTTAAAGTTAAAGTTAAAGTTAAATTTAAATTTAAAATTAAAGTTAAAGTTAAAGTTAAAGTTAAAGTTAAATTTAAAGTTAAAGTTAAAGCTAAAGTTAAAGTTAATGTTAGTGTTAAAGTTAAAGTTAAAGTTAAAGTTAGTGTTAAAGTTAAAGTTAAAGTTAAAGTTAAAGTTAAAGTTAAAGTTAAAGTTAAAGTGAAAGTTAAAGTTAAAGTTAAAGTGAAAGTTAAAGTGAAAGTTAAAGTTAAAGTTAAAGTTAAAGTTAAAGTTGAAGTTAAAGTTAAAGTTAAAGTTTAAGTTAAAGTTAAAGTTAAAGTTAAAGTTAAAGTTAAAATTAAAGTTAAAGTTAAAGTTAAAGTTAAAGTTAAATTTAAAGTTAAAGTTAAAGTTAAAGTTAATGTTAATGTTAAAGTTAAAGTTAAAGTTAAAGTTAAATTTAAAGTTAAAGTTAAAATTAATGTTAAAGTTAAAGTTAAAGTTGAAGTTAAAGTTAAAGTTAAAGTTAAAGTTAAAGTTAAAGTTAAAGCTAAAGTTAAAGTTAAAGTTAAATTTAAATTTAAAGTTAAAGTTAAAGTTAAAATTAAAGTTAATGTTAAAGTTAAAGTTAAAGTTAAAGTTGAAGTTAAAGTTAAAGTTAAAATTAAAGTTAAAGTTAAAGTTAAAGTTAAAGTTAAAGTTAAATTTAAAGTTAAAGTTAAAGTTAAAGTTAAAGTTAAATTTAACTTTAAAGTTAAAGTTAAAGTTAATGTTAAAGTTAAAGTTAAAGTTAAAGTTAAAGTTAAAGTTAAAGTTAAAGCGAAAGTTAAAGTTAAAGTTAAAGTTAAAGTTAAAGATAAGTTAAAGTTAAAGTTAAAGTTAAAGCTAAAGTTAAAGTTAAAGTTAAAGTAAAAGTTAAAGTTAAAGCGAAAGTTAAAGTTAAAGTTAAAGTTAAAGTTAAAGTAAAAGTTAAAGCGAAAGTTAAAGTTAAAGTTGAAGTTAAAGTTAAAGGTAAAGTTAAACTTAAAGTTAAAGCTAAAGTTAAAGTTACAGTTAAAGTTAAGGTTAAAGTTAAAGTTAAAGTTAAAGTTAAAGTTAAAGTTAAAGTTAAAGTTAAAGTTAAAATTAAAGCTAAATTTAAAGTTAAGGTTAAAGTTAAAGTTAAAGTTAAAGCTAAAGTTAAAGTTAAAGTTAAAGTTAAAGTTAAAGTTAAGGTTAAAGTTAAAGTTAAAGTTAAAGTTAAAGTTAAAGTTAAAGTTAAAGTTAAAGTTAAAGTTAAAGTTAAAGTTAAAATTAAAGCTAAAGTTAAAGTTAAGGTTAAAGTTAAAGTTAAAGTTAAAGCTAAAGTTAAAGTTAAAGTTAAAGTTAAAGTTAAAGTTAAAGTTAAAGTTAAAGTTAAAGTTAAAGTTAAAGTTAAAATTAAAGCTAAAGTTAAAGTTAAGGTTAAAGTTAAAGTTAAAGCTAAAGTTAAAGTTAAAGCGAAAGTTAAAGTTAAAGTTAAACTTAAAGTTAAAGTTAAAATTAAAGTTAAAGTTAAAGTTAAAGCGAAAGTTAAAGTTAAAGTTAAAGTTAAACTTAAAGTTAAAGTTAAAATTAAAGTTAAAGTTAAAGTTACAGTTACAGTTAAAGTTAAATTTAAATTTAAAGTTAAAGTTAAAATTAAAGTTAAAGTTAAAGTTAAAGTTTTTTTTTTTTTTTTTTTTTTTTTTTTTTTTTTTTTTTTGTGTGTTTCGTGGAAAGAGGAAATGCTTTATGCACTGACCGGGATATTTAAGCCTCACTGCGAGACTCTCCGAGTGTAGGACTCCCTTCTGCCATGAAGGCCTACCCACTAAAACCTAACCTCCCACGGCCCGCGCAAATCCCCGTACCTGGGACCGCGTTTAGCATTACTTCGGGTACGGGTGCGCGCTACGTGAGCTCTATGGCTACTCTCACGCTAATGGGCTAGGCATCCGTCTTCTCGTTTACTGGTAAGTATATGCCTCACATATGTGCTGACCGTATCCCATCTGTCTCTTCGACAGGTCATGTTATTAATGACACTGCCCGGGGATAGGTCGCCAAGTACCTCTTCTACCCTCCTTCGCTGATGGGAGAAGTGCCT
The DNA here is from genome assembly GCF_040869045.1 of Eurosta solidaginis. Lineage (NCBI taxonomy): Eukaryota > Metazoa > Arthropoda > Insecta > Diptera > Tephritidae > Eurosta > Eurosta solidaginis. Next base: position 68,216,495 of record NC_090324.1, on the reverse strand, counting down.
GCATTCGAAGAAGGTGTGGCGTACATCGTCTATTTCCCCACAGTACAGACAGCTCGGGCTATCAACCTTACCCATTCTGTGTAGGTATTTGCGGAAGTAACCATGTCCCGTTAGAAACTGGGTCAGGTAAATGTCTACCTCTCCGTGCGGTCGCTTCAACCATGGATCAAGTTCAGGGATTAGTTCCCTAGTCCACTTTCCTACGATGCTGTTGCTCCACTGATCCTGCCAACGTCGGATCGATTCTTCTCGCGCCTGCATGGCAACAGCAGCTCTACTTGCTTGCGATCCGTTGTCATATATTGTTTTTCTTTCCTCAACGAGAAGATATATCGGTATGGTTCCCGCAACGACCAGGACAGCTTCAGCTGAGACCGTGCGGTAAGCCGAAGATATTCGCAGCGCCCCTCTGCGTTGGACCGAGGTGAGGGCGACTCGGTTCTTCCGGTATTTCATTGCGTCCGCCCAGATTTCTGCACCATATAAGAGTATAGAATCCGAGGCTGATGCAAGCAACTTCCTTGTGCATGGTTTTGGGCCACCTGTGTTTGCCATTAATCTACTCAACTGCGCTATTATGCGCGCAGCTCTTTCGCAGGTCCCTCGTATGTGATCCGAGAAGTTGAGTTTGCTGTCTAACCTCACTCCCAGATATTTCGCTGAAGCGAGTGTTTCTATTGGCTGGTCCCCAACCATCATGTTCCTGGTAGTGGGATTACGTCTCTTTGTGAGGATGACGATCTCCGTTTTGGCTGTTGCTAACTGGAGACCGTGCTCAGCCATCCACCTATTTACATTACGCATGACCTGGTTTAATTTTAGCTGTGCCAGCTCGCAGCTTGGTGCTGTTATCACAGCTGCCACGTCGTCTGCAAATGCAACGAGGAAGGTGCTTTCTGGCATGTCTAACCGAAGAAGACTGTCGTAAGCTATATTCCAGAGATCGGGACCTAGTACCGAACCCTGGGCTGCTCCACCTGTTATTTTTACCTTTTTTTGACCGTGAGTACTTTCATATATTAGATACCTCTCTCTTAGGTAGTCCCTTAAAATTTCTAACAAATATTGCGGTACTTTGAAAGTGCTTTCTAGTGCCTCAAGCATGTCCTCCCACCTAGCTGAGTTAAAAGCGTTTTTGACGTCCAGCGTGACCAGCAACACTATAGGTCTTGCTCTGTGGCACGCTGTCTCGGCTTTCTTGACTGCGTCTATAACTTCTGCTATGGCATCCATTGTAGAGTGCCCCCTCCGAAAACCATGCTGTCTGGGCGACAGTCCTCCGGCGTCCTGTAACGCTCTGGTGAGGCGTTGCTTCAGGAGACTCTCCATCAATTTCCCTGCTGTGTCCAACATACATAGGGGACGGTAGGATGATGGAGAGTTGGGATCTCCTTTCCCTTTTGGAATGAGAACCAGTCGTGCTGTCTTCCATATGGTGGGGAAAATTCTTTCTTCGAGACATTTGTTGTACATGTGCAACATAAGTTCTGGGCAGTCGTTTGCAGCTAGTCTAATTGCCTCCGCGGGTATTCCGTCGGGCCCAGATGCTTTCCTAGGTTTCATAGTTCGCACGGCAGTTTTAAGCTCTTCTTCTTGGAATGGTTCCACGTTGCGATCTTCATGGGTAACGTACCCGCCCTCCCTAGGCAGTTGGGTGGGAAACAGGCCATCCACAATGTTCCTTATTTGGTTCTCGTCCATCAGCTGGTTTGGCGGACGGAACTTCTTCATTACTATCTTATATCCCTGCCCCCATGGGTCTCGATCCACTTCCTCGCAAAGCGCTTTCCAGCACTTAAGCTTGCTTTGCTTAATGGCAGCACTAAGAGCTTTCTTCGCTCCTTTGTACGCTTCCGACTTTTCTAGAGCCTCAGGCCTGCCGCGCGCGCGAGTTGCTAGCCTTCGCATCCTGTGGCATATTTTCCGCAGCTCCGCGATTTCGCTATTCCACCAGTATACCTGCTTTTTACCCCTCCACACTCCCCTCCGTGGCATAGAGAGGTTGCAAGCGTGGCGAAGACAGCTCATTGTCTTTTCAACCGTCTCTTCCGTCGGACTGGAGTTGTTGATTATCCGTCGGGCATCCCCCAGTACTGATGCGGAGAACGTGGCAGAGTCGACCTTGGATGCGTCCCATGCTTTTGTTCTGCGTGGCCCGTTCGGAATCTGCCTCTGACCGGGATCGTTTAGGTGGAAAGTGATGTAGTTGTGATCGCTGCCAGTCAGATCCTCTATGACTCTCCATCCAGCAGCGGTCAGCAGCAGGCTTTCTGACACTAGTGTTACATCGGGGATCGAGTATCCAAAGCCTGGCCGTCGGTATGTAGGGGTCGTACCAGTGTTAAGCACGTTCAAACCGAGCCTGGCTGCCATCTCAAGGACTAACCTTCCACGGGTGTTAGTCTGCGGCATTCCCCATTCGACGGCTCTTGCGTTAAAGTCTCCCGCCACAACCAGGTTACTAGTTAAGTCCCTCAGGTCGTCTTCAATAAGTTCAAGCTTCTCCCTGAACGTTTGAATGGGATCATTCGGGGACAAGTAGCAGCTTACTATTGTGGTATTATTCGTAGTTAGGCGGACGTAGCCTTGTCCGGCAACACGGTTCACAATATTGGCGTTTGCATCTGTCATCCAGATTGCGGCGGTGCCGGTGTTGTCTATATGCCAATCATTTCGGGCTCTATAGGGTTCGCTGATGATAATGCTGTTAGCTTTATGGTCTAAGACCAACTGTTGTAGTAGCTCATCAGCAAGTCTGCTCCGATTTAGGTTGCCTTGGATAAAACTAATCACTATTGAATTGAGACTTTGGCCTTTGCAACAGCGAGTGCCGCTCTGAAAATGCTGCATGCTCCAGATCCAGGGACATGATCGAGCTTCTGTGTATTACACAGGTAACATTTTGGAGCTGCGGTACAGGCCGAAGCTTTGTGGCCGCTTTGCCCACACTTCCAGCAGGCGTTACTCCTGTCTGGACCCTTGCATTCTGCCTTCCGGTGTCCGTAGCCGAGACACCTAAAGCAGCGTTGTACTTCTGCTCGCTGTCTGATTCGGCACTGTATCCATCCGATCGGAATTTTACCTTTTTTGAGTAGGGCGTTGCCAATATTCTCGTCCACTTCGACGACCGCCATTTTCTGTTCTCTTTGGTTTGCTGCGAACACAGAGACACGGAGAGGTCTAGTGATTTCTTCTTTCCCGACCTCCCTCCTTATTGCGTCTTGGATTTCTGTTTCAGTTGTGAGACAGTCCATGCCAAGTACTTCCAACTTCATCCGCTTGGAGAGCTGTTGTGCTTCACCGACCTCTCCTACTGCACTACCTATAGCTGCTCTGAAGGCCGTCTGGTCACTGCAGCGCGCCGTTTCAATCAGTACGTTACCAGATTTGGTTTTTCGTACTGACCGTACCACCGTACCTGTGTCATTAGGGCGGAGCTGGCCGCGTATGGCCCCTAGTACCTGGGCATAGCTTTTGCCTTCCACAGGTTTTACCACAAAAGTTGCTGCTTGTCTCCTCTTTCTCGCCCGTTTTTGAGCTTTAGGAGCTTGGACGGGGGTTGCCTGCTTGGCTGGCTGGGCCCGCTGTTTCAGCCTCCGGCGCGCTACCTTGGACCAAGACTCACCTTGTGAAAGCGTATTTGTTCTTTCATCTCGTTTCTTTTTGGCTTCCAAGTCCTCCGAGTGGGAATCTGAGCTCGTTCGTGCCCTCTTGCTTGTTAAAGTTAAAGTTAAAGTTACAGTTAAAGTTAAAGTTAAAGTTAAAGCTAAAGTTAAAGTTAAAGTTAAACTTAAAGTTAAAGTTAAGGTTAAAGTTAAGGTTAAAGTTAAAGTTAAAGTTAAAGTTAAGGTTAAAGTTAAAGTTAAAGTTAAAGTTAAAGTTAAAATTAAAGCTAAAGTTAAAGTTAAGGTTAAAGTTAAAGTTAAAGTTAAAGTTAAAGCTAAAGTTAAAGTTAAAGTTAAAATTAAAGCTAAATTTAAAGTTAAAGTTAAGGTTAAAGTTAAAGTTAAAGTTAAAATTAAAGTTAAAATTAAAGCTAAAGTTAAAGTTAAGGTTAAAGTTAAAGTTAAAGTTAAAGCTAAAGTTAAAGTTAAAGTTAAAGTTAAAGTTAAAGTTAAAGTTAAATTTAAAGTTAAAGTTAAAGTTAAAGTTAAAGCGAAAGTTAAAGTTAAAGTTAAACTTAAAGTTAAAGTTAAAGTTAAAATTAAAGTTAAAGTTAAGGTTAAAGTTAAGGTTAAAGTTAAAGTTAAAGTAAAAGTTAAAGTTAAAGCGAAAGTTAAAGTTAAGGTTAAAGTTAAAGATAAAGCGAAAGTTAAAGTTAAAGTTGAAGTTAAAGTTAAAGTTACAGTTACAGTTAAAGTTAAATTTAAATTTAAAGTTAAAGTTAAAATTAAAGTTAAAGTTAAAGTTAAAGTTGAAGTTAAAGTTAAAGTTAAAGTTAAAATTAAAGTTAAAGTTAAAGTTAAAGTTAAATTTAAAGTTAAAGTTAAAGTTAATGTTAAAGTTAAAGTTAAAGTTAAAGTTAAAGTTAAAGTTAAAGTTAAATTTAAATTTAAAGTTAAAGTTAAAGTTAAAGTTAATGTTAAAGTTAAAGTTAAAGTTAAAGTTAAAGTTATAGTTAAAGTTAAAGTTAAAGTTAAAGTTAAAGCGAAAGTTAAAGTTAAAGTTAAAGGTAAAGTTAAAGTTAAAGTTAAAGTTAAAGCTAAAGTTAAAGTTAAAGTTAAAGTAAAAGTTAAAGTTAAAGCGAAAGTTAAAATTAAAGTTAAAGTAAAAGTTAAAGCGAAAGTTAAAGTTAAAGTTGAAGTTAAAGTTAAAGTTAAAGTTAAACTTAAAGTTAAAGCTAAAGTTAAAGTTAAAGTTAAAGTTAAAGTTAAGGTTAAAGTTAAAGTTAAAGTTAAAGTTAAAGTTAAAGCTAAAGTTAAAGTTAAGGTTAAAGTTAAAGTTAAAGTTAAAGCTAAAGTTAAAGTTAAAGTTAAAGTTAAAGTTAAAGTTAAAGCGAAAGTTAAAGTTAAAGTTAAACTTAAAGTTAAAGTTAAAATTAAAGTTAAAGTTAAAGTTAAAGCGAAAGTTAAAGTTAAATTTAAAGTTAAACTTAAAGTTAAAGTTAAAATTAAAGTTAAAGTTAAAGTTACAGTTAAAGTTAAATTTAAATTTAAAGTTAAAGTTAAAATTAAAGTTAAAGTTAAAGTTACAGTTAAAGTTAAAGTTAAAGTTAAAGCTAAAGTTAAAGTTAAAGTTAAACTTAAAGCTAAAGTTAAGGTTAAAGTTAAGGTTAAAGTTAAAGTTACAGTTAAAGTTAAAGTTAAAGTAAAAGTTAAAGTTAAAGCGAAAGTTAAAGTTAAGGTTAAAGTTAAAGATAAAGTTAAAGTTAAAGTTAAAGTTAAAGTTAAAGCTAAAGTTAAAGTTAAAGTTAAAGTTAAAGTTAAGGTTAAAGTTAAAGTTAAAGTTAATGTTAAAGTTAAAGTTAAAGTTAAAGTTGAAGTTAAAGTTAAAGTTAAAGTAAAAGTTAAAGTTAAAGCGAAAGTTAAAGTTAAGGTTAAAGTTAAAGCGAAAGTTAAAGTTAAAGTTGAAGTTAAAGTTAAAGTTAAAGTTAAACTTAAAGTTAAAGCTAAAGTTAAAGTTAAAGTTAAAGTTAAAGTTAAAGTTAAAGTTAAAGTTAAGGTTAAAGTTAAAGTTAAAGTTAAAGTTAAAGTTAAAGTTAAAGTTAAAGTTAAAGTTAAAGTTAAAGTTAAAGTTAAAGTTAAAGTTAAAGTTAAAGTTAAAGGTAAAGTTAAAGTTAAAGCTAAAGTTAAAGTTAAAGTTAAGGTTAAAGTTAAGGTTAAAGTTAAAGTTAAAGTTAAAGTTAAAGTTAACGTTAAAGCTAAAGTTAAAGTTAAATTAAAGTTAATGTGAAAGTTAAAGTTAAAGTTAAAGTTAAAGTGAAAGTTAAAGTTAAAGTGAAAGTTAAAGTTAAAGTTAAAGTTAAAGTTAAAGTTAAATTTAAAGTTTAAGTTAAAGTTAAAGTTAAAGTTAATGTTAAAGTTAAAGTTAAAGTTAAAGTTAAAGTTAAATTTAAAGTTAAAGTTAAAGCTAAAGTTAAAGTTAAAGTTAATGTTAAAGTTAAAGTTAAAGTTAAAGTTAAAGTGAAAGTTAAAGTTAAAGTTAAAGTTAAAGTTAAAGTTAAAGTTAAAGTTGAAGTTAAAGTTAAAGTTAAAGTTAAAATTAAAGTTAAAGTTAAAGTTAAATTTATGGTTAAAGTTAAAGTTAATGTTAAAGTTAAAGTTAAAGTTAATGTTAAAGTTAAAGTTAAAGTTAAAGTTAAAGTTAAAAATAAAGTAAATGTTAAAGTGAAAGTTAAAGTCAAAGTTAAAGTTAAGGTTAAAGTTAAAGTTAAAATTAAAGTTAAAGTTAAAGTTAAAGTTAAAGTTAAAGTTACAGTTAAAGTTAAAGTTAAATTTAAAGTTAAAGTTAAAGTTAAAGCTAAAGTTTAAGTTAAAGTTAAAGTTAAAGTTAAACTTAAAGCTAAAGTTAAAGTTAAAGTTAAAGTAAAATTTAAAGTTAAAGCGAAAGTTAAAGTTAAAGTTAAAGCGAAAGTTAAAGTTAAAGTTAAAGTTAAAGTTAATGTTAATGTTAATGTTAAAGTTAAAGTTAAAGTTAAAGTTAAAGTTAATGTTAAAGTTAAAGTTAAAGTTAAAGTTAAATTTAAATTTAAAATTAAAGTTAAAGTTAAAGTTAAAGTTAAATTTAAAGTTAAAGTTAAAGCTAAAGTTAAAGTTAATGTTAGTGTTAAAGTTAAAGTTAAAGTTAAAGTTAGTGTTAAAGTTAAAGTTAAAGTTAAAGTTAAAGTTAAAGTGAAAGTTAAAGTTAAAGTTAAAGTGAAAGTTAAAGTGAAAGTTAAAGTTAAAGTTAAAGTTAAAGTTAAAGTTAAAGTTAAAGTTAAAGTTGAAGTTAAAGTTAAAGTTAAAGTTAAAGTTAAAGTTAAAGTTAAAGTTAAAGTTAAAGTTAAAGTTAAAGTTAAAGTTAAAGTTAAAATTAAAGTTAAAGTTAAAGTTAAAGTTAAATTTAAATTTAAAGTTAAAGTTAAAATTAATGTTAAAGTTAAAGTTAAAGTTAAAGTTGAAGTTAAAGTTAAAGTTAAAGTTAAAGTTAAAGTTAAAGTTAAAGTTAAATTTAAATTTAAAGTTAAAGTTAAAGTTAAAGTTAAAGTTAATGTTAAAGTTAAAGTTAAAGTTAAAGTTGAAGTTAAAGTTAAAGTTAAAGTTAAAGTTAAAGTTAAAGTTAATGTTAAAGTTAAAGTTAAAGTTAAAGTTAAAGTTAAAGTTAAATTTAAATTTAAAATTAAAGTTAAAGTTAAAGTTAAAGTTAAATTTAAAGTTAAAGTTAAAGTTAAAGTTAAAGTTAATGTTAAAGTTAAAGTTAAAGTTAAAGTTAAAGTTAATTTTAAAGTTAAAGTTAAAGTTAAAGTTAAATTTAAATTTAAAATTAAAGTTAAAGTTAAAGTTAAAGTTAAAGTTAAATTTAAAGTTAAAGTTAAAGCTAAAGTTAAAGTTAATGTTAGTGTTAAAGTTAAAGTTAAAGTTAAAGTTAGTGTTAAAGTTAAAGTTAAAGTTAAAGTTAAAGTTAAAGTTAAAGTTAAAGTGAAAGTTAAAGTTAAAGTTAAAGTGAAAGTTAAAGTGAAAGTTAAAGTTAAAGTTAAAGTTAAAGTTGAAGTTAAAGTTAAAGTTAAAGTTAAAGTTAAAGTTAAAGTTAAAGTTAAAGTTAAAGTTAAAGTTAAAATTAAAGTTAAAGTTAAAGTTAAAGTTAAAGTTAAAGTTAAAGTTAAATTTAAAGTTAAAGTTAAAGTTAAAGTTAATGTTAAAGTTAAAGTTAAAGTTAAAGTTAAATTTAAAGTTAAAGTTAAAATTAATGTTAAAGTTAAAGTTAAAGTTGAAGTTAAAGTTAAAGTTAAAGTTAAAGTTAAAGTTAAAGTTAAAGCTAAAGTTAAAGTTAAAGTTAAATTTAAATTTAAAGTTAAAGTTAAAGTTAAAGTTAAAGTTAATGTTAAAGTTAAAGTTAAAGTTAAAGTTGAAGTTAAAGTTAAAGTTAAAATTAAAGTTAAAGTTAAAGTTAAAGTTAAAGTTAAAGTTAAATTTAAAGTTAAAGTTAAAGTTAAAGTTAAAGTTAAAGTTAAAGTTAAATTTAACTTTAAAGTTAAAGTTAAAGTTAATGTTAAAGTTAAAGTTAAAGTTAAAGTTAAAGTTAAAGTTAAAGCGAAAGTTAAAGTTAAAGTTAAAGTTAAAGTTAAAGATAAGTTAAAGTTAAAGTTAAAGTTAAAGCTAAAGTTAAAGTTAAAGTTAAAGTAAAAGTTAAAGTTAAAGCGAAAGTTAAAGTTAAAGTTAAAGTTAAAGTAAAAGTTAAAGCGAAAGTTAAAGTTAAAGTTGAAGTTAAAGTTAAAGGTAAAGTTAAACTTAAAGTTAAAGCTAAAGTTAAAGTTAAAGTTAAAGTTAAGGTTAAAGTTAAAGTTAAAGTTAAAGTTAAAGTTAAAGTTAAAGTTAAAGTTAAAGTTAAAGTTAAAGTTAAAGTTAAAGTTAAAGTTAAAGTTAAAGTTAAAATTAAAGCTAAATTTAAAGTTAAGGTTAAAGTTAAAGTTAAAGTTAAAGCTAAAGTTAAAGTTAAAGTTAAAGTTAAAGTTAAAGTTAAAGTTAAAGTTAAGGTTAAAGTTAAAGTTAAAGTTAAAGTTAAAGTTAAAGTTAAAGTTAAAGTTAAAGTTAAAGTTAAAGTTAAAGTTAAAGTTAAAGTTAAAGTTAAAATTAAAGCTAAAGTTAAAGTTAAGGTTAAAGTTAAAGTTAAAGTTAAAGCTAAAGTTAAAGTTAAAGTTAAAGTTAAAGTTAAAGTTAAAGTTAAAGTTAAAGTTAAGGTTAAAGTTAAAGTTAAAGTTAAAGTTAAAGTTAAGGTTAAAGTTAAAGTTAAAGTTAAAGTTAAAGTTAAAGTTAAAGTTAAAGTTAAAGTTAAAGTTAAAGTTAAAGTTAAAGTTAAAGTTAAAGTTAAAATTAAAGCTAAAGTTAAAGTTAAGGTTAAAGTTAAAGTTAAAGCTAAAGTTAAAGTTAAAGCGAAAGTTAAAGTTAAAGTTAAACTTAAAGTTAAAGTTAAAATTAAAGTTAAAGTTAAAGTTAAAGCGAAAGTTAAAGTTAAAGTTAAAGTTAAACTTAAAGTTAAAGTTAAAATTAAAGTTAAAGTTAAAGTTACAGTTACAGTTAAAGTTAAATTTAAATTTAAAGTTAAAGTTAAAATTAAAGTTAAAGTTAAAGTTAAAGTTAAAGTTACAGTTAAAGTTAAAGTTAAAGTTAAAGCTAAAGTTAAAGTTAAAGTTAAACTTAAAGTTAAAGTTAAGGTTAAAGTTAAGGTTAAAGTTAAAGTTAAAGTTAAAGTTAAGGTTAAAGTTAAAGTTAAAGTTAAAGTTAAAGTTAAAGTTAAAGTTAAAATTAAAGCTAAAGTTAAAGTTAAGGTTAAAGTTAAAGTTAAAGTTAAAGTTAAAGTTAAAGCTAAAGTTAAAGTTAAAGTTAAAATTAAAGCTAAATTTAAAGTTAAAGTTAAAGTTAAGGTTAAAGTTAAAGTTAAAGTTAAAATTAAAGTTAAAATTAAAGCTAAAGTTAAAGTTAAGGTTAAAGTTAAAGTTAAAGTTAAAGCTAAAGTTAAAGTTAAAGTTAAAGTTAAAGTTAAAGTTAAAGTTAAAGTTAAATTTAAAGTTAAAGTTAAAGTTAAAGTTAAAGCGAAAGTTAAAGTTAAAGTTAAACTTAAAGTTAAAGTTAAAATTAAAGTTAAAGTTAAAGTTAAAGCGAAAGTTAAAGTTAAAGTTAAAGTTAAAGTTAAAGTTAAACTTAAAGTTAAAGTTAAAATTAAAGTTAAAGTTAAAGTTACAGTTACAGTTAAAGTTAAATTTAAATTTAAAGTTAAAGTTAAAGTTAAAATTAAAGTTAAAGTTAAAGTTAAAGTTACAGTTAAAGTTAAAGTTAAAGCTAAAGTTAAAGTTAAAGTTAAACTTAAAGTTAAAGTTAAGGTTAAAGTTAAGGTTAAAGTTAAAGTTAAAGTAAAAGTTAAAGTTAAAGCGAAAGTTAAAGTTAAGGTTAAAGTTAAAGATAAAGTTAAAGTTAAAGTTAAAGTTAAAGTTAAAGTAAAAGTTAAAGTTAAAGTTAAAGCTAAGGTTAAAGTTAAAGTTAAAGTTAAAGTTAAAGTTAAGGTTAAACTTAAAGTTAAAGTTAAAACTAAAGTTAAAGTTACAGTTAAAGTTAAAGTTAAATTTAAAGTTAAAGTTAAAGTTAAGGTTAAAGTTAAAGTTAAAGCGAAAGTTAAAGTTAAAGTTAAAGTTAAAGTTAAAGTTAAAGTTAAAGTTAAAGTTAAAGTTAAAGTTAAAGTTAAGGTTAAACTTAAAGTTAAAGTTAAAATTAAAGTTAAAGTTACAGTTAAAGTTAAACTTAAAGTTAAAGTTAAGGTTAAAGTTAAGGTTAAAGTTAAAGTTAAAGCGAAAGTTAAAGTTAAAGTTAAAGTTGAAGTTAAAGTTAAAGTTAAAGCTAAAGTTAAAGTTAAAGTTAAAGTTAAGGTTAAAGTTAAAGTTAAAGCTAAAGTTAAAGTTAAAGTTAAAGTTAAAGTTAAAGTTAAAGCGAAAGTTAAAGTTAAAGTTAATGTTAAAGTTAAAGTTAAAGTTAAAGTTAAAGTTAAAGTTAAATTTAAAGTTAAAGTTAAAGTTAAAGCTAAAGTTAAAGTTCAAGTTTAAGTTAAGGTTAAAGTTAAAGTTAAAGTTAAAGTTAAAGTTAAAGCTAAAGTTAAAGTTAAAGTTAAACTTAAAGCTAAAGTTAAGGTTAAAGTTAAGGTTAAAGTTAAAGTTACAGTTAAAGTTAAAGTTAAAGTAAAAGTTAAAGTTAAAGCGAAAGTTAAAGTTAAGGTTAAAGTTAAAGATAAAGTTAAAGTTAAAGTTAAAGTTAAAGTTAAAGTTAAAGTTAAAGCTAAAGTTAAAGTTAAAGTTAAAGTTAAAGTTAAGGTTAAAGTTAAAGTTAAAGTTAATGTTAAAGTTAAAGTTAAAGTTAAAGTTGAAGTTAAAGTTAAAGTTAAAGTAAAAGTTAAAGTTAAAGCGAAAGTTAAAGTTAAGGTTAAAGTTAAAGCGAAAGTTAAAGTTAAAGTTGAAGTTAAAGTTAAAGTTAAAGTTAAACTTAAAGTTAAAGCTAAAGTTAAAGTTAAAGTTAAAGTTAAAGTTAAAGTTAAAGTTAAAGTTAAGGTTAAAGTTAAAGTTAAAGTTAAAATTAAAGTTAAAGTTAAAGTTAAAGTTAAAGTTAAAGTTAAAGTTAAAGTTAAAGTTAAAGTTAAAGTTAAAGTTAAAGTTAAAGTTAAAGCTAAAGTTAAAGTTAAAGTTAAGGTTAAAGTTAAGGTTAAAGTTAAAGTTAAAGTTAAAGTTAAAGTTAACGTTAAAGCTAAAGTTAAAGTTAAATTAAAGTTAATGTGAAAGTTAAAGTTAAAGTTAAAGTTAAAGTGAAAGTTAAAGTTAAAGTGAAAGTTAAAGTTAAAGTTAAAGTTAAAGTTAAAGTTAAAGTTAAATTTAAAGTTTAAGTTAAAGTTAAAGTTAAAGTTAATGTTAAAGTTAAAGTTAAAGTTAAAGTTAAAGTTAAATTTAAAGTTAAAGTTAAAGCTAAAGTTAAAGTTAAAGTTAATGTTAAAGTTAAAGTTAAAGTTAAAGTTAAAGTGAAAGTTAAAGTTAAAGTTAAAGTTAAAGTTAAAGTTGAAGTTAAAGTTAAAGTTAAAGTTAAAGTTAAAATTAAAGTTAAAGTTAAAGTTAAATTTATGGTTAAAGTTAAAGTTAATGTTAAAGTTAAAGTTAAAGTTAATGTTAAAGTTAAAGTTAAAGTTAAAGTTAAAGTTAAAAATAAAGTAAATGTTAAAGTGAAAGTTAAAGTCAAAGTTAAAGTTAAGGTTAAAGTTAAAGTTAAAATTAAAGTTAAAGTTAAAGTTAAAGTTAAAGTTACAGTTAAAGTTAAAGTTAAATTTAAAGTTAAAGTTAAAGTTAAAGCTAAAGTTTAAGTTAAAGTTAAAGTTAAAGTTAAACTTAAAGCTAAAGTTAAAGTTAAAGTTAAAGTAAAATTTAAAGTTAAAGCGAAAGTTAAAGTTAAAGTTAAAGCGAAAGTTAAAGTTAAAGTTAAAGTTAAAGTTAATGTTAATGTTAATGTTAAAGTTAAAGTTAAAGTTAAAGTTAAAGTTAATGTTAAAGTTAAAGTTAAAGTTAAAGTTAAATTTAAATTTAAAATTAAAGTTAAAGTTAAAGTTAAAGTTAAATTTAAAGTTAAAGTTAAAGCTAAAGTTAAAGTTAATGTTAGTGTTAAAGTTAAAGTTAAAGTTAAAGTTAGTGTTAAAGTTAAAGTTAAAGTTAAAGTTAAAGTGAAAGTTAAAGTTAAAGTTAAAGTGAAAGTTAAAGTGAAAGTTAAAGTTAAAGTTAAAGTTAAAGTTAAAGTTAAAGTTAAAGTTGAAGTTAAAGTTAAAGTTAAAGTTAAAGTTAAAGTTAAAGTTAAAGTTAAAGTTAAAGTTAAAGTTAAAGTTAAAGTTAAAGTTAAAATTAAAGTTAAAGTTAAAGTTAAAGTTAAATTTAAATTTAAAGTTAAAGTTAAAATTAATGTTAAAGTTAAAGTTAAAGTTAAAGTTGAAGTTAAAGTTAAAGTTAAAGTTAAAGTTAAAGTTAAAGTTAAAGTTAAATTTAAATTTAAAGTTAAAGTTAAAGTTAAAGTTAAAGTTAATGTTAAAGTTAAAGTTAAAGTTAAAGTTGAAGTTAAAGTTAAAGTTAAAGTTAAAGTTAAAGTTAAAGTTAATGTTAAAGTTAAAGTTAAAGTTAAAGTTAAAGTTAAAGTTAAATTTAAATTTAAAATTAAAGTTAAAGTTAAAGTTAAAGTTAAATTTAAAGTTAAAGTTAAAGTTAAAGTTAAAGTTAATGTTAAAGTTAAAGTTAAAGTTAAAGTTAAAGTTAAAGTTAAAGTTAATTTTAAAGTTAAAGTTAAAGTTAAAGTTAAATTTAAATTTAAAATTAAAGTTAAAGTTAAAGTTAAAGTTAAATTTAAAGTTAAAGTTAAAGCTAAAGTTAAAGTTAATGTTAGTGTTAAAGTTAAAGTTAAAGTTAGTGTTAAAGTTAAAGTTAAAGTTAAAGTTAAAGTTAAAGTGAAAGTTAAAGTTAAAGTTAAAGTGAAAGTTAAAGTGAAAGTTAAAGTTAAAGTTAAAGTTAAAGTTAAAGTTGAAGTTAAAGTTAAAGTTAAAGTTAAAGTTAAAGTTAAAGTTAAAGTTAAAGTTAAAGTTAAAGTTAAAATTAAAGTTAAAGTTAAAGTTAAAGTTAAAGTTAAAGTTAAATTTAAAGTTAAAGTTAAAGTTAAAGTTAATGTTAAAGTTAAAGTTAAAGTTAAAGTTAAATTTAAAGTTAAAGTTAAAATTAATGTTAAAGTTAAAGTTAAAGTTGAAGTTAAAGTTAAAGTTAAAGTTAAAGTTAAAGTTAAAGTTAAAGTTAAAGTTAAAGCTAAAGTTAAAGTTAAAGTTAAATTTAAATTTAAAGTTAAAGTTAAAGTTAAAGTTAAAGTTAATGTTAAAGTTAAAGTTAAAGTTAAAGTTGAAGTTAAAGTTAAAGTTAAAATTAAAGTTAAAGTTAAAGTTAAAGTTAAAGTTAAAGTTAAATTTAAAGTTAAAGTTAAAGTTAAAGTTAAAGTTAAATTTAACTTTAAATTTAAAGTTAAAGTTAATGTTAAAGTTAAAGTTAAAGTTAAAGTTAAAGTTAAAGTTAAAGCGAAAGTTAAAGTTAAAGTTAAAGTTAAAGTTAAAGATAAGTTAAAGTTAAAGTTAAAGTTAAAGCTAAAGTTAAAGTTAAAGTTAAAGTAAAAGTTAAAGTTAAAGCGAAAGTTAAAGTTAAAGTTAAAGTTAAAGTAAAAGTTAAAGCGAAAGTTAAAGTTAAAGTTGAAGTTAAAGTTAAAGGTAAAGTTAAACTTAAAGTTAAAGCTAAAGTTAAAGTTAAAGTTAAAGTTAAGGTTAAAGTTAAAGTTAAAGTTAAAGTTAAAGTTAAAGTTAAAGTTAAAGTTAAAGTTAAAGTTAAAGTTAAAGTTAAAGTTAAAGTTAAAGTTAAAGTTAAAGTTAAAATTAAAGCTAAATTTAAAGTTAAGGTTAAAGTTAAAGTTAAAGTTAAAGCTAAAGTTAAAGTTAAAGTTAAAGTTAAAGTTAAAGTTAAAGTTAAAGTTAAGGTTAAAGTTAAAGTTAAAGTTAAAGTTAAAGTTAAAGTTAAAGTTAAAGTTAAAGTTAAAGTTAAAGTTAAAGTTAAAGTTAAAATTAAAGCTAAAGTTAAAGTTAAGGTTAAAGTTAAAGTTAAAGTTAAAGCTAAATTTAAAGTTAAAGTTAAAGTTAAAGTTAAAGTTAAAGTTAAAGTTAAAGTTAAGGTTAAAGTTAAAGTTAAAGTTAAAGTTAAAGTTAAGGTTAAAGTTAAAGTTAAAGTTAAAGTTAAAGTTAAAGTTAAAGTTAAAGTTAAAGTTAAAGTTAAAGTTAAAGTTAAAGTTAAAGTTAAAGTTAAAGTTAAAGTTAAAATTAAAGCTAAAGTTAAAGTTAAGGTTAAAGTTAAAGTTAAAGCTAAAGTTAAAGTTAAAGCGAAAGTTAAAGTTAAAGTTAAACTTAAAGTTAAAGTTAAAATTAAAGTTAAAGTTAAAGTTAAAGCGAAAGTTAAAGTTAAAGTTAAAGTTAAACTTAAAGTTAAAGTTAAAATTAAAGTTAAAGTTAAAGTTACAGTTACAGTTAAAGTTAAATTTAAATTTAAAGTTAAAGTTAAAATTAAAGTTAAAGTTAAAGTTAAAGTTAAAGTTACAGTTAAAGTTAAAGTTAAAGTTAAAGCTAAAGTTAAAGTTAAAGTTAAACTTAAAGTTAAAGTTAAGGTTAAAGTTAAGGTTAAAGTTAAAGTTAAAGTTAAAGTTAAGGTTAAAGTTAAAGTTAAAGTTAAAGTTAAAGTTAAAATTAAAGCTAAAGTTAAAGTTAAGGTTAAAGTTAAAGTTAAAGTTAAAGTTAAAGCTAAAGTTAAAGTTAAAGTTAAAATTAAAGCTAAATTTAAAGTTAAAGTTAAAGTTAAGGTTAAAGTTAAAGTTAAAGTTAAAATTAAAGTTAAAATTAAAGCTAAAGTTAAAGTTAAGGTTAAAGTTAAAGTTAAAGTTAAAGCTAAAGTTAAAGTTAAAGTTAAAGTTAAAGTTAAAGTTAAAGTTAAAGTTAAATTTAAAGTTAAAGTTAAAGTTAAAGTTAAAGCGAAAGTTAAAGTTAAAGTTAAACTTAAAGTTAAAGTTAAAATTAAAGTTAAAGTTAAAGTTAAAGCGAAAGTTAAAGTTAAAGTTAAAGTTAAAGTTAAAGTTAAACTTAAAGTTAAAGTTAAAATTAAAGTTAAAGTTAAAGTTACAGTTACAGTTAAAGTTAAATTTAAATTTAAAGTTAAAGTTAAAGTTAAAATTAAAGTTAAAGTTAAAGTTAAAGTTACAGTTAAAGTTAAAGTTAAAGTTAAAGTTAAAGTTAAAGTTAAAGTTAAACTTAAAGTTAAAGTTAAGGTTAAAGTTAAGGTTAAAGTTAAAGTTAAAGTAAAAGTTAAAGTTAAAGCGAAAGTTAAAGTTAAGGTTAAAGTTAAAGATAAAGTTAAAGTTAAAGTTAAAGTTAAAGTTAAAGTAAAAGTTAAAGTTAAAGTTAAAGCTAAGGTTAAAGTTAAAGTTAAAGTTAAAGTTAAAGTTAAGGTTAAACTTAAAGTTAAAGTTAAAACTAAAGTTAAAGTTACAGTTAAAGTTAAAGTTAAATTTAAAGTTAAAGTTAAAGTTAAGGTTAAAGTTAAAGTTAAAGCGAAAGTTAAAGTTAAAGTTAAAGTTAAAGTTAAAGTTAAAGTTAAAGTTAAAGTTAAAGTTAAAGTTAAAGTTAAAGTTAAGGTTAAACTTAAAGTTAAAGTTAAAATTAAAGTTAAAGTTACAGTTAAAGTTAAACTTAAAGTTAAAGTTAAGGTTAAAGTTAAGGTTAAAGTTAAAGTTAAAGCGAAAGTTAAAGTTAAAGTTAAAGTTGAAGTTAAAGTTAAAGTTAAAGCTAAAGTTAAAGTTAAAGTTAAAGTTAAAGTTAAGGTTAAAGTTAAAGTTAAAGCTAAAGTTAAAGTTAAAGTTAAAGTTAAAGTTAAAGTTAAAGCGAAAGTTAAAGTTAAAGTTAATGTTAAAGTTAAAGTTAAAGTTAAAGTTAAAGTTAAAGTTAAATTTAAAGTTAAAGTTAAAGTTAAAGCTAAAGTTAAAGTTCAAGTTTAAGTTAAGGTTAAAGTTAAAGTTAAAGTTAAAGTTAAAGTTAAAGCTAAAGTTAAAGTTAAAGTTAAAGCGAAAGTTAAAGTTAAAGTTAAACTTAAAGTTAAAATTAAAGTTAAAGTTAAAGTTACAGTTAAAGTTAAAGTTAAATTTAAAGTTAAAGCTAAAGTTAAAGCTAAAGTTTAAGTTAAAGTTAACGTTAAACTTAAAGTTAAAGTTAAGGTTAAAGTTGAAGTTAAAGTTAAAGTTAAAGTTAAAGTTAAAGCGAAAGTTAAAGTTAAAGTTAAAGTTAAAGCGAAAGTTAAAGTTAAAGTTAATGTTAAAGTTAAAGTTAAAGTTAAACTTAAAGTTAAAGATAAGTTAAAGTTAAAGTTAAAGTTAAGGTTAAAGTTAAAGTTAAAGCGAAAGTTAAAGTTAAAGTTAAAGTTAAAGTTAAAGTTAAAGTTAAACTTAAAGTTAAAGTTAAAATTAAAGTTAAAGTTACAGTTAAAGTTAAAGTTAAATTTAAAGTTAAAGTTCAAGCTAAAGTTTAAGTTAAAGTTAAAGTTAAACTTAAAGTTAAAGTTAATGTTAAAGTTAAAGTTAAATTTAAAGTTAAAGTTAAAGTTAAAGTTAAAGTTAAAGTTAAAGTAAAAGTTAAAGGTAAATTTAAAGTTAAAGTCAAAGTTAAAGTTAATGTTAAAGTTAAGGTTAAAGTTAAAGTTAAAGTTAAAGTTAAAGCTAAAGTTAAAGTCAAAGTTAAAGTAAAAGTTAAAGTTAAAGCAAAAGTTAATGTTAAAGTTAAAGTTAAACTAAAAGTTAAAGTTAAAGCGAAAGTTAAAGTTAAAGTTAAAGTTAAAGTAAAAGTTAAAGTTAAAGTTAAGGTTAAAGTTAAGGTTAAAGTTAAAGTTAAAGTTAAAGCGAAAGTTAAAGTTAAAGTTAAAGTTAAACTTAAAGTTAAAGTTAAAGTTAAAATTAAAGTTAAAGTTAAAGTTAAAGTTACAGTTAAAGTTAAAGTTAAATTTAAAGTTAAAGTTAAAGTTAAAGTTAAAGCTAAAGTTTAAGTTAAAGTTAAACTTAAAGTTAAAGTTAAGGTTAAAGTTAAGGTTAAAGTTAAAGTTAAAATTAAAGTTAAAGTTAAAGTAAAAGTAAAAGTAAAAGTAAAAGTTAAAGTTAAAGTTAAAGTTAAAGTTAAAGCTAAAGTTAAAGTTAAAGTTAAAATTAAAGTTAAAGTTAAAGTAAAAGTTAAAGTTAAAGCGAAAGTTAAAGTTAAAGTTAAAAATAAAGTTAATGTTAAAGTGAAAGTTAAAGTCAAAGTTAAAGTTAAAGTTAAAGTTAAAGTTAAAGTTAAAGTTAAAGTTAAAGTTAAAGTTAAAGTTAAAGTTAAAGTTAAAGCTAAAGTTAAAGTTAAAGTAAAAGTTAAAGTTAAAGCAAAAGTTAAAGTTAAAATTAAAGTTAAAGTTAAAGTTAAAGTTAAAGCTAAAGTTAAAGTTAAAGTTAAAGTTAAAGTTAAAGTTAAAGTTAAAGTTAAAGTTAAAGTTAAAGCTAAAGTTAAAGTTAAAGTAAAAGTTAAAGTTAAAGCAAAAGTTAAAGTTAAAGTTAAAGTTAAAGTTAAAGCTAAAGTTAAAGTTAAAGTTAAAGTTAAAGTTAAAGTTAAAGTTAAAGTTAAAGTTAAAGTTAAAGTTAAAGTTAAAGTTAAAGTTAAAGTTAAAGTTATGGTTAAAGTTAAAGTTAAATTTAAAGTTAAAGTTAAAGTTAAAGTTAAAGCTAAAGTTTAAGTTAAAGTTAAACTTAAAGTTAAAGTTAAGGTTAAAGTTAAGGTTAAAGTTAAAGTTAAAATTAAAGTTAAAGTTAAAGTAAAAGTAAAAGTAAAAGTTAAAGTTAAAGTAAAAGTAAAAGTTAAAGTTAAAGTTAAAGCTAAAGCTAAAGCTAAAGTTAAAGTTAAAGTTAAAGTTAAAGTTAAAATTAAAGTTAAAGTTAAAGTTAAAGTAAAAGTTAAAGTTAAAGCGAAAGTTAAAGTTAAAGTTAAAAATAAAGTTAATGTTAAAGTGAAAGTTAAAGTCAAAGTTAAAGTTAAAGTTAAAGTTAAAGTTAAAGTTAAAGTTAAAGTTAAAGTTAAAGTTAAAGTTAAAGTTAAAGTTAAAACTAAAGTTAAAGTTAAAGTAAAAGTTAAAGTTAAAGCAAAAGTTAAAGTTAAAGTTAAAGTTAAAGTTAAAGCTAAAGTTAAAGTTAAAGTTAAAGTTAAAGTTAAAGTTAAAGTTAAATTTAATGTTAAAGTTAAAGTTAAAGCTAAAGTTAAAGTTAAATTAAAAGTTAAAGTTAAAGCAAAAGTTAAAGTTAAAGTTAAAGTTAAAGTTAAAGTTAAAGTTAAAGCTAAAGTTAAAGTTAAAGTTAAAGTTAAAGTAAAAGTTAAAGTTAAAGCAAAAGTTAAAGTTAAAGTTAAAGTTAAAGTTAAAGCTAAAGTTAAAGTTAAAGTTAAAGTTAAAGTGAAAGTTAAAGTTAAAGTGAAAGTTAAAGTTAAAGTTAAAGTTAAAGTTAAAGTTAAAGTTAAAGTTAAAGTTGAAGTTAAAGTTAAAGTTAAAGTTAAAGTTAAATTTAAAGTTAAAGTTAAAGTTAAAGTTAAAGTTAAATTTAAATTTAAACTTAAAGTTAAAGTTAAAATTAAAGTTAAAGTTAAAGTTAAAGCGAAAGTTAAAGTTAAAGTTAAAGTTAAAGTTAAAGTTAAAGTTAAAGTTAAAGTTAAACTTAAAGTTAAAGTTAAAATTAAAGTTAAAGTTAAAGTTACAGTTACAGTTAAAGTTAAATTTAAATTTAAAGTTAAAGTTAAAGTTAAAATTAAAGTTAAAGTTAAAGTTAAAGTTAAAGTTAAAGTTAAAGTTAAAGCTAAAGTTAAAGTTAAAGTTAAAATTAAAGTTAAAGTTAAAGTAAAAGTTAAAGTTAAAGCGAAAGTTAAAGTTAAAGTTAAAAATAAAGTTAATGTTAAAGTGAAAGTTAAAGTCAAAGTTAAAGTTAAAGTTAAAGTTAAAGTTAAAGTTAAAGTTAAAGCTAAAGTTAAAGTTAAAGTAAAAGTTAAAGTTAAAGCAAAAGTTAAAGTTAAAGTTAAAGCTAAAGTTAAAGTTAAAGTTAAAGTTAAAGTTAAAGTTAAAGTTAAAGTTAAAGTTAAAGTTAAAGTTAAAGTTAAAGTTAAAGTTAAAGTTAAAGCTAAAGTTAAAGTTAAAGTAAAAGTTAAAGTTAAAACAAAAGTTAAAGTTAAAGTTAAAGTTAAAGTTAAAGCTAAAGTTAAAGTTAAAGTTAAAGTTAAAGTTAAAGTTAAAGTTAAAGTTAAAGTTAAAGTTAAAGTTAAAGTTAAAGTTAAAGTTAAAGTTATGGTTAAAGTTAAAGTTAAATTTAAAGTTAAAGTTAAAGTTAAAGTTAAAGCTAAAGTTTAAGTTAAAGTTAAACTTAAAGTTAAAGTTAAGGTTAAAGTTAAGGTTAAAGTTAAAGTTAAAATTAAAGTTAAAGTTAAAGTAAAAGTAAAAGTTAAAGTTAAAGTAAAAGTAAAAGTTAAAGTTAAAGTTAAAGCTAAAGCTAAAGCTAAAGTTAAAGTTAAAGTTAAAGTTAAAGTTAAAATTAAAGTTAAAGTTAAAGTTAAAGTAAAAGTTAAAGTTAAAGCGAAAGTTAAAGTTAAAGTTAAAAATAAAGTTAATGTTAAAGTGAAAGTTAAAGTCAAAGTTAAAGTTAAAGTTAAAGTTAAAGTTAAAGTTAAAGTTAAAGTTAAAGTTAAAGTTAAAGTTAAAGTTAAAGTTAAAGTTAAAGTTAAAACTAAAGTTAAAGTTAAAGTAAAAGTTAAAGTTAAAGCAAAAGTTAAAGTTAAAGTTAAAGTTAAAGTTAAAGTTAAAGTTAAAGTTAAAGCTAAAGTTAAAGTTAAAGTTAAAGTTAAAGTTAAAGTTAAATTTAATGTTAAAGTTAAAGTTAAAGCTAAAGTTAAAGTTAAATTAAAAGTTAAAGTTAAAGCAAAAGTTAAAGTTAAAGTTAAAGTTAAAGTTAAAGCTAAAGTTAAAGTTAAAGTTAAAGTAAAAGTTAAAGTTAAAGCAAAAGTTAAAGTTAAAGTTAAAGTTAAAGTTAAAGCTAAAGTTAAAGTTAAAGTTAAAGTTAAAGTGAAAGTTAAAGTTAAAGTGAAAGTTAAAGTTAAAGTTAAAGTTAAAGTTAAAGTTAAAGTTAAAGTTAAAGTTAAAGTTGAAGTTAAAGTTAAAGTTAAAGTTAAATTTAAAGTTAAAGTTAAAGCTAAAGTTAAATTTAAATTTAAAGTTAAAGTTAAAGTTAAAGTTAAAGTTAATGTTAAAGTTAAAGTTAAAGTTAAAGTTGAAGTTAAAGTTAAAGTTAAAGTTAAAGTTAAAGTTAAAATTAAAGTTAAAGTTAAAGTTAAAGTTAAATTTAAAGTTAAAGTTAAAGTTAAAGTTAAAGTTAAATTTAACTTTAAAGTTAAAGTTAAAGTTAATGTTAAAGTTAAAGTTAAAGTTAAAGTTAAAGCGAAAGTTAAAGTTAAAGTTAAAGTTAAAGGTAAAGTTAAAGTTAAAGTTAAAGTTAAAGCTAAAGTTAAAGTTAAAGTTAAAGTAAAAGTTAAAGTTAAAGCGAAAGTTAAAGTTAAAGTTAAAGTTAAAGTAAAAGTTAAAGCGAAAGTTAAAGTTAAAGTTGAAGTTAAAGTTAAAGGTAAAGTTAAACTTAAAGTTAAAGCTAAAGTTAAAGTTAAAGTTAAGGTTAAAGTTAAAGTTAAAGTTAAAGTTAAAGTTAAAGTTAAAGTTAAAGTTAAAATTAAAGCTAAATTTAAAGTTAAGGTTAAAGTTAAAGTTAAAGCTAAAGTTAAAGTTAAAGTTAAAGTTAAAGTTAAAGTTAAAGTTAAGGTTAAAGTTAAAGTTAAAGTTAAAGTTAAAGTTAAAATTAAAGCTAAAGTTAAAGTTAAGGTTAAAGTTAAAGTTAAAGTTAAAGCTAAAGTTAAAGTTAAAGTTAAAGTTAAAGTTAAGGTTAAAGTTAAAGTTAAAGTTAAAGTTAAAGTTAAGGTTAAAGTTAAAGTTAAAGTTAAAGTTAAAGTTAAAGTTAAAGTTAAAGTTAAAGTTAAAGTTAAAGTTAAAGTTAAAGTTAAAGTTAAAGTTAAAGTTAAAATTAAAGCTAAAGTTAAAGTTAAGGTTAAAGTTAAAGTTAAAGTTAAAGCTAAAGTTAAAGTTAAAGTTAAAGCGAAAGTTAAAGTTAAAGTTAAACTTAAAGTTAAAGTTAAAATTAAAGTTAAAGTTAAAGTTAAACTTAAAGTTAAAGTTAAAATTAAAGTTAAAGTTAAACTTAAAGTTAAAGTTAAAATTAAAGTTAAAGTTAAAGTTACAGTTACAGTTAAAGTTAAATTTAAATTTAAAGTTAAAGTTAAAATTAAAGTTAAAGTTAAAGTTAAAGTTACAGTTAAAGTTAAAGTTAAAGCTAAAGTTAAAGTTAAAGTTAAACTTAAAGTTAAAGTTAAGGTTAAAGTTAAGGTTAAAGTTAAAGTTAAAGTTAAAGTTAAGGTTAAAGTTAAAGTTAAAGTTAAAATTAAAGCTAAAGTTAAAGTTAAGGTTAAAGTTAAAGTTAAAGTTAAAGTTAAAGCTAAAGTTAAAGTTAAAGTTAAAATTAAAGCTAAATTTAAAGTTAAAGTTAAAGTTAAGGTTAAAGTTAAAGTTAAAGTTAAAGTTAAAATTAAAGTTAAAATTAAAGCTAAAGTTAAAGTTAAGGTTAAAGTTAAAGTTAAAGTTAAAGCTAAAGTTAAAGTTAAAGTTAAAGTTAAAGTTAAAGTTAAAGTTAAAGTTAAAGTTAAAGTTAAAGTTAAAGTTAAAGTTAAAGTTAAAGTTAAAGCGAAAGTTAAAGTTAAAGTTAAACTTAAAGTTAAAGTTAAAATTAAAGTTAAAGTTAAAGTTAAAGCGAAAGTTAAAGTTAAAGTTAAAGTTAAAGTTAAAGTTAAAGTTAAACTTAAAGCTAAAGTTAAAATTAAAGTTAAAGTTAAAGTTACAGTTACAGTTAAAGTTAAATTTAAATTTAAAGTTAAAGTTAAAGTTAAAATTAAAGTTAAAGTTAAAGTTAAAGTTAAAGTTACAGTTAAAGTTAAAGTTAAAGTTAAAGCTAAAGTTAAAGTTAAAGTTAAACTTAAAGTTAAAGTTAAGGTTAAAGTTAAGGTTAAAGTTAAAGTTAAAGTAAAAGTTAAAGTTAAAGCGAAAGTTAAAGTTAAGGTTAAAGTTAAAGATAAAGTTAAAGTTAAAGTTAAAGTTAAAGTTAAAGTAAAAGTTAAAGTTAAACTTAAAGCTAAGGTTAAAGTTAAAGTTAAAGTTAAAGTTAAAGTTAAAGTTAAGGTTAAACTTAAAGTTAAAGTTAAAATTAAAGTTAAAGTTACAGTTAAAGTTAAAGTTAAATTTAAAGTTAAAGTTAAAGTTAAGGTTAAAGTTAAAGTTAAAGCGAAAGTTAAAGTTAAAGTTAAAGTTAAAGTTAAAGTTAAGGTTAAACTTAAAGTTAAAGTTAAAATTAAAGTTAAAGTTACAGTTAAAGTTAAACTTAAAGTTAAAGTTAAGGTTAAAGTTAAGGTTAAAGTTAAAGTTAAACCGAAAGTTAAAGTTAAAGTTAAAGTTGAAGTTAAAGTTAAAGTTAAAGCTAAAGCTAAAGTTAAAGTTAAAGTTAAAGTTAAAGTTAAGGTTAAAGTTAAAGTTAAAGCTAAAGTTAAAGTTAAAGTTAAAGTTAAAGTTAAAGCGAAAGTTAAAGTTAATGTTAAAGTTAAAGTTAAAGTTAAAGTTAAAGTTAAATTTAAAGTTAAAGTTAAAGTTAAAGCTAAAGTTAAAGTTAAAGTTTAAGTTAAGGTTAAAGTTAAAGTTAAAGTTAAAGTTAAAGTTAAAGCTAAAGTTAAAGTTAAAGTTAAAGTTAAAGTTAAAGCGAAAGTTAAAGTTAAAGTTAAACTTAAAGTTAAAATTAAAGTTAAAGTTAAAGTTACAGTTAAAGTTAAAGTTAAATTTAAAGTTAAAGCTAAAGTTAAAGCTAAAGTTTAAGTTAAAGTTAACGTTAAACTTAAAGTTAAAGTTAAAGTTAAGGTTAAACTTGAAGTTAAAGTTAAAGTTAAAGTTAAAGCGAAAGTTAAAGTTAAAGTTAAAGTTAAAGTTAAAGCAAAAGTTAAAGTTAAAGTTAAAGTTAAAGTTAAAGTTAAAGCTAAAGTTAAAGTTAAAGTTAAAGTTAAAGTTAAAGTTAAAGTTAAAGTTAAAGTTAAAGTTAAAGTTAAAGTTAAAGTTAAAGTTAAAGCTAAAGTTAAAGTTAAAGTTAAAGTTAAAGTTAAAGTTAAAGTTAAAGTTAAAGTTAAAGTTAAAGTTAAAGTTAAAGTTAAAGCTAAAGTTAAAGTTAAAGTAAAAGTTAAAGTTAAAGCAAAAGTTAAAGTTAAAGTTAAAGTTAAAGTTAAAGTTAAAGCTAAAGTTAAAGTTAAAGTTAAAGTTAAAGTTAAAGTTAAAGTTAAAGTTATGGTTAAAGTTAAAGTTAAATTTAAAGTTAAAGTTAAAGTTAAAGTTAAAGCTAAAGTTTAAGTTAAAGTTAAACTTAAAGTTAAAGTTAAGGTTAAAGTTAAGGTTAAAGTTAAAGTTAAAATTAAAGTTAAAGTTAAAGTAAAAGTAAAAGTAAAAGTTAAAGTTAAAGTAAAAGTTAAAGTTAAAGTTAAAGCTAAAGCTAAAGCTAAAGTTAAAGTTAAAGTTAAAGTTAAAGTTAAAGTTAAAATTAAAGTTAAAGTTAAAGTTAAAGTTAAAGTAAAAGTTAAAGTTAAAGCGAAAGTTAAAGTTAAAGTTAAAAATAAAGTTAATGTTAAAGTGAAAGTTAAAGTCAAAGTTAAAGTTAAAGTTAAAGTTAAAGTTAAAACTAAAGTTAAAGTTAAAGTAAAAGTTAAAGTTAAAGCAAAAGTTAAAGTTAAAGCTAAAGTTAAAGTTAAAGTTAAAGTTAAAGTTAAAGTTAAAGTTAAAGTTAAAGTTAAAGTTAAAGTTAAATTTAATGTTAAAGTTAAAGTTAAAGCTAAAGTTAAAGTTAAATTAAAAGTTAAAGTTAAAGCAAAAGTTAAAGTTAAAGTTAAAGTTAAAGTTAAAGTTAAAGTTAAAGCTAAAGTTAAAGTTAAAGTTAAAGTAAAAGTTAAAGTTAAAGCAAAAGTTAAAGTTAAAGTTAAAGTTAAAGTTAAAGCTAAAGTTAAAGTTAAAGTTAAAGTTAAAGTGAAAGTTAAAGTTAAAGTGAAAGTTAAAGTTAAAGTTAAAGTTAAAGTTAAAGTTAAAGTTAAAGTTAAAGTTAAAGTTGAAGTTAAAGTTAAAGTTAAAGTTAAATTTAAAGTTAAAGTTAAAGTTAAAGTTAAAGTTAAATTTAAAGTTAAAGTTAAAGTTAAAGTTAATGTTAAAGTTAAAGTTAAAGTTAAAGTTAAAGTTAAAGTTAAAGTTAAAGTTAAAGTTGAAGTTAAAGTTGAAGTTAAAGTTAAAGTTAAAATTAAAGTTAAAGTTAAAGTTAAATTTATGGTTAAAGCTAAAGTTAATGTTAAAGTTAAAGTTAAAGTTAAAGTTAATGTTAAAGTTAAAGTTAAAGTTAAAGTTAAAGTTAAAGTTAAAAATAAAGTTAATGTTAAAGTGAAAGTTAAAGTCAAAGTTAAAGTTAAAGTTAAAGTTAAGGTTAAAGTTAAAGTTAAAGTTAAAGTTAAAAATAAAGTTAATGTTAAAGTGAAAGTTAAAGTCAAAGTTAAATTAAAGTTAAGGTTAAAGTTAAAGTTAAAATTAAAGTTAAAGTTAAAGTTACAGTTAAAGTTAAAGTTAAATTTAAAGTTAAAGTTAAAGTTAAAGCTAAAGTTTAAGTTAAAGTTAAAGTTAAACTTAAAGCTAAAGTTAAAGTTAAAGTTAAAGTAAAAGTTAAAGTTAAAGCGAAAGTTAAAGGTAAAGTTAAAGTTAAAGCGAAAGTTAAAGTTAAAGTCAAAGTTAATGTTAAAGTTAAAGTTAAAGTTAAAGTTAAAGTTAAAGTTAATGTTAAAGTTAAAGTTAAAGTTAAATTTAAATTTAAAATTAAAGTTAAAGTTAAAGGTAATGTTAAAGTTAAAGTTAAAGTTAAATTTAAAGTTAAAGTTAAAGCTAAAGTTAATGTTAATGTTAAAGTTAAAGTTAAAGTTAAAGTTAAAGTTAAAGTTAAAGTTAAAGTTAAAGTTAAAGTTAAAGTGAAAGTGAAAGTTAAAGTTAAAGTTAAAGTTAAAGTGAAAGTTAAAGTGAAAGTTAAAGTTAAAGTTAAAGTTAAAGTTAAAGTTAAAGTTAAAGTTAAAGTTAAAGTTAAAGTTAAAGTTAAAGTTGAAGTTAAAGTTAAAGTTAAAGTTAAAGTTAAAATTAAAGTTAAAGTTAAAGTTAAATTTAAAGTTAAAGTTAAAGTTAAAGTTAAAGTTAAAGTTAATGTTAAAGTTAAAGTTAAAGTTAAAGTTAAATTTAAATTTAAAGTTAAAGTTAAAATTAATGTTAAAGTTAAAGTTAAAGTTAAAGTTAAAGTTAAAGTTGAAGTTAAAGTTAAAGTTAAAGTTAAAGTTAAAGTTAAAGTTAAATTTAAATTTAAAGTTAAAGTTAAAGTTAAAGTTAATGTTAAAGTTAAAGTTAAAGTTAAAGTTAAAGTTAAAGTTAAAGTTGAAGTTAAAGTTAAAGTTAAAGTTAAAATTAAAGTTAAAGTTAAAGTTAAAGTTAAATTTAAAGTTAAAGTTAAAGTTAATGTTAAAGTTAAAGTTAAAGTTAAAGTTAAATTTAAATTTAAAGTTAAAGTTAAAGTTAAAGTTAATGTTAAAGTTAAAGTTAAAGTTAAAGTTAAAGTTAAAGTTAAAGTTATAGTTAAAGTTAAAGTTAAAGTTAAAGTTAAAGCGAAAGTTAAAGTTAAAGTTAAAGTTAAAGTTAAAGTTAAAGGTAAAGTTAAAGTTAAAGTTAAAGCTAAAGTTAAAGTTAAAGTAAAAGTTAAAGTTAAAGCGAAAGTTAAAATTAAAGTTAAAGTAAAAGTTAAAGCGAAAGTTAAAGTTAAAGTTGAAGTTAAAGTTAAAGTTAAAGTTAAACTTAAAGTTAAAGCTAAAGTTAAAGTTAAAGTTAAAGTTAAAGTTAAAGTTAAAGTTAAAGTTAAAGTTAAAGCGAAAGTTAAAGTTAGGTTAAACTTAAAGTTAAAGTTAAAATTAAAGTTAAAGTTAAAGTTAAAGCGAAAGTTAAAGTTAAAGTTAAAGTTAAAGTTAAAGTTAAACTTAAAGTTAAAGTTAAAATTAAAGTTAAAGTTACAGTTACAGTTAAAGTTAAATTTAAATTTAAAGTTAAAGTTAAAATTAAAGTTAAAGTTAAAGTTAAAGTTAAAGTTACAGTTAAAGTTAAAGTTAAAGTTAAAGCTAAAGTTAAAGTTAAAGTTAAACTTAAAGCTAAAGTTAAGGTTAAAATTAAGGTTAAAGTTAAAGTTAAAGTTAAAGTAAAAGTTAAAGTTAAAGCGAAAGTTAAAGTTAAGGTTAAAGTTAAAGATAAAGTTAAAGTTAAAGTTAAAGTTAAAGTTAAAGTTAAAGTTAAAGTTAAAGTTAAAGTTAAAGTTAAAGTTAAAGTTAAAGCTAAAGTTAAAGTTAAAGTTAAAGTTAAAGTTAAGGTTAAACTTAAAGTTAAAGTTAAAATTAAAGTTAAAGTTACAGTTAAAGTTAAAGTTAAATTTAAAGTTAAAGTTAAAGTTAAAGTTAAAGTTAAAGCTAAAGTTTAAGTTAAAGTTAAAGTTAAACTTAAAGTTAAAGTTAAAGTTAAGGTTAAAGTTAAGGTTAAGGTTAAAGTTAAAGTTAAAGTTAATGTTAAAGTTAAAGTTAAAGTTAAAGTTAAAGTTAAATTTAAATTTAAAATTAAAGTTAAAGTTAAAGTTAAAGTTAAAGTTAAATTTAAAGTTAAAGTTAAAGCTAAAGTTAAAGTTAATGTTAGTGTTAAAGTTAAAGTTAAAGTTAAAGTTAAAGTTAGTGTTAAAGTTAAAGTTAAAGTTAAAGTTAAAGTTAAAGTTAAAGTTAAAGTTAAAGTTAAAGTTAAAGTGAAAGTTAAAGTTAAAGTTAAAGTGAAAGTTAAAGTGAAAGTTAAAGTTAAAGTTAAAGTTGAAGTTAAAGTTAAAGCTAAAGTTAAAGTTAAAGTTAAAGTTAAAGTTAAAGTTAAAGTTAAAGTTAAAATTAAAGTTAAAGTTAAAGTTAAAGTTAAATTTAAAGTTAAAGTTAAAGTTAAAGTTAAAGTTAATGTTAAAGTTAAAGTTAAAGTTAAAGTTAAAGTTAAAGTTAAATTTAAATTTAAAGTTAAAGTTAAAATTAATGTTAAAGTTAAAGTTAAAGTTGAAGTTAAAGTTAAAGTTAAAGTTATAGTTAAAGTTAAATTTAAATTTAAAGTTAAAGTTAAAGTTAATGTTAAAGTTAAAGTTAAAGTTAAAGTTAAAGTTGAAGTTAAAGTTAAAGTTAAAGTTAAAGTTAATGTTAAAGTTAAAGTTAAAGTTAAAGTTAAAGTTAAAGTTAAAGTTAAAGTTAAAGTTAAAGTTAAATTTAAATTTAAAATTAAAGTTAAAGTTAAAGTTAAATTTAAAGTTAAAGTTAAAGTTAAAGTTAAAGTTGAAGTTAATGTTAAAGTTAAAGTTAAAGTTAAAGTTAATGTTAAAGTTAAAGTTAAAGTTAAAGTTAAAGTTAAATTTAAATTTAAAATTAAAGTTAAAGTTAAAGTTAAATTTAAAGTTAAAGTTAAAGCTAAAGTTAAAGTTAATGTTAGTGTTAAAGTTAAAGTTAAAGTTAAAGTTAGTGTTAAAGTTAAAGTTAAAGTTAAAGTTAAAGTTAAAGTTAAAGTTAAAGTGAAAGTTAAAGTTAAAGTTAAAGTGAAAGTTAAAGTGAAAGTTAAAGTTAAAGTTAAAGTTAAAGTTAAAGTTAAAGTTAAAGTTAAAGTTGAAGTTAAAGTTAAAGTTAAAGTTAAAGTTAAAGTTAAAGTTAAAGTTAAAGTTAAAGTTAAAGTTAAAGTTAAAGTTAAAGTTAAAGTTAAAGTTAAAGTTAAAGTTAAAATTAAAGTTAAAGTTAAAGTTAAAGTTAAATTTAAAGTTAAAGTTAAAGTTAAAGTTAATGTTAAAATTAAAGTTAAAGTTAAAGTTAAAGTTAAAGTTAAAGTTAAAGTTAAAGTTAAATTTAAATTTAAAGTTAAAGTTACAATTAATGTTAAAGTTAAAGTTAAAGTTGAAGTTAAAGTTAAAGTTAAAGTTAAAGTTAAATTTAAATTTAAAGTTAAAGTTAAAGTTAAAGTTAAAGTTAAAGTTAAAGTTAAAGTTAAAGTTAATGTTAAAGTTAAAGTTAAAGTTGAAGTTAAAGTTAAAGTTAAAATTAAAGTTAAAGTTAAAGTTAAAGTTAAATTTAAAGTTAAAGTTAAAGTTAAAGTTAAAGTTAAATTTAACTTTAAAGTTAAAGTTAAAGTTAATGTTAAAGTTAAAGTTAAAGTTAAAGTTAAAGTTAAAGTTAAAGTTAAAGTTAAAGTTAAAGCGAAAGTTAAAGTTAAAGTTAAAGTTAAAGTTAAAGGTAAAGTTAAAGTTAAAGTTAAAGTTAAAGCTAAAGTTAAAGTTAAAGTTAAAATAAAAGTTAAAGTTAAAGCGAAAGTTAAATTTAAAGTTAAAGTTAAAGTAAAAGTTAAAGCGAAAGTTAAATTTAAAGTTGAAGTTAAAGTTAAAGCTAAAGTTAAACTTAAAGTTAAAGATAAAGTTAAAGTTAAAGTTAAAGTTAAGGTTAAAGTTAAAGTTAAAGTTAAAGTTAAAGTTAAAGTTAAAGTTAAAGTTAAAGTTAAAATTAAAGCTAAATTTAAAGTTAAGGTTAAAGTTAAAGTTAAAGTTAAAGCTAAAGTTAAAGTTAAAGTTAAAGTTAAAGTTAAAGTTAAAGTTAAAGTTAAAGTTAAGGTTAAAGTTAAAGTTAAAGTTAAAGTTAAAGTTAAAGTTAAAATTAAAGCTAAAGTTAAAGTTAAGGTTAAAGTTAAAGTTAAAGTTAAAGCTAAAGTTAAAGTTAAAGTTAAAGTTAAGGTTAAAGTTAAAGTTAAAGTTAAAGTTAAAGTTAAGGTTAAAGTTAAAGTTAAAGTTAAAGTTAAAGTTAAAATTAAAGCTAAAGTTAAAGTTAAGGTTAAAGTTAAAGTTAAAGTTAAAGCTAAAGTTAAAGTTAAAGTTAAAGTTAAAGTTAAAGTTAAAGTTAAAGTTAAAGCGAAAGTTAAAGTTAAAGTTAAACTTAAAGTTAAAGTTAAAATTAAAGTTAAAGTTAAAGCGAAAGTTAAAGTTAAAGTTAAAGTTAAAGTTAAACTTAAAGTTAAAGTTAAAATTAAAGTTAAAGTTAAAGTTAAAGTTAAAGTTACAGTTACAGTTAAAGTTAAATTTAAATTTAAAGTTAAAGTTAAAATTAAAGTTAAAGTTAAAGTTAAAGTTAAAGTTACAGTTAAAGTTAAAGTTAAAGGTAAAGCTAAAGTTAAAGTTAAAGTTAAACTTAAAGTTAAGGTTAAAGTTAAGGTTAAAGTTAAAGTTAAAGTTAAAGTTAAGGTTAAAGTTAAAGTTAAAGTTAAAGTTAAATTTAAAATTAAAGCTAAAGTTAAAGTTAAGGTTAAAGTTAAAGTTAAAGTTAAAGTTAAAGTTAAAGCTAAAGTTAAAGTTAAAGTTAAAATTAAAGCTAAACTTAAAGTTAAAGTTAAAGTTAAGGTTAAAGTTAGGGTTAAAGTTAAAGTTAAAGTTAAAATTAAAGTTAAAATTAAAGCTAAAGTTAAAGTTAAGGTTAAAGTTAAGGTTAAAGTTAAAGCTAAAGTTAAAGTTAAAGTTAAAGTTAAAGTTAAAGTTAAAGCGAAAGTTAAAGTTAAAGTTAAACTTAAAGTTAAAGTTAAAATTAAAGTTAAAGTTAAAGTTACAGCGAAAGTTAAAGTTAAAGTTAAAGTTAAAGTTAAACTTAAAGTTAAAGTTAAAATTAAAGTTGAAGTTAAAGTTACAGTTACAGTTAAAGTTAAATTTAAATTTAAAGTTAAAGTTAAAATTAAAGTTAAAGTTAAAGTTAAAGTTACAGTTAAAGTTAAAGTTAAAGTTAAAGCTAAAGTTAAAGTTAAAGTTAAACTTAAAGTTAAAGTTAAGGTTAAAGTTAAGGTTAAAGTTAAGGTTAAAGTTAAAGTTAAAGTAAAAGTTAAAGTTAAAGCGAAAGTTAAAGTTAAGGTTAAAGTTAAAGATAAAGTTAAAGTTAAAGTTAAAGTTAAAGTTAAAGTTAAAGTTAAAGTTAAAGTTAAAGTTAAAGTTAAAGCTAAAGTTAAAGTTAAAGTTAAAGTTAAAGTTAAGGTTAAACTTAAAGTTAAAGTTAAAATTAAGGTTAAAGTTACAGTTAAAGTTAAAGTTAAATTTAAAGTTAAAGTTAAAGTTAAGGTTAAAGTTAAAGTTAAAGCGAAAGTTAAAGTTAAAGTTAAAGTTAAAGTTAAAGTTAAAGTTAAGGTTAAACTTAAAGTTAAAGTTAAAATTAAAGTTAAAGTTACAGTTAAAGTTAAACTTAAAGTTAAAGTTAAGGTTAAAGTTAAGGTTAAAGTTAAAGTTAAAGCGAAAGTTAAAGTTAAAGTTGAAGTTAAAGTTAAAGTTAAAGCTAAAGTTAAAGTTAAAGTTAAAGTTAAAGTTAAAGTTAAAGTTAAAGTTAAGGTTAAAGTTAAAGTTAAAGCTAAAGTTAAAGTTAAAGTTAAAGTTAAAGTTAAAGTTAAAGTTAAAGTTAAAGCGAAAGTTAAAGTTAAAGTTAATGTTAAAGTTAAAGTTAAAGTTAAAGTTAAAGTTAAATTTAAAGTTAAAGTTAAAGTTAAAGCTAAAGTTAAAGTTTAAGTTAAGGTTAAAGTTAAAGTTAAAGTTAAAGTTAAAGTTAAAGTTAAAGTTAAAGTTAAAGCTAAAGTTAAAGTTAAAGTTAAAGTTAAAGCGAAAGTTAAAGTTAAAGTTAAACTTAAAGTTAAAATTAAAGTTAAAGTTAAAGTTAAAGTTACAGTTAAAGTTAAAGTTAAATTTAAAGTTAAAGTTAAAGTTAAAGCTAAAGTTTAAGTTAAAGTTAACGTTAAACTTAAAGTTAAAGTTAAAGTTAAGGTTAAAGTTGAAGTTAAAGTTAAAGTTAAAGCGAAAGTTAAAGTTAAAGTTAAAGTTAAACTTAAAGTTAAAGATAAGTTAAAGTTAAAGTTAAAGTTAAGGTTAAAGTTAAAGTTAAAGCGAAAGTTAAAGTTAAAGTTAAAGTTAAAGTTAAAGTTAAACTTAAAGTTAAAGTTAAAATTAAAGTTAAAGTTACAGTTAAAGTTAAAGTTAAATTTAAAGTTAAAGTTCAAGCTAAAGTTTAAGTTAAAGTTAAAGTTAAAGTTAAACTTAAAGTTAAAGTTAATGTTAAAGTTAAAGTTAAAGTTAAATTTAAAGTTAAAGTTAAAGTTAAAGTTAAAGTAAAAGTTAAAGGTAAATCTAAAGTTAAAGTCAAAGTTAAAGTTAATGTTAAAGTTAAGGTTAAAGTTAAAGTTAAAGATAAAGCTAAAGTTAAAGTCAAAGTTAAAGTAAAAGTTAAAGTTAAAGCAAAAGTTAAAGTTAAAGTTAAAGTTAAAGTTAAACTAAAAGTTAAAGTTAAAGCGAAAGTTAAAGTTAAAGTTAAAGTTAAAGTTAAAGTTAAGGTTAAAGTTAAGGTTAAAGTTAAAGTTAAAGTTAAAGCGAAAGTTAAAGTTAAAGTTAAAGTTAAAGTTAAACTTAAAGTTAAAGTTAAAGTTAAAATTAAAGTTAAAGTTAAAGTTACAGTTAAAGTTAAATTTAAAGTTAAAGTTAAAGTTAAAGTTAAAGTTAAAGCTAAAGTTTAAGTTAAAGTTAAACTTAAAGTTAAAGTTAAGGTTAAAGTTAAGGTTAAAGTTAAAGTTAAAGTTAAAGTTAAAATTAAAGTTAAAGTTAAAGTAAAAGTAAAAGTAAAAGTAAAAGTAAAAGTTAAAGTTAAAGTAAAAGTTAAAGTTAAAGTTAAAGCTAAAGCTAAAGCTAAAGTTAAAGTTAAAGTTAAAATTAAAGTTAAAGTTAAAGTTAAAGTAAAAGTTAAAGTTAAAGCGAAAGTTAAAGTTAAAGTTAAAAATAAAGTTAATGTTAAAGTGAAAGTTAAAGTCAAAGTTAAAGTTAAAGTTAAAGTTAAAGTTAAAGCTAAAGTTAAAGTTAAAGTAAAAGTTAAAGTTAAAGCAAAAGTTAAAGTTAAAGTTAAAGTTAAAGCTAAAGTTAAAGTTAAAGTTAAAGTTAAAGTTAAAGTTAAAGTTAAAGTTAAAGTTAAAGTTAAAGTTAAAGTTAAAGTTAAAGCTAAAGCTAAAGTTAAAGTTAAAGTAAAAGTTAAAGTTAAAGCAAAAGTTAAAGTTAAAGTTAAAGTTAAAGTTAAAGCTAAAGTTAAAGTTAAAGTTAAAGTTAAAGTTAAAGTTAAAGTTAAAGTTAAAGTTAAAGTTAAAATTAAAGTTAAAGTTAAAGTTAAAGCGAAAGTTAAATTTAAAATTAAAGTTAAAGTTAAAGTTAAATTTAAAGTTAAATTTAAAGTTAAAGTTAAAGTTAAAGTTAAAGTTAATGTTAAAGTTAAAGTTAAAGTTAATGTTAAAGTTAAAGTTAAAGTTAAAGTTAAATTTAAATTTAAAATTAAAGTTAAAGTTAAAGTTAAATTTAAAGTTAAAGTTAAAGCTAAAGTTAAAGTTAATGTTAGTGTTAAAGTTAAAGTTAAAGTTAGTGTTAAAGTTAAAGTTAAAGTTAAAGTTAAAGTTAAAGTGAAAGTTAAAGTTAAAGTTAAAGTGAAAGTTAAAGTGAAAGTTAAAGTTAAAGTTAAAGTTAAAGTTAAAGTTGAAGTTAAAGTTAAAGTTAAAGTTAAAGTTAAAGTTAAAGTTAAAGTTAAAGTTAAAGTTAAAGTTAAAATTAAAGTTAAAGTTAAAGTTAAAGTTAAAGTTAAATTTAAAGTTAAAGTTAAAGTTAAATTTAAAGTTAATGTTAAAGTTAAAGTTAAAGTTAAAGTTAAAGTTAAATTTAAATTTAAAGTTAAAGTTAAAATTAATGTTAAAGTTAAAGTTAAAGTTGAAGTTAAAGTTAAAGTTAAAGTTAAAGTTAAAGTTAAAGTTAAAGTTAAATTTAAATTTAAAGTTAAAGTTAAAGTTAAAGTTAAAGTTAAAGTTAAAGTTAAAGTTAATGTTAAAGTTAAAGTTAAAGTTGAAGTTAAAGTTAAAGTTAAAATTAAAGTTAAAGGTAAAGTTAAAGTTAAATTTAAAGTTAAAGTTAAAGTTAAAGTTAAAGTTAAATTTAACTTTAAAGTTAAAGTTAAAGTTAATGTTAAAGTTAAAGTTAAAGTTAAAGTTAAAGTTAAAGTTAAAGCGAAAGTTAAAGTTAAAGTTAAAGTTAAAGTTAAAGTTAAAGTTAAAGTTAAAGTTAAAGGTAAAGTTAAAGTTAAAGTTAAAGTTAAAGCTAAAGTTAAAGTTAAAGTTAAAATAAAAGTTAAAGTTAAAGCGAAAGTTAAAGTTAAAGTTAAAGTTAAAGTAAAAGTTAAAGCGAAAGTTAAATTTAAAGTTGAAGTTAAAGTGAAAGCTAAAGTTAAACTTAAAGTTAAAGCTAAAGTTAAAGTTAAAGTTAAAGTTAAGGTTAAAGTTAAAGTAAAGTTAAAGTTAAAGTTAAAGTTAAAGTTAAAATTAAAGCTAAATTTAAAGTTAAGGTTAAAGTTAAAGTTAAAGTTAAAGCTAAAGTTAAAGTTAAAGTTAAAGTTAAAGTTAAGGTTAAAGTTAAAGTTAAAGTTAAAGTTAAAGTTAAAGTTAAAATTAAAGCTAAAGTTAAAGTTAAGGTTAAAGTTAAAGTTAAAGTTAAAGCTAAAGTTAAAGTTAAAGTTAAAGTTAAAGTTAAGGTTAAAGTTAAAGTTAAAGTTAAAGTTAAAGTTAAAGTTAAAGTTAAGGTTAAAGTTAAAGTTAAAGTTAAAGTTAAAGTTAAAGTTAAAGTTAAAGTTAAAGTTAAAGTTAAAGTTAAAGTTAAAGTTAAAATTAAAGCTAAAGTTAAAGTTAAGGTTAAAGTTAAAGTTAAAGTTAAAGCTAAAGTTAAAGTTAAAGTTAAAGTTAAAGTTAAAGTTAAAGCTAAAGTTAAAGCGAAAGTTAAAGTTAAAGTTAAACTTAAAGTTAAAGTTAAAATTAAAGTTAAAGTTAAAGTTAAAGCGAAAGTTAAAGTTAAAGTTAAAGTTAAAGTTAAACTTAAAGTTAAAGTTAAAATTAAAGTTAAAGTTAAAGTTACAGTTACAGTTAAAGTTAAATTTATATTTAAAGTTAAAGTTAAAATTAAAGTTAAAGTTAAAGTTAAAGTTACAGTTAAAGTTAAAGTTAAAGTTAAAGCTAAAGTTAAAGTTAAAGTTAAACTTAAACTTAAAGTTAAAGTTAAGGTTAAAGTTAAGGTTAAAGTTAAAGTTAAAGTTAAAGTTAAGGTTAAAGTTAAAGTTAAAGTTAAATTTAAAATTAAAGCTAAAGTTAAAGTTAAGGTTAAAGTTAAAGTTAAAGTTAAAGTTAAAGTTAAAGTTAAAGCTAAAGTTAAAGTTAAAGTTAAAATTAAAGCTAAATTTAAAGTTAAAGTTAAAGTTAAGGTTAAAGTTAAAGTTAAAGTTAAAGTTAAAATTAAAGTTAAAATTAAAGCTAAAGTTAAAGTTAAGGTTAAAGTTAAAGTTAAAGTTAAAGCTAAAGTTAAAGTTAAAGCTAAAGTTAAAGTTAAAGTTAAAGCGAAAGTTAAAGTTAAAGTTAAACTTAAAGTTAAAGTTAAAATTAAAGTTAAAGTTAAAGTTAAAGCGAAAGTTAAAGTTAAAGTTAAAGTTAAAGTTAAACTTAAAGTTAAAGTTAAAATTAAAGTTAAAGTTAAAGTTACAGTTACAGTTAAAGTTAAATTTAAATTTAAAGTTAAAGTTAAAATTAAAGTTAAAGTTAAAGTTAAAGTTAAAGTTACAGTTAAAGTTAAAGTTAAAGCTAAAGTTAAAGTTAAAGTTAAACTTAAAGTTAAAGTTAAGGTTAAAGTTAAGGTTAAAGTTAAGGTTAAAGTTAAAGTTAAAGTTAAAGTAAAAGTTAAAGTTAAAGCGAAAGTTAAAGTTAAGGTTAAAGTTAAAGATAAAGTTAAAGTTAAAGTTAAAGTTAAAGTTAAAGTTAAAGTTAAAGCTAAAGCTAAAGTTAAAGTTAAAGTTAAAGTTAAGGTTAAACTTAAAGTTAAAGTTAAAATTAAGGTTAAAGTTACAGTTAAAGTTAAAGTTAAATTTAAAGTTAAAGTTAAAGTTAAGGTTAAAGTTAAAGTTAAAGCGAAAGTTAAAGTTAAAGTTAAAGTTAAAGTTAAAGTTAAAGTTAAAGTTAAGGTTAAACTTAAAGTTAAAGTTAAAATTAAAGTTAAAGTTACAGTTAAAGTTAAACTTAAAGTTAAAGTTAAGGTTAAAGTTAAGGTTAAAGTTAAAGTTAAAGCGAAAGTTAAAGTTAAAGTTAAAGTTGAAGTTAAAGTTAAAGTTAAAGCTAAAGTTAAAGTTAAAGTTAAAGTTAAAGTTAAAGTTAAAGTTAAGGTTAAAGTTAAAGTTAAAGCTAAAGTTAAAGTTAAAGTTAAAGTTAAAGTTAAAGTTAAAGTTAAAGTTAAAGTTAAAGTTAAAGTTAAAGCGAAAGTTAAAGTTAAAGTTAATGTTAAAGTTAAAGTTAAAGTTAAAGTTAAAGTTAAATTTAAAGTTAAAGTTAAAGCTAAAGTTAAAGTTAAAGTTAAAGTTAAAGCGAAAGTTAAAGTTAAAGTTAAACTTAAAGTTAAAATTAAAGTTAAAGTTAAAGTTAAAGTTAAAGTTAAATTTAAAGTTAAAGTTAAAGCTAAAGTTAAAGTTAAAGTTAAAGTTAAAGCGAAAGTTAAAGTTAAAGTTGAAGTTAAAGTTAAAGTTAAAGTTAAAGTTAAAGTTAAAGTTAAAGTTAAAGTTAAATTTAAAGTTAAAGTTAAAGCTAAAGTTAAAGTTAAAGTTAAAGTTAAAGTTAAAGTTAAATTTAAAGTTAAAGTTAAAGCTAAAGTTAAAGTTAAAGTTAAAGCGAAAGTTAAAGTTAAAGTTGAAGTTAAAGTTAAAGTTAAAGTTAAAGTTAAAGTTAAAGTTAAAGTTAAAGTTAAAGCTAAAGTTAAAGTTAAAGTTAAAGTTAAAGCGAAAGTTAAAGTTAAAGTTAAACTTAAAGTTAAAATTAAAGTTAAAGTTAAAGTTAAAGTTACAGTTAAAGTTAAAGTTAAATTTAAAGTTAAAGTTAAAGTTAAAGCTAAAGTTTAAGTTAAAGTTAACGTTAAACTTAAAGTTAAAGTTAAAGTTAAGGTTAAAGTTGAAGTTAAAGTTAAAGTTAAAGCGAAAGTTAAAGTTAAAGTTAAAGTTAAACTTAAAGTTAAAGATAAGTTAAAGTTAAAGTTAAAGTTAAGGTTAAAGTTAAAGTTAAAGCGAAAGTTAAAGTTAAAGTTAAAGTTAAAGTTAAAGTTAAACTTAAAGTTAAAGTTAAAATTAAAGTTAAAGTTACAGTTAAAGTTAAAGTTAAATTTAAAGTTAAAGTTCAAGCTAAAGTTTAAGTTAAAGTTAAAGTTAAAGTTAAACTTAAAGTTAAAGTTAATGTTAAAGTTAAAGTTAAAGTTAAATTTAAAGTTAAAGTTAAAGTTAAAGTTAAAGTAAAAGTTAAAGGTAAATCTAAAGTTAAAGTCAAAGTTAAAGTTAATGTTAAAGTTAAGGTTAAAGTTAAAGTTAAAGTTAAAGATAAAGCTAAAGTTAAAGTCAAAGTTAAAGTAAAAGTTAAAGTTAAAGCAAAAGTTAAAGTTAAAGTTAAAGTTAAAGTTAAACTAAAAGTTAAAGTTAAAGCGAAAGTTAAAGTTAAAGTTAAAGTTAAAGTTAAAGTTAAAGTTAAGGTTAAAGTTAAGGTTAAAGTTAAAGTTAAAGTTAAAGCGAAAGTTAAAGTTAAAGTTAAAGTTAAAGTTAAACTTAAAGTTAAAGTTAAAGTTAAAATTAAAGTTAAAGTTAAAGTTACAGTTAAAGTTAAATTTAAAGTTAAAGTTAAAGTTAAAGTTAAAGTTAAAGCTAAAGTTTAAGTTAAAGTTAAACTTAAAGTTAAAGTTAAGGTTAAAGTTAAGGTTAAAGTTAAAGTTAAAGTTAAAGTTAAAATTAAAGTTAAAGTTAAAGTAAAAGTAAAAGTAAAAGTAAAAGTAAAAGTTAAAGTAAAAGTTAAAGTTAAAGTTAAAGCTAAAGCTAAAGCTAAAGTTAAAGTTAAAGTTAAAATTAAAGTTAAAGTTAAAGTTAAAGTAAAAGTTAAAGTTAAAGCGAAAGTTAAAGTTAAAGTTAAAAATAAAGTTAATGTTAAAGTGAAAGTTAAAGTCAAAGTTAAAGTTAAAGTTAAAGTTAAAGTTAAAGTTAAAGCTAAAGTTAAAGTTAAAGTAAAAGTTAAAGTTAAAGCAAAAGTTAAAGTTAAAGTTAAAGTTAAAGCTAAAGTTAAAGTTAAAGTTAAAGTTAAAGTTAAAGTTAAAGTTAAAGTTAAAGTTAAAGTTAAAGTTAAAGTTAAAGCTAAAGTTAAAGTTAAAGTAAAAGTTAAAGTTAAAGCAAAAGTTAAAGTTAAAGTTAAAGTTAAAGTTAAAGCTAAAGTTAAAGTTAAAGTTAAAGTTAAAGTTAAAGTTAAAGTTAAAGTTAAAGTTAAAGTTAAAGTTAAAATTAAAGTTAAAGTTAAAGTTAAAGCGAAAGTTAAATTTAAAATTAAAGTTAAAGTTAAAGTTAAATTTAAAGTTAAATTTAAAGTTAAAGTTAAAGTTAAAGTTAAAGTTAAAGTTAATGTTAAAGTTAAAGTTAAAGTTAATGTTAAAGTTAAAGTTAAAGTTAAAGTTAAATTTAAATTTAAAATTAAAGTTAAAGTTAAAGTTAAATTTAAAGTTAAAGTTAAAGCTAAAGTTAAAGTTAATGTTAGTGTTAAAGTTAAAGTTAAAGTTAGTGTTAAAGTTAAAGTTAAAGTTAAAGTTAAAGTTAAAGTGAAAGTTAAAGTTAAAGTTAAAGTGAAAGTTAAAGTGAAAGTTAAAGTTAAAGTTAAAGTTAAAGTTAAAGTTAAAGTTGAAGTTAAAGTTAAAGTTAAAGTTAAAGTTAAAGTTAAAGTTAAAGTTAAAGTTAAAGTTAAAGTTAAAATTAAAGTTAAAGTTAAAGTTAAAGTTAAAGTTAAATTTAAAGTTAAAGTTAAAGTTAAATTTAAAGTTAATGTTAAAGTTAAAGTTAAAGTTAAAGTTAAAGTTAAATTTAAATTTAAAGTTAAAGTTAAAATTAATGTTAAAGTTAAAGTTAAAGTTGAAGTTAAAGTTAAAGTTAAAGTTAAAGTTAAAGTAAAATTAAAGTTAAAGTTAAAGTTAAATTTAAATTTAAAGTTAAAGTTAAAGTTAAAGTTAAAGTTAAAGTTAATGTTAAAGTTAAAGTTAAAGTTGAAGTTAAAGTTAAAGTTAAAATTAAAGTTAAAGGTAAAGTTAAAGTTAAATTTAAAGTTAAAGTTAAAGTTAAAGTTAAAGTTAAATTTAACTTTAAAGTTAAAGTTAAAGTTAATGTTAAAGTTAAAGTTAAAGTTAAAGTTAAAGTTAAAGCGAAAGTTAAAGTTAAAGTTAAAGTTAAAGTTAAAGTTAAAGTTAAAGTTAAAGTTAAAGTTAAAGCTAAAGTTAAAGTTAAAGTTAAAATAAAAGTTAAAGTTAAAGCGAAAGTTAAAGTTAAAGTTAAAGTTAAAGTAAAAGTTAAAGCGAAAGTTAAATTTAAAGTTGAAGTTAAAGTGAAAGCTAAAGTTAAACTTAAAGTTAAAGCTAAAGTTAAAGTTAAAGTTAAAGTTAAGGTTAAAGTTAAAGTAAAGTTAAAGTTAAAGTTAAAGTTAAAGTTAAAATTAAAGCTAAATTTAAAGTTAAGGTTAAAGTTAAAGTTAAAGTTAAAGCTAAAGTTAAAGTTAAAGTTAAAGTTAAAGTTAAGGTTAAAGTTAAAGTTAAAGTTAAAGTTAAAGTTAAAGTTAAAATTAAAGCTAAAGTTAAAGTTAAGGTTAAAGTTAAAGTTAAAGTTAAAGCTAAAGTTAAAGTTAAAGTTAAAGTTAAAGTTAAGGTTAAAGTTAAAGTTAAAGTTAAAGTTAAAGTTAAAGTTAAAGTTAAGGTTAAAGTTAAAGTTAAAGTTAAAGTTAAAGTTAAAGTTAAAGTTAAAGTTAAAGTTAAAGTTAAAGTTAAAGTTAAAATTAAAGCTAAAGTTAAAGTTAAAGTTAAAGTTAAAGTTAAAGTTAAAGCTAAAGTTAAAGCGAAAGTTAAAGTTAAAGTTAAACTTAAAGTTAAAGTTAAAATTAAAGTTAAAGTTAAAGTTAAAGCGAAAGTTAAAGTTAAAGTTAAAGTTAAAGTTAAACTTAAAGTTAAAGTTAAAATTAAAGTTAAAGTTAAAGTTACAGTTAAAGTTAAATTTATATTTAAAGTTAAAGTTAAAATTAAAGTTAAAGTTAAAGTTAAAGTTACAGTTAAAGTTAAAGTTAAAGTTAAAGCTAAAGTTAAAGTTAAAGTTAAACTTAAACTTAAAGTTAAAGTTAAGGTTAAAGTTAAGGTTAAAGTTAAAGTTAAAGTTAAAGTTAAGGTTAAAGTTAAAGTTAAAGTTAAATTTAAAATTAAAGCTAAAGTTAAAGTTAAGGTTAAAGTTAAAGTTAAAGTTAAAGTTAAAGTTAAAGTTAAAGCTAAAGTTAAAGTTAAAGTTAAAATTAAAGCTAAATTTAAAGTTAAAGTTAAAGTTAAGGTTAAAGTTAAAGTTAAAGTTAAAGTTAAAATTAAAGTTAAAATTAAAGCTAAAGTTAAAGTTAAGGTTAAAGTTAAAGTTAAAGTTAAAGCTAAAGTTAAAGTTAAAGCTAAAGTTAAAGTTAAAGTTAAAGCGAAAGTTAAAGTTAAAGTTAAACTTAAAGTTAAAGTTAAAATTAAAGTTAAAGTTAAAGTTAAAGCGAAAGTTAAAGTTAAAGTTAAAGTTAAACTTAAAGTTAAAGTTAAAATTAAAGTTAAAGTTAAAGTTACAGTTACAGTTAAAGTTAAATTTAAATTTAAAGTTAAAGTTAAAATTAAAGTTAAAGTTAAAGTTAAAGTTAAAGTTAAAGTTACAGTTAAAGTTAAAGTTAAAGCTAAAGTTAAAGTTAAAGTTAAACTTAAAGTTAAAGTTAAGGTTAAAGTTAAGGTTAAAGTTAAGGTTAAAGTTAAAGTTAAAGTAAAAGTTAAAGTTAAAGCGAAAGTTAAAGTTAAGGTTAAAGTTAAAGATAAAGTTAAAGTTAAAGTTAAAGTTAAAGTTAAAGCTAAAGCTAAAGTTAAAGTTAAAGTTAAAGTTAAGGTTAAACTTAAAGTTAAAGTTAAAATTAAGGTTAAAGTTACAGTTAAAGTTAAAGTTAAATTTAAAGTTAAAGTTAAAGTTAAGGTTAAAGTTAAAGTTAAAGCGAAAGTTAAAGTTAAAGTTAAAGTTAAAGTTAAAGTTAAAGTTAAAGTTAAGGTTAAACTTAAAGTTAAAGTTAAAATTAAAGTTAAAGTTACAGTTAAAGTTAAACTTAAAGTTAAAGTTAAGGTTAAAGTTAAGGTTAAAGTTAAAGTTAAAGCGAAAGTTAAAGTTAAAGTTAAAGTTGAAGTTAAAGTTAAAGTTAAAGCTAAAGTTAAAGTTAAAGTTAAAGTTAAAGTTAAAGTTAAGGTTAAAGTTAAAGTTAAAGCTAAAGTTAAAGTTAAAGTTAAAGTTAAAGTTAAAGTTAAAGTTAAAGTTAAAGTTAAAGTTAAAGTTAAAGCGAAAGTTAAAGTTAAAGTTAATGTTAAAGTTAAAGTTAAAGTTAAAGTTAAAGTTAAATTTAAAGTTAAAGTTAAAGTTAAAGCTAAAGTTAAAGTTAAAGTTTAAGTTAAGGTTAAAGTTAAAGTTAAAGTTAAAGTTAAAGTTAAAGCTAAAGTTAAAGTTAAAGTTAAAGTTAAAGTTAAAGTTAAAGTTAAAGCGAAAGTTAAAGTTAAAGTTAAACTTAAAGTTAAAATTAAAGTTAAAGTTAAAGTTACAGTTAAAGTTAAAGTTAAATTTAAAGTTAAAGTTAAAGTTAAAGCTAAAGTTTAAGTTAAAGTTAACGTTAAACTTAAAGTTAAAGTTAAAGTTAAGGTTAAAGTTGAAGTTAAAGTTAAAGTTAAAGCGAAAGTTAAAGTTAAAGTTAAAGTTAAACTTAAAGTTAAAGATAAGTTAAAGTTAAAGTTAAAGTTAAGGTTAAAGTTAAAGTTAAAGCGAAAGTTAAAGTTAAAGTTAAAGTTAAAGTTAAAGTTAAAGTTAAACTTAAAGTTAAAGTTAAAATTAAAGTTAAAGTTACAGTTAAAGTTAAAGTTAAATTTAAAGTTAAAGTTCAAGCTAAAGTTTAAGTTAAAGTTAAAGTTAAACTTAAAGTTAAAGTTAATGTTAAAGTTAAAGTTAAATTTAAACTTAAAGTTAAAGTTAAAGTTAAAGTAAAAGTTAAAGGTAAATCTAAAGTTAAAGTCAAAGTTAAAGTTAATGTTAAAGTTAAGGTTAAAGTTAAAGTTA
Organism: Eurosta solidaginis; assembly: GCF_040869045.1. Classification (NCBI taxonomy): domain Eukaryota; kingdom Metazoa; phylum Arthropoda; class Insecta; order Diptera; family Tephritidae; genus Eurosta; species Eurosta solidaginis. The sequence goes on along the minus strand of NC_090324.1, from coordinate 68,174,741 downwards.
AAGTTAAAGTTAAAGTTAAAGTTAAAGTTAAAGCTAAAGTTAAAGTCAAAGTTAAAGTAAAAGTTAAAGTTAAAGCAAAAGTTAAAGTTAAAGTTAAAGTTAAAGTTAAACTAAAAGTTAAAGTTAAAGCGAAAGTTAAAGTTAAAGTTAAAGTTAAAGTTAAGGTTAAAGTTAAGGTTAAAGTTAAAGTTAAAGTTAAAGCGAAAGTTAAAGTTAAAGTTAAAGTTAAACTTAAAGTTAAAGTTAAAGTTAAAATTAAAGTTAAAGTTAAAGTTAAAGTTACAGTTAAAGTTAAAGTTAAATTTAAAGTTAAAGTTAAAGTTAAAGTTAAAGCTAAAGTTTAAGTTAAAGTTAAACTTAAAGTTAAAGTTAAGGTTAAAGTTAAGGTTAAAGTTAAAGTTAAAGTTAAAATTAAAGTTAAAGTAAAAGTAAAAGTAAAAGTAAAAGTAAAAGTTAAAGTTAAAGTAAAAGTTAAAGTTAAAGTTAAAGCTAAAGCTAAAGCTAAAGTTAAAGTTAAAGTTAAAATTAAAGTTAAAGTTAAAGTAAAAGTTAAAGTTAAAGCGAAAGTTAAAGTTAAAGTTAAAAATAAAGTTAATGTTAAAGTGAAAGTTAAAGTCAAAGTTAAAGTTAAAGTTAAAGTTAAAGTTAAAGTTAAAGTTAAAGTTAAAGTTAAAGTTAAAGTTAAAGCTAAAGTTAAAGTTAAAGTAAAAGTTAAAGTTAAAGCAAAAGTTAAAGTTAAAGTTAAAGTTAAAGTTAAAGTTAAAGCTAAAGTTAAAGTTAAAGTTAAAGTTAAAGTTAAAGTTAAAGTTAAAGTTAAAGTTAAAGCTAAAGTTAAAGTTAAAGTAAAAGTTAAAGTTAAAGCAAAAGTTAAAGTTAAAGTTAAAGTTAAAGTTAAAGTTAAAGCTAAAGTTAAAGTTAAAGTTAAAGTTAAAGTTAAAGTTAAAGTTAAAGTTAAAGTTAAAGTTAAAGTTAAAGTTAAAATTAAAGTTAAAGTTAAAGTTAAAGCGAAAGTTAAAGTTAAAGTTAAAGTTAAAGTTAAAGTTAAAGTTAAACTTAAAGTTAAAGTTAAAATTAAAGTTAAAGTTAAAGTTACAGTTACAGTTAAAGTTAAATTTAAATTTAAAGTTAAAGTTAAAATTAAAGTTAAAGTTAAAGTTAAAGTTACAGTTAAAGTTAAAGTTAAAGTTAAAACTAAAGTTAAAGTTAAAGTTAAACTTAAAGTTAAAGTTAAGGTTAAAGTTAAGGTTAAAGTTAAAGTTAAAGTTAAAGTTAAGGTTAAAGTTAAAGTTAAAGTTAAAGTTAAAGTTAAAGTTAAAGCGAAAGTTAAAGTTAAAGTTAAACTTAAAGTTAAAGTTAAAGTTAAAGTTAAAAATAAAGTTAATGTTAAAGTGAAAGTTAAAGTCAAAGTTAAAGTTAAAGTTAAGGTTAAAGTTAAAGTTAAAATTAAAGTTAAAGTTACAGTTAAAGTTAAAGTTAAATTTAAAGTTAAAGCTAAAGTTAAAGTTAAAGTTAAAGTTAAAATTAAAGTTAAAGTTAAAGTTAAAGTAAAAGTTAAAGTTAAAGCGAAAGTTAAAGTTAAAGTTAAAAATAAAGTTAATGTTAAAGTGAAAGTTAAAGTCAAAGTTAAAGTTAAAGTTAAAGTTAAAGTTAAAATTAAAGTTAAAGTTAAAGTTAAAGCGAAAGTTAAAGCTAAAGTTAAAGTTAAAGTTAAAGTTAAAGTTAAAGTTAAAGTTAAAGCGAAAGTTAAAGTTAAAGTTAAACTTAAAGTTAAAGTTAAAATTAAAGTTAAAGTTAAAGTTAAAGCGAAAGTTAAAGTTAAAGTTAAAGTTAAAGTTAAACTTAAAGTTAAAGTTAAAATTAAAGTTAAAGTTAAAGTTACAGTTACAGTTAAAGTTAAATTTAAATTTAAAGTTAAAGTTAAAATTAAAGTTAAAGTTAAAGTTAAAGTTAAAGTTAAAGTTAAAGTTAAAGTTAAAGTTACAGTTAAAGTTAAAGTTAAAGTTAAAGCTAAAGTTAAAGTTAAAGTTAAACTTAAAGTTAAAGTTAAGGTTAAAGTTAAGGTTAAAGTTAAGGTTAAAGTTAAAGTTAAAGTAAAAGTTAAAGTTAAAGCGAAAGTTAAAGTTAAGGTTAAAGTTAAAGATAAAGTTAAAGTTAAAGTTAAAGTTAAAGTTAAAGTTAAAGTTAAAGCTAAAGCTAAAGTTAAAGTTAAAGTTAAAGTTAAGGTTAAACTTAAAGTTAAAGTTAAAATTAAGGTTAAAGTTACAGTTAAAGTTAAAGTTAAATTTAAAGTTAAAGTTAAAGTTAAGGTTAAAGTTAAAGTTAAAGCGAAAGTTAAAGTTAAAGTTAAAGTTAAAGTTAAAGTTAAAGTTAAGGTTAAACTTAAAGTTAAAGTTAAAATTAAAGTTAAAGTTACAGTTAAAGTTAAACTTAAAGTTAAAGTTAAGGTTAAAGTTAAGGTTAAAGTTAAAGTTAAAGCGAAAGTTAAAGTTAAAGTTAAAGTTGAAGTTAAAGTTAAAGTTAAAGCTAAAGTTAAAGTTAAAGTTAAAGTTAAAGTTAAAGTTAAAGTTAAGGTTAAAGTTAAAGTTAAAGCTAAAGTTAAAGTTAAAGTTAAAGTTAAAGTTAAAGTTAAAGTTAAAGCGAAAGTTAAAGTTAAAGTTAATGTTAAAGTTAAAGTTAAAGTTAAAGTTAAAGTTAAAGTTAAAGTTAAAGTTAAATTTAAAGTTAAAGTTAAAGTTAAAGCTAAAGTTAAAGTTAAATTTTAAGTTAAGGTTAAAGTTAAAGTTAAAGTTAAAGTTAAAGCTAAAGTTAAAGTTAAAGTTAAAGTTAAAGTTAAAGTTAAAGCGAAAGTTAAAGTTAAAGTTAAACTTAAAGTTAAAATTAAAGTTAAAGTTAAAGTTACAGTTAAAGTTAAAGTTAAATTTAAAGTTAAAGTTAAAGTTAAAGCTAAAGTTTAAGTTAAAGTTAACGTTAAATTTAAAGTTAAAGTTAAAGTTAAGGTTAAGGTTGAAGTTAAAGTTAAAGTTAAAGCGAAAGTTAAAGTTAAAGTTAAAGTTAAACTTAAAGTTAAAGATAAGTTAAAGTTAAAGTTAAAGTTAAAGTTAAGGTTAAAGTTAAAGTTAAAGCGAAAGTTAAAGTTAAAGTTAAAGTTAAAGTTAAAGTTAAACTTAAAGTTAAAGTTAAAATTAAAGTTAAAGTTACAGTTAAAGTTAAAGTTAAATTTAAAGTTAAAGTTCAAGCTAAATTTTAAGTTAAAGTTAAAGTTAAACTTAAAGTTAAAGTTAATGTTAAAGTTAAAGTTAAATTTAAACTTAAAGTTAAAGTTAAAGTTAAAGTAAAAGTTAAAGGTAAATCTAAAGTTAAAGTCAAAGTTAAAGTTAATGTTAAAGTTAAGGTTAAAGTTAAAGTTAAAGTAAAAGTTAAAGTTAAAGCAAAAGTTAAAGTTAAAGTTAAAGTTAAAGTTAAACTAAAAGTTAAAGTTAAAGCGAAAGTTAAAGTTAAAGTTAAAGTTAAAGTTAAGGTTAAAGTTAAGGTTAAAGTTAAAGTTAAAGTTAAAGCGAAAGTTAAAGTTAAAGTTAAAGTTAAACTTAAAGTTAAAGTTAAAGTTAAAATTAAAGTTAAAGTTAAAGTTAAAGTTACAGTTAAAGTTAAAGTTAAATTTAAAGTTAAAGTTAAAGTTAAAGTTAAAGCTAAAGTTTAAGTTAAAGTTAAACTTAAAGTTAAAGTTAAGGTTAAAGTTAAGGTTAAAGTTAAAGTTAAAATTAAAGTTAAAGTAAAAGTAAAAGTAAAAGTAAAAGTAAAAGTAAAAGTTAAAGTTAAAGTAAAAGTTAAAGTTAAAGTTAAAGCTAAAGCTAAAGCTAAAGTTAAAGTTAAAGTTAAAGTTAAAATTAAAGTTAAAGTTAAAGTAAAAGTTAAAGTTAAAGCGAAAGTTAAAGTTAAAGTTAAAAATAAAGTTAATGTTAAAGTGAAAGTTAAAGTCAAAGTTAAAGTTAAAGTTAAAGTTAAAGTTAAAGTTAAAGTTAAAGTTAAAGTTAAAGCTAAAGTTAAAGTTAAAGTAAAAGTTAAAGTTAAAGCAAAAGTTAAAGTTAAAGTTAAAGTTAAAGTTAAAGTTAAAGTTAAAGTTAAAGCTAAAGTTAAAGTTAAAGTTAAAGTTAAAGTTAAAGTTAAAGTTAAAGTTAAAGTTAAAGCTAAAGTTAAAGTTAAAGTAAAAGTTAAAGTTAAAGCAAAAGTTAAAGTTAAAGTTAAAGTTAAAGTTAAAGTTAAAGCTAAAGTTAAAGTTAAAGTTAAAGTTAAAGTTAAAGTTAAAGTTAAAGTTAAAGTTAAAGTTAAAGTTAAAGTTAAAGTTAAAGTTAAAGTTAAAGTTAAAGTTAAAATTAAAGTTAAAGTTAAAGTTAAAGCGAAAGTTAAAGTTAAAGTTAAAGTTAAAGTTAAAGTTAAACTTAAAGTTAAAGTTAAAGTTAAAATTAAAGTTAAAGTTAAAGTTAAAGTTACAGTTACAGTTAAAGTTAAATTTAAATTTAAAGTTAAAGTTAAAATTAAAGTTAAAGTTAAAGTTAAAGTTACAGTTAAAATTAAAGTTAAAGTTAAAACTAAAGTTAAAGTTAAAGTTAAACTTAAAGTTAAAGTTAAGGTTAAAGTTAAGGTTAAAGTTAAAGTTAAAGTTAAAGTTAAAGTTAAGGTTAAAGTTAAAGTTAAAGTTAAAGTTAAAGTTAAAGTTAAAGTTAAAGCGAAAGTTAAAGTTAAAGTTAAACTTAAAGTTAAAGTTAAAGTTAAAGTTAAAAATAAAGTTAATGTTAAAGTGAAAGTTAAAGTCAAAGTTAAAGTTAAAGTTAAGGTTAAAGTTAAAGCTAAAGTTAAAGTTAAAGTAAAAGTTAAAGTTAAAGCAAAAGTTAAAGTTAAAGTTAAAGTTAAAGTTAAAGTTAAAGTTAAAGTTAAAGCTAAAGTTAAAGTTAAAGTTAAAGTTAAAGTTAAAGTTAAAGTTAAAGTTAAAGTTAAAGTTAAAGCTAAAGTTAAAGTTAAAGTAAAAGTTAAAGTTAAAGCAAAAGTTAAAGTTAAAGTTAAAGTTAAAGTTAAAGTTAAAGCTAAAGTTAAAGTTAAAGTTAAAGTTAAAGTTAAAGTTAAAGTTAAAGTTAAAGTTAAAGTTAAAGTTAAAATTAAAGTTAAAGTTAAAGTCAAAGCGAAAGTTAAAGTTAAAGTTAAAGTTAAAGTTAAAGTTAAACTTAAAGTTAAAGTTAAAATTAAAGTTAAAGTTAAAGTTACAGTTACAGTTAAAGTTAAATTTAAATTTAAAGTTAAAGTTAAAATTAAAGTTAAAGTTAAAGTTAAAGTTACAGTTAAAGTTAAAGTTAAAGTTAAAACTAAAGTTAAAGTTAAAGTTAAACTTAAAGTTAAAGTTAAGGTTAAAGTTAAGGTTAAAGTTAAAGTTAAAGTTAAAGTTAAGGTTAAAGTTAAAGTTAAAGTTAAAGTTAAAGTTAAAGTTAAAGTTAAAGCGAAAGTTAAAGTTAAAGTTAAACTTAAAGTTAAAGTTAAAGTTAAAGTTAAAAATAAAGTTAATGTTAAAGTGAAAGTTAAAGTCAAAGTTAAAGTTAAAGTTAAGGTTAAAGTTAAAGTTAAAATTAAAGTTAAAGTTAAAGTTACAGTTAAAGTTAAAGTTAAATTTAAAGTTAAAGCTAAAGTTAAAGTTAAAGTTAAAGTTAAAATTAAAGTTAAAGTTAAAGTTAAAGTAAAAGTTAAAGTTAAAGCGAAAGTTAAAGTTAAAGTTAAAAATAAAGTTAATGTTAAAGTGAAAGTTAAAGTCAAAGTTAAAGTTAAAGTTAAAGTTAAAGTTAAAGCTAAAGTTAAAGTTAAAGTAAAAGTTAAAGTTAAAGCAAAAGTTTAAGTTAAAGTTAAAGTTAAAGCTAAAGTTAAAGTTAAAGTTAAAGTTAAAGTTAAAGTTAAAGTTAAAGTTAAAGTTAAAGTTAAAGTTAAAGTTAAAGCTAAAGTTAAAGTTAAAGTTAAAGTTAAAGTTAAAGTTAAAGTTAAAGTTAAATTTAAATTTAAAGTTAAAGTTAAAATTAAAGTTAAAGTTAAAGTTAAAGTTACAGTTAAAGTTAAAGTTAAAGCTAAAGTTAAAGTTAAAGTTAAACTTAAAGTTAAAGTTAAGGTTAAAGTTAAGGTTAAAGTTAAAGTTAAAGTTAAAGTTAAGGTTAAAGTTAAAGTTACAGTTAAAGTTAAAGTTAAAGCTAAAGTTAAAGTTAAAGTAAAAGTTAAAGTTAAAGCAAAAGTTAAAGTTAAAGTTAAAGTTAAAGTTAAAGTTAAAACTAAAGTTAAAGTTAAAGTAAAAGTTAAAGTTAAAGTTATAGTTAAAGTTAAAGTTAAAGCTAAAGTTAAAGTTAAAGTAAAAGTTAAAGTTAAAGTTAAACTTAAAGTTAAAGTTAAGGTTAAAGTTAAGGTTAAAGTTAAAGTTAAACTTAAAGTTAAAGTTAAGGTTAAAGTTAAAGTTAAAGTTAAAGCTAAAGTTAAAGTTAAAGTTAAACTTAAAGTTAAAGTTAAGGTTAAAGTTAAGGTTAAAGTTAAAGTTAAAGTTAAAGTTAAGGTTAAAGTTAAAGTTAAAGTTAAAGTTAAAGTTAAAGTTAAAGTTAAAGTTAAAGTTAAAGTTAAAGCTAAAGTTAAAGTTAAAGTTAAAGTTAAAGTTAAAGTTAAAGTTAAAGTTAAAGTTAAAGTTAAAGCTAAAGTTAAAGTTAAAGTAAAGGTTAAAGTTAAAGCAAAAGTTAAAGTTAAAGTTAAAGTTAAAGTTAAAGCTAAAGTTAAAGTTAAAGTTAAAGTTAAAGTTAAAGTTAAAGTTAAAGTTAAAGTTAAAGTTAAAGTTAAAGTTAAAGTTAAAATTAAAGTTAAAGTTAAAGTTAAAGTTAAAGTTACAGTTAAAGTTAAAGTTAAAGTTAAAACTAAAGTTAAAGTTAAAGTTAAACTTAAAGTTAAAGTTAAGGTTAAAGTTAAGGTTAAAGTTAAAGTTAAAGTTAAGGTTAAAGTTAAAGTTAAAGTAAAAGTTAAAGTTAAAGTTAAAGCGAAAGTTAAAGTTAAAGTTAAACTTAAAGTTAAAGTTAAAGTTAAAGTTAAAAATAAAGTTAATGTTAAAGTGAAAGTTAAAGTCAAAGTTAAAGTTAAAGTTAAGGTTAAAGTTAAAGTTAAAATTAAAGTTAAAGTTAAAGTTACAGTTAAAGTTAAAGTTAAATTTAAAGTTAAAGCTAAAGTTAAAGTTAAAGTTAAAATTAAAGTTAAAGTTAAAGTTAAAGTAAAAGTTAAAGTTAAAGCGAAAGTTAAAGTTAAAGTTAAAAATAAAGTTAATGTTAAAGTGAAAGTTAAAGTCAAAGTTAAAGTTAAAGTTAAAGTTAAAGTTAAAGCTAAAGTTAAAGTTAAAGTAAAAGTTAAAGTTAAAGCAAAAGTTAAAGTTAAAGTTAAAGTTAAAGCTAAAGTTAAAGTTAAAGTTAAAGTTAAAGTTAAAGTTAAAGTTAAAGTTAAAGTTAAAGTTAAAGTTAAAGTTAAAGTTAAAGTTAAAGTTAAAGTTAAAGCTAAAGTTAAAGTTAAAGTAAAAGTTAAAGTTAAAGCAAAAGTTAAAGTTAAAGTTAAAGTTAAAGTTAAAGTTAAAGTTAAAACTAAAGTTAAAGTTAAAGTTAAAGTTAAAGTTAAAGTTAAAGTTAAAGTTAAAGTTAAAGTTAAAGTTAAAATTAAAGTTAAAGTTAAAGTTAAAGCGAAAGTTAAAGTTAAAGTTAAAGTTAAAGTTAAACTTAAAGTTAAAGTTAAAATTAAAGTTAAAGTTAAAGTTACAGTTACAGTTAAAGTTAAAGTTAAATTTAAATTTAAAGTTAAAGTTAAAATTAAAGTTAAAGTTAAAGTTAAGGTTACAGTTAAAGTTAAAGTTAAAGTTAAAGCTAAAGTTAAAGTTAAAGTTAAACTTAAAGTTAAAGTTAAGGTTAAAGTTAAGGTTAAAGTTAAAGTTAAATTTAAAGTTAAGGTTAAAGTTAAAGTTACAGTTAAAGTTAAAGTTAAAGCTAAAGTTAAAGTTAAAGTAAAAGTTAAAGTTAAAGCAAAAGTTAAAGTTAAAGTTAAAGTTAAAGTTAAAGTTAAAGTTAAAGTTAAAACTAAAGTTAAAGTTAAAGTAAAAGTTAAAGTTAAAGTTAAAGTTAAAGTTAAAGTTAAAGTTAAAGTTAAAGTTAAAGTTAAAGCTAAAGTTAAAGTTAAAGTAAAAGTTAAAGTTAAAGTTAAACTTAAAGTTAAAGTTAAGGTTAAAGTTAAGGTTAAAGTTAAAGTTAAACTTAAAGTTAAAGTTAAGGTTAAAGTTAAAGTTAAAGTTAAAGTTAAAGCTAAAGTTAAAGTTAAAGTTAAACTTAAAGTTAAAGTTAAGGTTAAAGTTAAGGTTAAAGTTAAAGTTAAAGTTAAAGTTAAAGTTAAGGTTAAAGTTAAAGTTAAAGTTAAAGTTAAAGTTAAAGTTAAAGTTAAAGCTAAAGTTAAAGTTAAAGTTAAAGTTAAAGTTAAAGTTAAAGTTAAAGTTAAAGTTAAAGTTAAAGTTAAAGTTAAAGCTAAAGTTAAAGTTAAAGTAAAAGTTAAAGTTAAAGCAAAAGTTAAAGTTAAAGTTAAAGTTAAAGTTAAAGCTAAAGTTAAAGTTAAAGTTAAAGTTAAAGTTAAAGTTAAAGTTAAAGTTAAAGTTAAAGTTAAAGTTAAAGTTAAAGTTAAAATTAAAGTTAAAGTTAAAGTTAAAGTTAAAGTTAAAGTTAAAGTTAAAGCAAAAGTTAAAGTTAAAGTTAAAGTTAAAGCTAAAGTTAAAGTTAAAGTTAAAGTTAAAGTTAAAGTTAAAGTTAAAGTTAAAGTTAAAGTTAAAGTTAAAGTTAAAGTTAAAGTTAAAGTTAAAGTTAAAGCTAAAGTTAAAGTTAAAGTTAAAGTTAAAGTTAAAGTTAAAGTTAAAGTTAAAGTTAAAGTTAAAGTTAAAGTTAAAGTTAAAGTTAAAGTTAAAGTTAAAATTAAAGTTAAAGTTAAAGTTAAAGTTAAAGTTAAAGTTAAAGTTAAAGTTAAAGTTAAAGCAAAAGTTAAAGTTAAAGTTAAAGTTAAAGTTAAAGCTAAAGTTAAAGTTAAAGTTAAAGTTAAAGTTAAAGTTAAAGTTAAAGTTAAAGTTAAAGTTAAAATTAAAGTTAAAGTTAAAGTTAAAGCGAAAGTTAAAGTTAAAGTTAAAGTTAAAGTTAAACTTAAAGTTAAAGTTAAAATTAAAGTTAAAGTTAAAGTTACAGTTACAGTTAAAGTTAAATTTAAATTTAAAGTTAAAGTTAAAATTAAAGTTAAAGTTAAAGTTAAAGTTAAAGTTAAAGTTAAACTTTAAGTTAAAGTTAAAACTAAAGTTAAGGTTAAAGTTACAGTTACAGTTAAAGTTAAATTTAAATTTAAAGTTAAAGTTAAAATTAAAGTTAAAGTTAAAGTTAAAGTTAAAGTTAAAGTTAAAGTTACAGTTAAAGTTAAAGTTAAAGTTAAAGCTAAAGTTAAAGTTAAAGTTAAACTTAAAGCTAAAGTTAAGGTTAAAGTTAAGGTTAAAGTTAAAGTTAAAGTTAAAGTTAAAGTTAAAGTTAAAGTTAAAGTTAAAGTAAAAGTTAAAGTTAAAGCGAAAGTTAAAGTTAAGGTTAAAGTTAAAGATAAAGTTAAAGTTAAAGTTAAAGTTAAAGTTAAAGTTAAAGTTAAAGTTAAAGCTAAAGTTAAAGTTAAAGTTAAAGTTAAAGTTAAAGTTAAGGTTAAACTTAAAGTTAAAGTTAAAATTAAAGTTAAAGTTACAGTTAAAGTTAAAGTTAAATTTAAAGTTAAAGTTAAAGTTAAAGTTAAAGTTAAAGTTAAAGTTAAAGCTAAGTTTAAGTTAAAGTTAAAGTTAAACTTAAAGTTAAAGTTAAGGTTAAAGTTAAGGTAAAAGTTAAAGTTAAAGTTAATGTTAAAGTTAAAGTTAAAGTTAAAGTTAAATTTAAATTTAAAATTAAAGTTAAAGTTAAAGTTAAAGTTAAATTTAAAGTTAAAGTTAAAGCTAAAGTTAAAGTTAATGTTAGTGTTAAAGTTAAAGTTAAAGTTAGAGTTAGTGTTAAAGTTAAAATTAAAGTTAAAGTTAAAGTTAAAGTTAAAGTTAAAGTTAAAGTTAAAGTTAAAGTTAAAGTGAAAGTTAAAGTTAAAGTTAAAGTGAAAGTTAAAGTGAAAGTTAAAGTTAAAGTTAAAGTTAAAGTTAAAGTTAAAGTTAAAGTTGAAGTTAAAGTTAAAGTTAAAGTTAAAGTTAAAGCTAAAGTTAAAGTTAAAGTTAAAATTAAAGTTAAAGTTAAAGTTAAAGTTAAAGTTAAATTTAAAGTTAAAGTTAAAGTTAAAGTTAAAGTTAATGTTAAAGTTAAAGTTAAAGTTAAATTTAAATTTAAATTTAAAGTTAAAGTTAAAATTAATGTTAAAGTTAAAGTTAAAGTTAAAGTTGAAGTTAAAGTTAAAGTTAAAGTTAAAGTTAAAGTTAAATTTAAATTTAAAGTTAAAGTTAAAGTTAAAGTTAAAGTTAAGGTTAAAGTTAAAGTTAAAGTTAAAGTTAAAGTTAAAGTTAAAGTTAAAGCGAAAGTTAAAGTTAAAGTTAAACTTAAAGTTAAAGTTAAAGTTAAAGTTAAAAATAAAGTTAATGTTAAAGTGAAAGTTAAAGTCAAAGTTAAAGTTAAAGTTAAGGTTAAAGTTAAAGTTAAAATTAAAGTTAAAGTTAAAGTTACAGTTAAAGTTAAAGTTAAATTTAAAGTTAAAGCTAAAGTTAAAGTTAAAGTTAAAGTTAAAATTAAAGTTAAAGTTAAAGTTAAAGTAAAAGTTAAAGTTAAAGCGAAAGTTAAAGTTAAAGTTAAAAATAAAGTTAATGTTAAAGTGAAAGTTAAAGTCAAAGTTAAAGTTAAAGTTAAAGTTAAAGTTAAAGCTAAAGTTAAAGTTAAAGTAAAAGTTAAAGTTAAAGCAAAAGTTTAAGTTAAAGTTAAAGTTAAAGCTAAAGTTAAAGTTAAAGTTAAAGTTAAAGTTAAAGTTAAAGTTAAAGTTAAAGTTAAAGTTAAAGTTAAAGTTAAAGCTAAAGTTAAAGTTAAAGTTAAAGTTAAAGTTAAAGTTAAAGTTAAAGTTAAAGTTAAATTTAAATTTAAAGTTAAAGTTAAAATTAAAGTTAAAGTTAAAGTTAAAGTTACAGTTAAAGTTAAAGTTAAAGCTAAAGTTAAAGTTAAAGTTAAACTTAAAGTTAAAGTTAAGGTTAAAGTTAAGGTTAAAGTTAAAGTTAAAGTTAAAGTTAAGGTTAAAGTTAAAGTTACAGTTAAAGTTAAAGTTAAAGCTAAAGTTAAAGTTAAAGTAAAAGTTAAAGTTAAAGCAAAAGTTAAAGTTAAAGTTAAAGTTAAAGTTAAAGTTAAAACTAAAGTTAAAGTTAAAGTAAAAGTTAAAGTTAAAGTTATAGTTAAAGTTAAAGTTAAAGCTAAAGTTAAAGTTAAAGTAAAAGTTAAAGTTAAAGTTAAACTTAAAGTTAAAGTTAAGGTTAAAGTTAAGGTTAAAGTTAAAGTTAAACTTAAAGTTAAAGTTAAGGTTAAAGTTAAAGTTAAAGTTAAAGCTAAAGTTAAAGTTAAAGTTAAACTTAAAGTTAAAGTTAAGGTTAAAGTTAAGGTTAAAGTTAAAGTTAAAGTTAAAGTTAAGGTTAAAGTTAAAGTTAAAGTTAAAGTTAAAGTTAAAGTTAAAGTTAAAGTTAAAGTTAAAGCTAAAGTTAAAGTTAAAGTTAAAGTTAAAGTTAAAGTTAAAGTTAAAGTTAAAGTTAAAGCTAAAGTTAAAGTTAAAGTAAAGGTTAAAGTTAAAGCAAAAGTTAAAGTTAAAGTTAAAGTTAAAGTTAAAGCTAAAGTTAAAGTTAAAGTTAAAGTTAAAGTTAAAGTTAAAGTTAAAGTTAAAGTTAAAGTTAAAGTTAAAGTTAAAGTTAAAGTTAAAATTAAAGTTAAAGTTAAAGTTAAAGTTAAAGTTACAGTTAAAGTTAAAGTTAAAGTTAAAACTAAAGTTAAAGTTAAAGTTAAACTTAAAGTTAAAGTTAAGGTTAAAGTTAAGGTTAAAGTTAAAGTTAAAGTTAAGGTTAAAGTTAAAGTTAAAGTAAAAGTTAAAGTTAAAGTTAAAGCGAAAGTTAAAGTTAAAGTTAAACTTAAAGTTAAAGTTAAAGTTAAAGTTAAAAATAAAGTTAATGTTAAAGTGAAAGTTAAAGTCAAAGTTAAAGTTAAAGTTAAGGTTAAAGTTAAAGTTAAAATTAAAGTTAAAGTTAAAGTTACAGTTAAAGTTAAAGTTAAATTTAAAGTTAAAGCTAAAGTTAAAGTTAAAGTTAAAATTAAAGTTAAAGTTAAAGTTAAAGTAAAAGTTAAAGTTAAAGCGAAAGTTAAAGTTAAAGTTAAAAATAAAGTTAATGTTAAAGTGAAAGTTAAAGTCAAAGTTAAAGTTAAAGTTAAAGTTAAAGTTAAAGCTAAAGTTAAAGTTAAAGTAAAAGTTAAAGTTAAAGCAAAAGTTAAAGTTAAAGTTAAAGTTAAAGCTAAAGTTAAAGTTAAAGTTAAAGTTAAAGTTAAAGTTAAAGTTAAAGTTAAAGTTAAAGTTAAAGTTAAAGTTAAAGTTAAAGTTAAAGTTAAAGTTAAAGCTAAAGTTAAAGTTAAAGTAAAAGTTAAAGTTAAAGCAAAAGTTAAAGTTAAAGTTAAAGTTAAAGTTAAAGTTAAAGTTAAAACTAAAGTTAAAGTTAAAGTTAAAGTTAAAGTTAAAGTTAAAGTTAAAGTTAAAGTTAAAGTTAAAGTTAAAATTAAAGTTAAAGTTAAAGTTAAAGCGAAAGTTAAAGTTAAAGTTAAAGTTAAAGTTAAACTTAAAGTTAAAGTTAAAATTAAAGTTAAAGTTAAAGTTACAGTTACAGTTAAAGTTAAAGTTAAATTTAAATTTAAAGTTAAAGTTAAAATTAAAGTTAAAGTTAAAGTTAAGGTTACAGTTAAAGTTAAAGTTAAAGTTAAAGCTAAAGTTAAAGTTAAAGTTAAACTTAAAGTTAAAGTTAAGGTTAAAGTTAAGGTTAAAGTTAAAGTTAAATTTAAAGTTAAGGTTAAAGTTAAAGTTACAGTTAAAGTTAAAGTTAAAGCTAAAGTTAAAGTTAAAGTAAAAGTTAAAGTTAAAGCAAAAGTTAAAGTTAAAGTTAAAGTTAAAGTTAAAGTTAAAGTTAAAGTTAAAACTAAAGTTAAAGTTAAAGTAAAAGTTAAAGTTAAAGTTAAAGTTAAAGTTAAAGTTAAAGTTAAAGTTAAAGTTAAAGTTAAAGCTAAAGTTAAAGTTAAAGTAAAAGTTAAAGTTAAAGTTAAACTTAAAGTTAAAGTTAAGGTTAAAGTTAAGGTTAAAGTTAAAGTTAAACTTAAAGTTAAAGTTAAGGTTAAAGTTAAAGTTAAAGTTAAAGTTAAAGCTAAAGTTAAAGTTAAAGTTAAACTTAAAGTTAAAGTTAAGGTTAAAGTTAAGGTTAAAGTTAAAGTTAAAGTTAAAGTTAAAGTTAAGGTTAAAGTTAAAGTTAAAGTTAAAGTTAAAGTTAAAGTTAAAGTTAAAGCTAAAGTTAAAGTTAAAGTTAAAGTTAAAGTTAAAGTTAAAGTTAAAGTTAAAGTTAAAGTTAAAGTTAAAGTTAAAGCTAAAGTTAAAGTTAAAGTAAAAGTTAAAGTTAAAGCAAAAGTTAAAGTTAAAGTTAAAGTTAAAGTTAAAGCTAAAGTTAAAGTTAAAGTTAAAGTTAAAGTTAAAGTTAAAGTTAAAGTTAAAGTTAAAGTTAAAGTTAAAGTTAAAGTTAAAGTTAAAATTAAAGTTAAAGTTAAAGTTAAAGTTAAAGTTAAAGTTAAAGTTAAAGCAAAAGTTAAAGTTAAAGTTAAAGTTAAAGCTAAAGTTAAAGTTAAAGTTAAAGTTAAAGTTAAAGTTAAAGTTAAAGTTAAAGTTAAAGTTAAAGTTAAAGTTAAAGTTAAAGTTAAAGTTAAAGCTAAAGTTAAAGTTAAAGTTAAAGTTAAAGTTAAAGTTAAAGTTAAAGTTAAAGTTAAAGTTAAAGTTAAAGTTAAAGTTAAAGTTAAAGTTAAAGTTAAAGTTAAAGTTAAAATTAAAGTTAAAGTTAAAGTTAAAGTTAAAGTTAAAGTTAAAGTTAAAGTTAAAGTTAAAGCAAAAGTTAAAGTTAAAGTTAAAGTTAAAGTTAAAGCTAAAGTTAAAGTTAAAGTTAAAGTTAAAGTTAAAGTTAAAGTTAAAGTTAAAGTTAAAGTTAAAGTTAAAATTAAAGTTAAAGTTAAAGTTAAAGCGAAAGTTAAAGTTAAAGTTAAAGTTAAAGTTAAACTTAAAGTTAAAGTTAAAATTAAAGTTAAAGTTAAAGTTACAGTTACAGTTAAAGTTAAATTTAAATTTAAAGTTAAAGTTAAAATTAAAGTTAAAGTTAAAGTTAAAGTTAAAGTTAAAGTTAAACTTTAAGTTAAAGTTAAAACTAAAGTTAAGGTTAAAGTTACAGTTACAGTTAAAGTTAAATTTAAATTTAAAGTTAAAGTTAAAATTAAAGTTAAAGTTAAAGTTAAAGTTAAAGTTAAAGTTAAAGTTACAGTTAAAGTTAAAGTTAAAGTTAAAGCTAAAGTTAAAGTTAAAGTTAAACTTAAAGCTAAAGTTAAGGTTAAAGTTAAGGTTAAAGTTAAAGTTAAAGTTAAAGTTAAAGTTAAAGTTAAAGTTAAAGTTAAAGTAAAAGTTAAAGTTAAAGCGAAAGTTAAAGTTAAGGTTAAAGTTAAAGATAAAGTTAAAGTTAAAGTTAAAGTTAAAGTTAAAGTTAAAGTTAAAGTTAAAGCTAAAGTTAAAGTTAAAGTTAAAGTTAAAGTTAAAGTTAAGGTTAAACTTAAAGTTAAAGTTAAAATTAAAGTTAAAGTTACAGTTAAAGTTAAAGTTAAATTTAAAGTTAAAGTTAAAGTTAAAGTTAAAGTTAAAGTTAAAGCTAAGTTTAAGTTAAAGTTAAAGTTAAACTTAAAGTTAAAGTTAAGGTTAAAGTTAAGGTAAAAGTTAAAGTTAAAGTTAATGTTAAAGTTAAAGTTAAAGTTAAAGTTAAATTTAAATTTAAAATTAAAGTTAAAGTTAAAGTTAAAGTTAAATTTAAAGTTAAAGTTAAAGCTAAAGTTAAAGTTAATGTTAGTGTTAAAGTTAAAGTTAAAGTTAGAGTTAGTGTTAAAGTTAAAATTAAAGTTAAAGTTAAAGTTAAAGTTAAAGTTAAAGTTAAAGTTAAAGTTAAAGTTAAAGTGAAAGTTAAAGTTAAAGTTAAAGTGAAAGTTAAAGTGAAAGTTAAAGTTAAAGTTAAAGTTAAAGTTAAAGTTAAAGTTAAAGTTGAAGTTAAAGTTAAAGTTAAAGTTAAAGTTAAAGCTAAAGTTAAAGTTAAAGTTAAAATTAAAGTTAAAGTTAAAGTTAAAGTTAAAGTTAAATTTAAAGTTAAAGTTAAAGTTAAAGTTAAAGTTAATGTTAAAGTTAAAGTTAAAGTTAAATTTAAATTTAAATTTAAAGTTAAAGTTAAAATTAATGTTAAAGTTAAAGTTAAAGTTAAAGTTGAAGTTAAAGTTAAAGTTAAAGTTAAAGTTAAAGTTAAATTTAAATTTAAAGTTAAAGTTAAAGTTAAAGTTAATGTTAAAGTTAAAGTTAAAGTTAAAGTTAAAGTTGAAGTTAAAGTTAAAGTTAAAGTTAAAGTTAAAGTTAAAGTTAATGTTAAAGTTAAAGTTAAAGTTAAAGTTAAAGTTAAATTTAAATTTAAAATTAAAGTTAAAGTTAAAGTTAAAGTTAAATTTAAAGTTAAAGTTAAAGTTAAAGTTAATGTTAAAGTTAAAGTTAAAGTTAAAGTTAATGTTAAAGTTAAAGTTAAAGTTAAAGTTAAATTTAAATTTAAAATTAAAGTTAAAGTTAAAGTTAAATTTAAAGTTAAAGTTAAAGCTAAAGTTAAAGTTAATGTTAGTGTTAAAGTTAAAGTTAAAGTTAAAGTTAGTGTTAAAGTTAAAGTTAAAGTTAAAGTTAAAGTTAAAGTTAAAGTTAAAGTTAAAGTTAAAGTTAAAGTTAAAGTGAAAGTTAAAGTTAAAGTTAAAGTGAAAGTTAAAGTGAAAGTTAAAGTTAAAGTTAAAGTTAAAGTTAAATTTAAAGTTGAAGTTAAAGTTAAAGTTAAAGTTAAAGTTAAAGTTAAAGTTAAAGTTAAAATTAAAGTTAAAGTTAAAGTTAAAGTTAAAGTTAAATTTAAAGTTAAAGTTAAAGTTAAAGTTAAAGTTAAAGTTAATGTTAAAGTTAAAGTTAAAGTTAAAGTTAAAGTTAAATTTAAATTTAAAGTTAAAGTTAAAATTTTTGTTAAAGTTAAAGTTAAAGTTGAAGTTAAAGTTAAAGTTGAAGTTAAAGTTAAAGTTAAAGTTAAAGTTAAAGTTAAAGTTAAAGTTAAAGTTAAAGTTAAAGTTAAAGTTAAAGTTAAATTTAAATTTAAAGTTAAAGTTAAAGTTAAAGTTAAAGTTAAAGTTAAAGTTAATGTTAAAGTTAAAGTTAAAGTTGAAGTTAAAGTTAAAGTTAAAATTAAAGTTAAAGTTAAAGTTAAAGTTAAAGTTAAAGTTAAATTTAAAGTTAAAGTTAAAGTTAAAGTTAAATTTAACTTTAAAGTTAAAGTTAAAGTTAATGTTAAAGTTAAAGTTAAAGTTAAAGTTAAAGTTAAAGTTAAAGTTAAAGCGAAAGTTAAAGTTAAAGTTAAAGTTAAAGGTAAAGTTAAAGTTAAAGTTAAAGTTAAAGTTAAAGCTAAAGTTAAAGTTAAAGTTAAAGTAAAAGTTAAAGTTAAAGCGAAAGTTAAAGTTAAAGTTAAAGTTAAAGTTAAAGTAAAAGTTAAAGCGAAAGTTAAATTTAAAGTTGAAGTTAAAGTTAAAGCTAAAGTTAAACTTAAAGTTAAAGGTAAATTTAAAGTTAAAGTTAAAGTTAAGGTTAAAGTTAAAGTTAAAGTTAAAGTTAAAGTTAAAGTTAAAGTTAAAATTAAAGCTAAATTTAAAGTTAAGGTTAAAGTTAAAGTTAAAGTTAAAGCTAAAGTTAAAGTTAAAGTTAAAGTTAAAGTTAAAGTTAAAGTTAAAGTTAAAGTTAAAGTTAAAGTTAAAGTTAAAGTTAAAGTTAAAGTTAAGGTTAAAGTTAAAGTTAAAGTTAAAGTTAAAGTTAAAGTTAAAGTTAAAGTTAAAGTTAAAGTTAAAGTTAAAATTAAAGCTAAAGTTAAAGTTAAGGTTAAAGTTAAAGTTAAAGTTAAAGTTAAAGCTAAAGTTAAAGTTAAAGTTAAAGTTAAGGTTAAAGTTAAAGTTAAAGTTAAAGTTAAAGTTAAGGTTAAAGTTAAAGTTAAAGTTAAAGTTAAAGTTAAAGTTAAAGTTAAAGTTAAAGTTAAAGTTAAAGTTAAAGTTAAAGTTAAAGTTAAAATTAAAGCTAAAGTTAAAGTTAAGGTTAAAGTTAAAGTTAAAGTTAAAGCTAAAGTTAAAGTTAAAGTTAAAGCGAAAGTTAAAGTTAAAGTTAAACTTAAAGTTAAAGTTAAAATTAAAGTTAAAGTTAAAGTTAAGGTTAAAGTTAAAGTTAAAGTTAAAGTTAAAGTTAAAGCTAAAGTTAAACTCAAAGTTAAAGTTAAAATTAAAGTTAAAGTTAAAGTTAAAGTTACAGTTACAGTTAAAGTTAAATTTAAATTTAAAATTAAAGTTAAAATTAAAGTTAAAGTTAAAGTTAAAGTTACAGTTAAAGTTAAAGTTAAAGTTAAAGCTAAAGTTAAAGTTAAACTTAAAGTTAAAGTTAAGGTTAAAGTTAAGGTTAAAGTTAAAGTTAAAGTTAAAGTTAAGGTTAAAGTTAAAGTTAAAGTTAAAGTTATATTTAAAATTAAAGCTAAAGTTAAAGTTAAGGTTAAAGTTAAAGTTAAAGTTAAAGTTAAAGTTAAAGTTAAAGCTAAAGTTAAAGTTAAAGTTAAAATTAAAGCTAAATTTAAAGTTAAAGTTAAAGTTAAGGTTAAAGTTAAAGTTAAAGTTAAAGTTAAAATTAAAGTTAAAATTAAAGCTAAAGTTAAAGTTAAGGTTAAAGTTAAAGTTAAAGTTAAAGCTAAAGTTAAAGTTAAAGTTAAAGTTAAAGTTAAAGTTAAAGTTAAAGCGAAAGTTAAAGTTAAAGTTAAACTTAAAGTTAAAGTTAAAATTAAAGTTAAAGTTAAAGTTAAAGCGAAAGTTAAAGTTAAAGTTAAAGTTAAAGTTAAACTTAAAGTTAAAGTTAAAATTAAAGTTAAAGTTAAAGTTACAGTTACAGTTAAAGTTAAATTTAAATTTAAAGTTAAAGTTAAAATTAAAGTTAAAGTTAAAGTTACAGTTAAAGTTAAATTTTTTTTTTTTTTTTTTTTTTTTTTTTTTCTTTTTCGTGGAAGGAGGAAATGCTTTATGCACTGACCGGGATATTTAAGCCTCCCTGCGAGACTCTCCGAGTGTAGGACTCCCTTCTTCCATGAAGGCCTACCCACTAAAACCTAACCTCCCACGGCCCGCGCAAATCCCCGTACCTGGGACCGCGTTTAGCATTACTTCGGGTACGGGTGCGCGCTACGTGAGCTCTATGGCTACTCTCACGCTAATGGGCTAGGCATCCGTCTTCTCGTTTACTGGTAAGTATATGCCTCACATATGTGCTGACCGTATCCCATCTGTCTCTTCGACAGGTCATGTTATTGATGACACTGCCCGGGGATAGGTCGCCAAGTACCTCTTCTACCCTCCTTCGCTGATGGGAGAAGTGCCTGCATTCGAAGAAGGTGTGGCGTACATCGTCTATTTCCCCACAGTACAGACAGCTCGGGCTATCAACCTTACCCATTCTGTGTAGGTATTTGCGGAAGTAACCATGTCCCGTTAGAAACTGGGTCAGGTAAAAGTCTACCTCTCCGTGCGGTCGCTTCAACCATGGATCAAGTTCAGGGATTAGTTCCCTAGTCCACTTTCCTACGATGCTGTTGCTCCACTGATCTTGCCAACGTCGGATCGATTCTTCTCGCGCCTGCATTGCAACAGCAGCTCTACTTGCTTGCGATCCGTTGTCATATATTGTTTTTCTTTCCTCAACGAGAAGATATATCGGTATGGTTCCCGCAACGACCAGGACAGCTTCAGCTGATACCGTGCGGTAAGCCGAAGATATTCGCAGCGCCCCTCTGCGTTGGACCGAGGTGAGGGCGACTCGGTTCTTCCGGTATTTCATTGCGTCCGCCCAGATTTCTGCACCATATAAGAGTATAGAATCCGAGGCTGATGCAAGCAACTTCCTTGTGCATGGCTTTGGGCCACCTGTGTTTGCCATTAATCTACTCAACTGCGCTATTATGCGCGCAGCTCTTTCGCAGGTCCCTCGTATGTGATCCGAGAAGTTGAGTTTGCTGTCTAACCTCACTCCCAGATATTTCGTTGAAGCGAGTGTTTCTATTGGCTGGTCCCCAACCATCATGTTCCTGGTAGTGGGAATACGTCTCTTTGTGAGGATGACGATCTCCGTTTTGGCTGTTGCTAACTGAAGACCGTGCTCAGCCATCCACCTATTTACATTACGCATGACCTGGTTTAATTTTAGCTGTGCCAGCTCGCAGCTTGGTGCTGTTATCACAGCTGCCACGTCGTCTGCAAATGCAACGAGGAAGGTGCTTTCTGGCATGTCTAATCGAAGAAGACTGTCGTAAGTTATATTCCAGAGATCGGGACCTAGTACCGAACCCTGGGCTGCTCCACCTGTTATTTTTACCTTTTTTTGACCGTGAGTACTTTCATATATTAGATACCTCTCTCTTAGGTAGTCCCTTAAAATTTCTAACAAATATTGCGGTACTTTGAAAGTGCTTTCTAGTGCCTCAAGCATGTCCTCCCACCTAGATGAGTTAAAAGCGTTTTTGACGTCCAGCGTGACCAGCAACACTATAGGTCTTGCTCTGTGGCACGCTGTCTCGGCTTTCTTGACTGCGTCTATAACTTCTGCTATGGCATCTATTGTAGAGTGCCCCCTCCGAAAACCATGCTGTCTGGGCGACAGTCCTCCGGCGTCCTGTAACGCTCTGGTGAGGCGTTGCTTCAGGAGACTCTCCATCAATTTTCCTGCTGTGTCCAACATACATAGGGGACGGTAGGATGATGGAGAGCTGGGATCTCCTTTCCCTTTTGGAATGAGAACCAGTCGTGCTGTCTTCCATATGGTGGGGAAAATTCTTTCTTCGAGACATTTGTTGTACATGTGCAACATAAGTTCTGGGCAGTCGTTTGCAGCTAGTCTAATTGCCTCTGCGGGTATTCCGTCGGGCCCAGATGCTTTCCTAGGTTTCATAGTTCGCACGGCAGTTTTAAGCTCTTCTTCTTGGAATGGTTCCACGTTGCGATCTTCATGGGTAACGTACCCGCCCTCCCTAGGCAGTTGGGTGGGAAACAGGCCATCCACAATGTTCCTTATTTGGTTCTCGTCCATCAGCTGGTTTGGCGGACGGAACTTCTTCATTACTATCTTATATCCCTGCCCCCATGGGTCTCGATCCACTTCCTCGCAAAGCGCTTTCCAGCACTTAAGCTTGCTTTGCTTAATGGCAGCACTAAGAGCTTTCTTCGCTCCTTTGTACGCTTCCGACTTTTCTAGAGCCTCAGGCCTGCCGCGCGCGCGAGTTGCTAGCCTTCGCATCCTGTGGCATATTTTCCGCAGCTCCGCGATTTCGCTATTCCACCAGTATACCTGCTTTTTACCCCTCCACACTCCTCTCCGTGGCATAGAGAGGTTGCAAGCGTGGCGAAGACAGCTCATTGTCTTTTCAACCGTCTCTTCCGTCGGACTGGAGTTGTTGATTATCCGTCGGGCATCCCCCAGTACTGATGCGGAGAACGTGGCAGAGTCGACCTTGGATGCGTCCCATGCTTTTGTTCTGCGTGGCCCGTTCGGAATCTGCCTCTGACCGGGATCGTTTAGGTGGAAAGTGATGTAGTTGTGATCGCTGCCAGTCAGATCCTCTATGACTCTCCATCCAGCAGCGGTCAGCAGCAGGCTTTCTGACACTAGTGTTACATCGGGGATCGAGTATCCAAAGCCTGGCCGTCGGTATGTAGGGGTCGTACCAGTGTTAAGCACGTTCAAACCGAGCCTGGCTGCCATCTCAAGGACTAACCTTCCACGGGTGTTAGTCTGCGGCATTCCCCATTCGACGGCTCTTGCGTTAAAGTCTCCCGCCACAACCAGGTTACTAGTTAAGTCCCTCAGGTCGTCTTCAATAAGTTCAAGCTTCTCCCTGAACATTTGAATGGGATCATTCGGGGACAAGTAGCAGCTTACTATTGTGGTATTATTCGTAGTTAGGCGGACGTAGCCTTGTCCGGCAACACGGTTCACAATATTGGCGTTTGCATCTGTCATCCAGATTGCGGCGGTGCCGGTGTTAAAGTTAAAGCTAAAGTTAAAGTTAAACTTAAAGTTAAAGTTAAAGTTAAAGTTAAAGTTAAAGCTAAAGTTAAAGTTAAAGTTAAACTTAAAGTTAAAGTTAAGGTTAAAGTTAAGGTTAAAGTTAAAGTTAAAGTAAAAGTTAAAGTTAAAGCGAAAGTTAAAGTTAAGGTTAAAGTTAAAGATAAAGTTAAAGTTAAAGTTAAAGTTAAAGTTAAAGTTAAAGTTAAAGCTAAAGTTAAAGTTAAAGTTAAAGTTAAAGTTAAAGTTAAAGTTAAGGTTAAACTTAAAGTTAAAGTTAAAATTAAAGTTAAAGTTACAGTTAAAGTTAAAGTTAAATTTAAAGTTAAAGTTAAAGTTAAGGTTAAAGTTAAAGTTAAAGCGAAAGTTAAAGTTAAAGTTAAAGTTAAAGTTAAAGTTAAAGTTAAAGTTAAAGTTAAGGTTAAACTTAAAGTTAAAGTTAAAATTAAAGTTAAAGTTACAGTTAAAGTTAAACTTAAAGTTAAAGTTAAGGTTAAAGTTAAGGTTAAAGTTAAAGTTAAAGCGAAAGTTAAAGTTAAAGTTAAAGTTAAAGTTAAAGTTAAAGTTAAAGTTAAAGCTAAAGTTTAAGTTAAAGTTAAACTTAAAGTTAAAGTTAAGGTTAAAGTTACGGTTAAAGTTAAAGTTAAAATTAAAGTTAAAGTTAAAGTAAAAGTAAAAGTAAAAGTAAAAGTAAAAGTTAAAGTTAAAGTAAAAGTTAAAGTTAAAGTTAAAGCTAAAGCTAAAGCTAAAGTTAAAGTTAAAGTTAAAGTTAAAGTTAAAATTAAAGTTAAAGTTAAAGTTAAAGTAAAAGTTAAAGTTAAAGTTAAAGTTAAAGCGAAAGTTAAAGTTAAAGTTAAAAGTAAAATTAATGTTAAAGTGAAAGTTAAAGTCAAAGTTAAAGTTAAAGTTAAAGTTAAAGTTAAAGTTAAAGTTAAAGTTAAAGTTAAAGCTAAAGTTAAAGTTAAAGTAAAAGTTAAAGTTAAAGCAAAAGTTAAAGTCAAAGTTAAAGTTAAAGTTAAAGCTAAAGTTAAAGTTAAAGTTAAAGTTAAAGTTAAAGTTAAAGTTAAAGTTAAAGTTAAAGTTAAAGTTAAAGTTAAAGTTAAAGCTAAAGTTAAAGTTAAATTAAAAGTTAAAGTTAAAGCAAAAGTTAAAGTTAAAGTTAAAGTTAAAGCTAAAGTTAAAGTTAAAGTTAAAGTTAAAGTTAAAGTTAAAGTTAAAGTTAAAATTAAAGTTAAAGTTAAAGTTAAAGCGAAAGTTAAAGTTAAAGTTAAAGTTAAACTTAAAGTTAAAGTTAAAATTAAAGTTAAAGTTAAAGTTACAGTTACAGTTAAAGTTAAATTTAAATTTAAAGTTAAAGTTAAAATTAAAGTTAAAGTTAAAGTTACAGTTAAAGTTAAAGTTAAAGTTAAAGTTAAAGTTAAAGCTAAAGTTAAAGTTAAAGTTAAACTTAGAGTTAAAGTTAAGGTTAAAGTTAAGGTTAAAGTTAAAGTTAAAGTTAAAGTTAAGGTTAAAGTTAAAGTTAAAGCGAAAGTTAAAGTTAAAGTTAAACTTAAAGTTAAAGTTAAAGTTAAAGTTAAAAATAAAGTTAATGTTAAAGTGAAAGTTAATGTTAAAGTGAAAGTTAAAGTCAAAGTTAAAGTTAAGGTTAAAGTTAAAGTTAAAATTAAAGTTAAAGTTAAAGTTACAGTTAAAGTTAAAGTTAAATTTAAAGTTAAAGCTAAAGTTAAAGTTAAAGTTAAAGTTAAAATTAAAGTTAAAGTTAAAGTTAAAGTAAAAGTTAAAGTTAAAGCGAAAGTTAAAGTTAAAAATAAAGTTAATGTTAAAGTGAAAGTTAAAGTCAAAGTTAAAGTTAAAGTTAAAGTTAAAGTTAAAGTTAAAGTTAAAGTTAAAGTTAAAGTTAAAGCTAAAGTTAAAGTTAAAGTAAAAGTTAAAGTTAACGCAAAAGTTAAAGTTAAAGTTAAAATTAAAGTTAAAGCTAAAGTTAAAGTTAAAGTTAAAGTTAAAGTTAAAGTTAAAGCTAAAGTTAAAGTTAAAGTAAAAGTTAAAGTTATAGCAAAAGTTAAAGTTAAAGTTAAAGTTAAAGTTAAAGCTAAAGTTAAGTTAAAGTTAAAGTTAAAGTTAAAGTTAAAGTTAAAGTTAAAGTTAAAGTTAAAGTTAAAGTTAAAGTTAAAGTTAAAGTTAAAATTAAAGTTAAAGTTAAAGTTAAAGCGAAAGTTAAAGTTAAAGTTAAAGTTAAAGTTAAAGTTAAACTTAAAGTTAAAGTTAAAATTAAAGTTAAAGTTAAAGTTACAGTTACAGTTAAAGTTAAATTTAAATTTAAAGTTAAAGTTAAAATTAAAGTTAAAGTTAAAATTAAAGTTAAAGTTACAGTTAAAGTTAAAGTTAAAGTTAAAGCTAAAGTTAAAGTTAAAGTTAAACTTAAAGTTAAAGTTAAGGTTAAAGTTAAGGTTAAAGTTAAAGTTAAAGTTAAAGTTAAGGTTAAAGTTAAAGTTAAAGTTAAATTTAAAGTTAAAGTTAAAGTTAAAGCTAAAGTTAAAGTTAAAGTAAAAGTTAAAGTTAAAGCAAAAGTTAAAGTTAAAGTTAAAGTTAAAGCTAAAGTTAAAGTTAAAGTTAAAGTTAAAGTTAAAGTTAAAGTTAAAGTTAAAGTTAAAGTTAAAGTTAAAGTTAAAGTTAAAGCTAAAGTTAAAGTTAAAGTAAAAGTTAAAGTTAAAGCAAAAGTTAAAGTTAAAGTTAAAGTTAAAGCTAAAGTTAAAGCTAAAGTTAAAGTTAAAGTTAAAGTTAAAGTTAAAGTTAAAGTTAAAGTTAAAGTTAAAGTTAAAGTTAAAGTTAAAGCTAAAGTTAAAGTTAAAGTTAAAGTTAAAGTTAAACTTAAAGTTAAAGTTAAAATTAAAGTTAAAGTTAAAGTTACAGTTACAGTTAAAGTTAAATTTAAATTTAAAGTTAAAGTTAAAATTAAAGTTAAAGTTAAAGTTAAAGTTACAGTTAAAGTTAAAGTTAAAGTTAAAGCTAAAGTTAAAGTTAAAGTTAAACTTAAAGTTAAAGTTAAGGTTAAAGTTAATGTTAAAGTTAAAGTTAAAGTTAAGGTTAAAGTTAAAGTTAAAGTTAAAGCTAAAGTTAAAGTTAAAGTTAAAGTTAAAGTTAAAGCGAAAGTTAAAGTTAAAGTTGAACTTAAAGTTAAAGTTAAAATTAAAGTTAAAGTTAAAGTTAAAGCGAAAGTTAAAGTTAAAGTTAAAGTTAAAGTTAAAGTTAAACTTAAAGTTAAAGTTAAAATTAAAGTTAAAGTTAAAGTTACAGTTACAGTTAAAGTTAAAGTCAAAGTTAAAGCTAAAGTTAAAGTTAAAGTTAAACTTAAAGTTAAAGTTAAGGTTAAAGTTAAGGTTAAAGTTAAAGTTAAAGTTAAGGTTAAAGTTAAAGTTAAAGTTAAAGTTAAAGTTAAAGTTAAAGTTAAACTTAAAGTTAAAGTTAAAATTAAAGTTAAAGTTAAAGTTACAGTTACAGTTAAAGTTAAATTTAAATTTAAAGTTAAAGTTAAAATTAAAGTTAAAGTTAAAGTTAAAGTTAAAGTTACAGTTAAAGTTAAAGTTAAAGTTAAAGCTAAAGTTAAAGTTAAAGTTAAACTTAAAGTTAAAGTTAAGGTTAAAGTTAAGGTTAAAGTTAAAGTTAAAGCTAAAGTTAAAGTTAAAGTTAAAGTTAAAGTTAAAGTTAAAGTTAAAGTTAAAGTTAAAATTAAAGTTAAAGTTAAAGTTAAAGTTAAAGTTACAGTTAAAGTTAAGGTTGAAGTTAAAGCTAAAGTTAAAGTTAAAGTTAAACTTAAAGTTAAAGTTAAGGTTAAAGTTAAGGTTAAAGCTAAAGTTAAAGTTAAGGTTAAAGTTAAAGTTAAAGTTAAAGTTAAACTTAAAGTTAAAGTTAAAATTAAAGTTAAAGTTACAGTTACAGTTAAAGTTAAATTTAAATTTAAAGTTAAAGTTAAAATTAAAGTTAAAGTTAAAGTTAAAGTTAAAGTTACAAATAAAGTTAAAGTTAAAGTTAAAGTTAAAGCTAAAGTTAAAGTTAAAGTTAAACTTAAAGTTAAAGTTAAGGTTAAAGTTAAGGTTAAAGTTAAAGTTAAAGCTAAAGTTAAAGTTAAAGTTAAAGTTAAAGTTAAAGTTAAAGTTAAAGTTAAAGTTAAAATTAAAGTTAAAGTTAAAGTTAAAGTAAAAGTTAAAGTTAAAGCGAAAGTTAAAGTTAAAGTTAAAAATAAAGTTAATGTTAAAGTGAAAGTTAAAGTCAAAGTTAAAGTTAAAGTTAAAGTTAAAGTTAAAGTTAAAGTTAAAGTTAAAGTTAAAGTTAAAGCTAAAGTTAAAGTTAAAGTAAAAGTTAAAGTTAAAGCAAAAGTTAAAGTTAAAGTTAAAATTAAATTTAAAGCTAAAGTTAAAGTTAAAGTTAAAGTTAAAGTTAAAGTTAAAGTTAAAGTTAAAGCTAAAGTTAAAGTTAAAGTAAAAGTTAAAGTTAAAGCAAAAGTTAAAGTTAAAGTTAAAGTTAAAGTTAAAGCTAAAGTTAAAGTTAAAGTTAAAGTTAAAGTTAAAGTTAAAGTTAAAATTAAAGTTAAAGTTAAAGCGAAAGTTAAAGTTAAAGTTAAAGTTAAAGTTAAAGTTAAACTTAAAGTTAAAGTTAAAATTAAAGTTAAAGTTAAAGTTACAGTTACAGTTAAAGTTAAATTTAAATTTAAAGTTAAAGTTAAAATTAAAGTTAAAGTTAAAGTTAAAGTTACAGTTAAAGTTAAAGTTAAAGCTAAAGTTAAAGTTAAAGTTAAACTTACAGTTAAAGTTAAGGTTAAAGTTAAGGTTAAAGTTAAAGTTAAAGTTAAGGTTAAAGTTAAAGTTATAGCTAAAGTTAAAGTTAAAGTTAAAGTTAAAGTTAAAGTTAAAGTTAAAGTTAAAGTTAAAGTTAAAGCGAAAGGTAAAGTTAAAGTTGAACTTAAAGTTAAAGTTAAAATTAAAGTTAAAGTTAAAGTTAAAGCGAAAGCTAAAGTTAAAGTTAAAATTAAACTTAAAGTTAAAGTTAAGGTTAAAGTTAAGGTTAAAGTTAAAGTTAAAGTTAAGGTTAAAGTTAAAGTTAAAGTTAAAGCTAAAGTTAAAGTTAAAGTTAAAGTTAAAGTTAAAGTTAAAGTTAAAGTTAAAGTTAAAGCGAAAGTTAAAGTTAAAGTTGAACTTAAAGTTAAAGTTAAAATTAAAGTTAAAGTTAAAGTTAAAGTTAAAGTTAAAGTTAAAGTTAAAGTTAAAGTTAAAGTTAAAGTTAAAGTTAAAGTTAAAGTTAAAGTTAAAGTTAAAGTTAAAGTTAAAGTTAAAGTTAAAGTTAAAGTTAAAGTTAAAGTTAAAGCGAAAGTTAAAGTTAAAGTTAATGTTAAAGTTAAAGTTAAAGTTAAAGTTAAAGTTAAATTTAAAGTTAAAGTTAAAGTTAAAGCTAAAGTTAAAGTTTAAGTTAAGGTTAAAGTTAAAGTTAAAGTTAAAGTTAAAGTTAAAGCTAAAGTTAAAGTTAAAGTTAAAGTTAAAGTTAAAGCGAAAGTTAAAGTTAAAGTTAAACTTAAAGTTAAAATTAAAGTTAAAGTTAAAGTTACAGTTAAAGTTAAAGTTACAGTTAAAGTTAAAGTTAAATTTAAAGTTAAAGTTAAAGCTAAAGTTTAAGTTAAAGTTAACGTTAAACTTAAAGTTAAAGTTAAAGTTAAGGTTAAAGTTGAAGTTAAAGTTAAAGTTAAAGTTAAAGCGAAAGTTAAAGTTAAAGTTAAAGTTAAACTTAAAGTTAAAGATAAGTTAAAGTTAAAGTTAAAGTTAAGGTTAAAGTTAAAGTTAAAGCGAAAGTTAAAGTTAAAGTTAAAGTTAAAGTTAAAGTTAAAGTTAAAGCTAAAGTTAAAGTTAAACTAAAAGTTAAAGTTAAAGCAAAAGTTAAAGTTAAAGTTAAAGTTAAAGCTAAAGTTAAAGTTAAAGTTAAAGTTAAAGTTAAAGTTAAAGTTAAAGTTAAAGTTAAAGTTAAAGTTAAAGTTAAAGTTAAAATTAAAGTTAAAGTTAAAGTTAAAGCGAAAGTTAAAGTTAAAGTTAAAGTTAAACTTAAAGTTAAAGTTAAAATTAAAGTTAAAGTTAAAGTTACAGTTACAGTTAAAGTTAAATTTAAATTTAAAGTTAAAGTTAAAATTAAAGTTAAAGTTAAAGTTAAAGTTACAGTTAAAGTTAAAGTTAAAGTTAAAGTTAAAGTTAAAGTTAAAGCTAAAGTTAAAGTTAAAGTTAAACTTAGAGTTAAAGTTAAGGTTAAAGTTAAGGTTAAAGTTAAAGTTAAAGTTAAAGTTAAGGTTAAAGTTAAAGTTAAAGTTAAAGTTAAAGCGAAAGTTAAAGTTAAAGTTAAACTTAAAGTTAAAGTTAAAGTTAAAGTTAAAAATAAAGTTAATGTTAAAGTGAAAGTTAATGTTAAAGTGAAAGTTAAAGTCAAAGTTAAAGTTAAGGTTAAAGTTAAAGTTAAAATTAAAGTTAAAGTTAAAGTTACAGTTAAAGTTAAAGTTAAATTTAAAGTTAAAGCTAAAGTTAAAGTTAAAGTTAAAGTTAAAATTAAAGTTAAAGTTAAAGTTAAAGTAAAAGTTAAAGTTAAAGCGAAAGTTAAAGTTAAAGTTAAAAATAAAGTTAATGTTAAAGTGAAAGTTAAAGTCAAAGTTAAAGTTAAAGTTAAAGTTAAAGTTAAAGTTAAAGTTAAAGTTAAAGCTAAAGTTAAAGTTAAAGTAAAAGTTAAAGTTAAAGCAAAAGTTAAAGTTAAAGTTAAAATTAAAGTTAAAGCTAAAGTTAAAGTTAAAGTTAAAGTTAAAGTTAAAGTTAAAGCTAAAGTTAAAGTTAAAGTAAAAGTTAAAGTTAAAGCAAAAGTTAAAGTTAAAGTTAAAGTTAAAGTTAAAGCTAAAGTTAAAGTTAAAGTTAAAGTTAAAGTTAAAGTTAAAGTTAAAGTTAAAGTTAAAGTTAAAGTTAAAGTTAAAATTAAAGTTAAAGTTAAAGTTAAAGCGAAAGTTAAAGTTAAAGTTAAAGTTAAAGTTAAACTTAAAGTTAAAGTTAAAATTAAAGTTAAAGTTAAAGTTACAGTTACAGTTAAAGTTAAATTTAAATTTAAAGTTAAAGTTAAAATTAAAGTTAAAGTTAAAGTTAAAGTTAAAGTTACAGTTAAAGTTAAAGTTAAAGTTAAAGCTAAAGTTAAAGTTAAAGTTAAACTTAAAGTTAAAGTTAAGGTTAAAGTTAAGGTTAAAGTTAAAGTTAAAGTTAAAGTTAAGGTTAAAGTTAAAGTTAAAGTTAAAGTTAAAGTTAAAGTTAAAGTTAAAGTTAAAGCTAAAGTTAAAGTTAAAGTAAAAGTTAAAGTTAAAGCAAAAGTTAAAGTTAAAGTTAAAGTTAAAGCTAAAGTTAAAGTTAAAGTTAAAGTTAAAGTTAAAGTTAAAGTTAAAGTTAAAGTTAAAGCTAAAGTTAAAGTTAAAGTAAAAGTTAAAGTTAAAGCAAAAGTTAAAGTTAAAGTTAAAGTTAAAGCTAAAGTTAAAGTTAAAGTTAAAGTTAAAGTTAAAGTTAAAGTTAAAGTTAAAGTTAAAGTTAAAGCTATAGTTAAAGTTAAAGTTAAAGTTAAAGTTAAACTTAAAGTTAAAGTTAAAATTAAAGTTAAAGTTAAAGTTACAGTTACAGTTAAAGTTAAATTTAAATTTAAAGTTAAAGTTAAAATTAAAGTTAAAGTTAAAGTTAAAGTTACAGTTAAAGTTAAAGTTAAAGTTAAAGCTAAAGTTAAAGTTAAAGTTAAACTTAAAGTTAAAGTTAAGGTTAAAGTTAATGTTAAAGTTAAAGTTAAAGTTAAGGTTAAAGTTAAAGTTAAAGTTAAAGCTAAAGTTAAAGTTAAAGTTAAAGTTAAAGTTAAAGCGAAAGTTAAAGTTAAAGTTGAACTTAAAGTTAAAGTTAAAATTAAAGTTAAAGTTAAAGTTAAAGCGAAAGTTAAAGTTAAAGTTAAAGTTAAAGTTAAAGTTAAACTTAAAGTTAAAGTTAAAATTAAAGTTAAAGTTAAAGTTACAGTTACAGTTAAAGTTAAAGTTAAAGTTAAAGCTAAAGTTAAAGTTAAAGTTAAACTTAAAGTTAAAGTTAAGGTTAAAGTTAAGGTTAAAGTTAAAGTTAAAGTTAAGGTTAAAGTTAAAGTTAAAGTTAAAGTTAAAGTTAAAGTTAAAGTTAAAGTTAAAGTTAAAGTTAAACTTAAAGTTAAAGTTAAAATTAAAGTTAAAGTTAAAGTTACAGTTACAGTTAAAGTTAAATTTAAATTTAAAGTTAAAGTTAAAATTAAAGTTAAAGTTAAAGTTAAAGTTAAAGTTAAAGTTACAGTTAAAGTTAAAGTTAAAGTTAAAGCTAAAGTTAAAGTTAAAGTTAAACTTAAAGTTAAAGTTAAGGTTAAAGTTAAGGTTAAAGTTAAAGTTAAAGCTAAAGTTAAAGTTAAAGTTAAAGTTAAAGTTAAAGTTAAAGTTAAAGTTAAAGTTAAAGTTAAAGTTAAAATTAAAGTTAAAGTTAAAGTTAAAGTTAAAGTTACAGTTAAAGTTAAAGTTAAAGTTAAAGCTAAAGTTAAAGTTAAAGTTAAACTTAAAGTTAAAGTTAAGGTTAAAGTTAAGGTTAAAGTTAAAGTTAAAGTTAAGGTTAAAGTTAAAGTTAAAGTTAAAGTTAAACTTAAAGTTAAAGTTAAAATTAAAGTTAAAGTTACAGTTACAGTTAAAGTTAAATTTAAATTTAAAGTTAAAGTTAAAATTAAAGTTAAAGTTAAAGTTAAAGTTAAAGTTACAGTTAAAGTTAAAGTTAAAGTTAAAGTTAAAGCTAAAGTTAAAGTTAAAGTTAAACTTAAAGTTAAAGTTAAGGTTAAAGTTAAGGTTAAAGTTAAAGTTAAAGCTAAAGTTAAAGTTAAAGTTAAAGTTAAAGTTAAAGTTAAAGTTAAAGTTAAAGTTAAAATTAAAGTTAAAGTTAAAGTTAAAGTAAAAGTTAAAGTTAAAGCGAAAGTTAAAGTTAAAGTTAAAAATAAAGTTAATGTTAAAGTGAAAGTTAAAGTCAAAGTTAAAGTTAAAGTTAAAGTTAAAGTTAAAGTTAAAGTTAAAGTTAAAGTTAAAGCTAAAGTTAAAGTTAAAGTAAAAGTTAAAGTTAAAGCAAAAGTTAAAGTTAAAGTTAAAATTAAATTTAAAGCTAAAGTTAAAGTTAAAGTTAAAGTTAAAGTTAAAGTTAAAGTTAAAGTTAAAGCTAAAGTTAAAGTTAAAGTAAAAGTTAAAGTTAAAGCAAAAGTTAAAGTTAAAGTTAAAGTTAAAGTTAAAGCTAAAGTTAAAGTTAAAGTTAAAGTTAAAGTTAAAGTTAAAGTTAAAGTTAAAGTTAAAGTTAAAATTAAAGTTAAAGTTAAAGCGAAAGTTAAAGTTAAAGTTAAAGTTAAAGTTAAAGTTAAAGTTAAACTTAAAGTTAAGTTAAAATTAAAGTTAAAGTTAAAGTTACAGTTACAGTTAAAGTTAAATTTAAATTTAAAGTTAAAGTTAAAATTAAAGTTAAAGTTAAAGTTAAAGTTACAGTTAAAGTTAAAGTTAAAGCTAAAGTTAAAGTTAAAGTTAAACTTACAGTTAAAGTTAAGGTTAAAGTTAAGGTTAAAGTTAAAGTTAAAGTTAAGGTTAAAGTTAAAGTTATAGCTAAAGTTAAAGTTAAAGTTAAAGTTAAAGTTAAAGTTAAAGTTAAAGTTAAAGTTAAAGTTAAAGCGAAAGTTAAAGTTAAAGTTGAACTTAAAGTTAAAGTTAAAATTAAAGTTAAAGTTAAAGTTAAAGCGAAAGCTAAAGTTAAAGTTAAAATTAAACTTAAAGTTAAAGTTAAGGTTAAAGTTAAGGTTAAAGTTAAAGTTAAAGTTAAGGTTAAAGTTAAAGTTAAAGTTAAAGCTAAAGTTAAAGTTAAAGTTAAAGTTAAAGTTAAAGTTAAAGTTAAAGCGAAAGTTAAAGTTAAAGTTGAACTTAAAGTTAAAGTTAAAATTAAAGTTAAAGTTAAAGTTAAAGTTAAAGTTAAAGTTAAAGTTAAAGTTAAAGTTAAAGTTAAAGTTAAAGTTAAAGTTAAAGTTAAAGTTAAAGTTAAAGTTAAAGTTAAAGTTAAAGTTAAAGCGAAAGTTAAAGTTAAAGTTAATGTTAAAGTTAAAGTTAAAGTTAAAGTTAAAGTTAAATTTAAAGTTAAAGTTAAAGTTAAAGCTAAAGTTAAAGTTTAAGTTAAGGTTAAAGTTAAAGTTAAAGTTAAAGTTAAAGTTAAAGTTAAAGCTAAAGTTAAAGTTAAAGTTAAAGTTAAAGCGAAAGTTAAAGTTAAAGTTAAACTTAAAGTTAAAATTAAAGTTAAAGTTAAAGTTACAGTTAAAGTTAAAGTTACAGTTAAAGTTAAAGTTAAATTTAAAGTTAAAGTTAAAGCTAAAGTTTAAGTTAAAGTTAACGTTAAACTTAAAGTTAAAGTTAAAGTTAAGGTTAAAGTTGAAGTTAAAGTTAAAGTTAAAGCGAAAGTTAAAGTTAAAGTTAAAGTTAAACTTAAAGTTAAAGATAAGTTAAAGTTAAAGTTAAAGTTAAGGTTAAAGTTAAAGTTAAAGCGAAAGTTAAAGTTAAAGTTAAAGTTAAAGTTAAAGTTAAAGTTAAAGTTAAACTTAAAGTTAAAGTTAAAATTAAAGTTAAAGTTACAGTTAAAGTTAAAGTTAAATTTAAAGTTAAAGTTCAAGCTAAAGTTTAAGTTAAAGTTAAAGTTAAACTTAAAGTTAAAGTTAATGTTAAAGTTAAAGTTAAATTTAAACTTAAAGTTAAAGTTAAAGTTAAAGTAAAAGTTAAAGGTAAATCTAAAGTTAAAGTCAAAGTTAAAGTTAATGTTAAAGTTAAGGTTAAAGTTAAAGTTAAAGTTAAAGTTAAAGCTAAAGTTAAAGTCAAAGTTAAAGTGAAAGTTAAAGTTAAAGCAAAAGTTAAAGTTAAAGTTAAAGTTAAAGTTAAAGTTAAACTAAAAGTTAAAGTTAAAGCGAAAGTTAAAGTTAAAGTTAAAGTTAAAGTTAAAGTTAAGGTTAAAGTTAAGGTTAAAGTTAAAGTTAAAGTTAAAGCGATAGTTAAAGTTAAAGTTAAAGTTAAACTTAAAGTTAAAGTTAAAGTTAAAATTAAAGTTAAAGTTAAAGTTAAAGTTACAGTTAAAGTTAAAGTTAAATTTAAAGTTAAAGTTAAAGTTAAAGTTAAAGTTAAAGCTAAAGTTTAAGTTAAAGTTAAACTTAAAGTTAAAGTTAAGGTTAAAGTTAAGGTTAAAGTTAAAGTTAAAGTTAAAATTAAAGTTAAAGTAAAAGTAAAAGTTAAAGTTAAAGTAAAAGTTAAAGTTAAAGTTAAAGCTAAAGCTAAAGCTAAAGTTAAAGTTAAAGTTAAAGTTAAAATTAAAGTTAAAGTTAAAGTTAAAGTAAAAGTTAAAGTTAAAGCGAAAGTTAAAGTTAAAGTTAAAAATAAAGTTAATGTTAAAGTGAAAGTTAAAGTCAAAGTTAAAGTTAAAGTTAAAGTTAAAGTTAAAGTTAAAGTTAAAGTTAAAGTTAAAGCTAAAGTTAAAGTTAAAGTAAAAGTTAAAGTTAAAGCAAAAGTTAAAGTTAAAGTTAAAGTTAAAGTTAAAGCTAAAGTTAAAGTTAAAGTTAAAGTTAAAGTTAAAGTTAAAGTTAAAGTTAAAGTTAAAGTTAAAGTTAAAGTTAAAGTTAAAGTTAAAGTTAAAGTTAAAGTTAAAGCTAAAGTTAAAGTTAAAGTAAAAGTTAAAGTTAAAGCAAAAGTTAAAGTTAAAGTTAAAGTTAAAGTTAAAGTTAAAGCTAAAGTTAAAGTTAAAGTTAAAGTTAAAGTTAAAGTTAAAGTTAAAGTTAAAGTTAAAGTTAAAGTTAAAGTTAAAGTTAAAATTAAAGTTAAAGTTAAAGTTAAAGCGAAAGTTAAAGTTAAAGTTAAAGTTAAAGTTAAACTTAAAGTTAAAGTTAAAATTAAAGTTAAAGTTAAAGTTACAGTTACAGTTAAAGTTAAATTTAAATTTAAAGTTAAAGTTAAAATTAAAGTTAAAGTTAACTTTAACTGTAACTGTAACTTTAACTTTAACTTTAATTTTAACTTTAACTTTAACTTTAAGTTTAACTTTAACTTTAACTTTAACTTTAACTTTCGCTTTAACTTTAACTTTAACTTTAATTTTAACTTTAACTTTAACTTTAACTTTAACTTTAACTTTAACTTTAACTTTAACTTTAACTTTAACTTTAACTTTAGCTTTAACTTTAACTTTAACTTTAACTTTAACTTTAACTTTAACTTTTGCTTTAACTTTAACTTTTACTTTAACTTTAACTTTAGCTTTAACTTTAACTTTAACTTTAACTTTAACTTTAACTTTAACTTTAACTTTAACTTTAACTTTAACTTTAACTTTAGCTTTAACTTTAACTTTAACTTTAACTTTAACTTTTGCTTTAACTTTAACTTTTACTTTAACTTT
This sequence comes from Eurosta solidaginis, assembly GCF_040869045.1. NCBI lineage: Eukaryota > Metazoa > Arthropoda > Insecta > Diptera > Tephritidae > Eurosta > Eurosta solidaginis. Next base: position 68,140,803 of record NC_090324.1, on the reverse strand, counting down.
AACTTTAGCTTTAACTTTAACTTTAACTTTAACTTTAACTTTAACTTTGACTTTAACTTTCACTTTAACATTAACTTTATTTTTAACTTTAACTTTAACTTTCGCTTTAACTTTATCTTTTACTTTAACTTTAACTTTAACTTTAATTTTAACTTTAACTTTAACTTTAACTTTAGCTTTAGCTTTAGCTTTAACTTTAACTTTAACTTTTACTTTAACTTTAACTTTTACTTTTACTTTTACTTTTACTTTTACTTTAACTTTAACTTTAATTTTAACTTTAACTTTAACTTTAACCTTAACTTTAACCTTAACTTTAACTTTAAGTTTAACTTTAACTTAAACTTTAGCTTTAACTTTAACTTTAACTTTAACTTTAACTTTGAATTTAACTTTAACTTTAACTGTAACTTTAACTTTAACTTTAATTTTAACTTTAACTTTAACTTTAAGTTTAACTTTAACTTTAACTTTCGCTTTAACTTTAACTTTAACTTTAACTTTAACCTTAACTTTAACCTTAACTTTAACTTTAACTTTTAGTTTAACTTTAACTTTAACTTTAACTTTAACTTTTGCTTTAACTTTAACTTTCACTTTAACTTTGACTTTAACTTTAGCTTTAACTTTAACTTTAACTTTAACTTTAACTTTAACTTTTGCTTTAACTTTAACTTTTACTTTAACTTTAACTTTAGCTTTAACTTTAACTTTAACTTTAACTTTAACTTTAACTTTAACTTTAACTTTAACTTTAACTTTAACTTTAGCTTTAACTTTAACTTTAACTTTAACTTTAACTTTAACTTTAACTTTTGCTTTAACTTTAACTTTTACTTTAACTTTAACTTTAGCTTTAACTTTAACTTTAACTTTAACTTTAACTTTAACTTTAACTTTAACTTTAACTTTAACTTTAACTTTAACTTTAACTTTAACTTTAACTTTAACTTTAACTTTAACTTTAACTTTAACTTTAGCTTTAACTTTAACTTTAACTTTAACTTTAACTTTTGCTTTAACTTTAACTTTTACTTTAACTTTAACTTTAGCTTTAACTTTAACTTTAACTTTAACTTTAACTTTAACTTTAACTTTGACTTTAACTTTCACTTTAACATTAACTTTATTTTTAACTTTAACTTTAACTTTCGCTTTAACTTTAACTTTTACTTTAACTTTAACTTTAACTTTAATTTTAATTTTAACTTTAACTTTAGCTTTAGCTTTAGCTTTAACTTTAACTTTAACTTTTACTTTAACTTTAACTTTTACTTTTACTTTTACTTTTACTTTAACTTTAACTTTAATTTTAACTTTAACTTTAACTTTAACCTTAACTTTAACCTTAACTTTAACTTTAAGTTTAACTTTAACTTAAACTTTAGCTTTAACTTTAACTTTAACTTTAACTTTAACTTTAACTTTAAATTTAACTTTAACTTTAACTGTAACTTTAACTTTAACTTTAACTTTAACTTTAATTTTAACTTTAACTTTAACTTTAAGTTTAACTTTAACTTTAACTTTAACTTTCGCTTTAACTTTAACTTTAACTTTAACCTTAACTTTAACCTTAACTTTCGCTTTAACTTTAACTTTTAGTTTAACTTTAACTTTAACTTTAACTTTAACTTTAACTTTTGCTTTAACTTTAACTTTCACTTTAACTTTGACTTTAACTTTAGCTTTAACTTTAACTTTAACTTTAACCTTAACTTTAACATTAACTTTAACTTTGACTTTAACTTTAGATTTACCTTTAACTTTTACTTTAACTTTTAAAGTTAAAGTTAAAGTTACAGTTACAGTTAAAGTTAAATTTAAATTTAAAGTTAAAGTTAAAATTAAAGTTAAAGTTAAAGTTAAAGTTACAGTTAAAGTTAAAGTTAAAGTTAAAACTAAAGTTAAAGTTAAAGTTAAACTTAAAGTTAAAGTTAAGGTTAAAGTTAAGGTTAAAGTTAAAGTTAAAGTTAAAGTTAAGGTTAAAGTTAAAGTTAAAGTTAAAGTTAAAGTTAAAGTTAAAGCGAAAGTTAAAGTTAAAGTTAAACTTAAAGTTAAAGTTAAAGTTAAAGTTAAAAATAAAGTTAATGTTAAAGTGAAAGTTAAAGTCAAAGTTAAAGTTAAAGTTAAGGTTAAAGTTAAAGTTAAAATTAAAGTTAAAGTTAAAGTTACAGTTAAAGTTAAAGTTAAATTTAAAGTTAAAGCTAAAGTTAAAGTTAAAGTTAAAATTAAAGTTAAAGTTAAAGTTAAAGTAAAAGTTAAAGTTAAAGCGAAAGTTAAAGTTAAAGTTAAAAATAAAGTTAATGTTAAAGTCAAAGTTAAAGTCAAAGTTAAAGTTAAGGTTAAAGTTAAAGTTAAAATTAAAGTTAAAGTTAAAGTTACAGTTAAAGTTAAAGTTAAATTTAAAGTTAAAGCTAAAGTTAAAGTTAAAGTTAAAGTTAAAATTAAAGTTAAAGTTAAAGTTAAAGTAAAAGTTAAAGTTAAAGCGAAAGTTAAAGTTAAAGTTAAAAATAAAGTTAATGTTAAAGTGAAAGTTAAAGTCAAAGTTAAAGTTAAAGTTAAAGTTAAAGTTAAAGTTAAAGTTAAAGTTAAAGCTAAAGTTAAAGTTAAAGTAAAAGTTAAAGTTAAAGCAAAAGTTAAAGTTAAACTTAAAGTTAAAGTTAAAATTAAAGTTAAAGTTAAAGTTACAGTTACAGTTAAAGTTAAATTTAAATTTAAAGTTAAAGTTAAAATTAAAGTTAAAGTTAAAGTTAAAGTTACAGTTAAAGTTAAAGTTAAAGTTAAAACTAAAGTTAAAGTTAAAGTTAAACTTAAAGTTAAAGTTAAGGTTAAAGTTAAGGTTAAAGTTAAAGTTAAAGTTAAAGTTGAGGTTAAAGTTAAAGTTAAAGTTAAAGTTAAAGTTAAAGTTAAAGCGAAAGTTAAAGTTAAAGTTAAACTTAAAGTTAAAGTTAAAGTTAAAGTTAAAAATAAAGTTAATGTTAAAGTGAAAGTTAAAGTCAAAGTTAAAGTTAAAGTTAAGGTTAAAGTTAAAGTTAAAATTAAAATTAAAGTTAAAGTTACAGTTAAAGTTAAAGTTAAATTTAAAGTTAAAGCTAAAGTTAAAGTTAAAGTTAAAGTTAAAATTAAAGTTAAAGTTAAAGTTAAAGTAAAAGTTAAAGTTAAAGCGAAAGTTAAAGTTAAAGTTAAAAATAAAATTAATGTTAAAGTGAAAGTTAAAGTCAAAGTTAAAGTTAAGGTTAAAGTTAAAGTTAAAATTAAAGTTAAAGTTAAAGTTACAGTTAAAGTTAAAGTTAAATTTAAAGTTAAAGCTAAAGTTAAAGTTAAAGTTAAAGTTAAAATTAAAGTTAAAGTTAAAGTTAAAGTAAAAGTTAAAGTTAAAGCGAAAGTTAAAGTTAAAGTTAAAAATAAAGTTAATGTTAAAGTGAAAGTTAAAGTCAAAGTTAAAGTTAAAGTTAAAGTTAAAGTTAAAGTTAAAGCTAAAGTTAAAGTTAAAGTAAAAGTTAAAGTTAAAGCAAAAGTTAAAGTTAAAGTTAAAATTAAAGTTAAAGCTAAAGTTAAAGTTAAAGTTAAAGTTAAAGTTAAAGTTAAAGTTAAAGTTAAAGTTAAAGTTAAAGTTAAAGCTAAAGTTAAAGTTAAAGTAAAAGTTAAAGTTAAAGCAAAAGTTAAAGTTAAAGTTAAAGTTAAAGTTAAAGCTAAAGTTAAAGTTAAAGTTAAAGTTAAAGTTAAAGTTAAAGTTAAAGTTAAAGTTAAAGTTAAAGTTAAAGTTAAAGTTAAAGTTAAAGTTAAAGTTAAAGTTAAAGTTAAAGTTAAAATTAAAGTTAAAGTTAAAGTTAAAGCGAAAGTTAAAGTTAAAGTTAAAGTTAAAGTTAAACTTAAAGTTAAAGTTAAAATTAAAGTTAAAGTTAAAGTTAAAGTTACAGTTACAGTTAAAGTTAAATTTAAATTTAAAGTTAAAGTTAAAATTAAAGTTAAAGTTAAAGTTAAAGTTACAGTTAAAGTTAAAGTTAAAGTTAAAGCTAAAGTTAAAGTTAAAGTTAAAGTTAAACTTAAAGTTAAAGTTAAGGTTAAAGTTAAGGTTAAAGTTAAAGTTAAAGTTAAGGTTAAAGTTAAAGTTAAAGTTAAAGTTAAAGTTAAAGTTAAAGTTAAAGTTAAAGCTAAAGTTAAAGTTAAAGTAAAAGTTAAAGTTAAAGCAAAAGTTAAAGTTAAAGTTAAAGTTAAAGTTAAAGTTAAAGTTAAAGTTAAAGTTAAAGTTAAAGTTAAAGCTAAAGTTAAAGTTAAAGTAAAAGTTAAAGTTAAAGCAAAAGTTAAAGTTAAAGTTAAAGTTAAAGCTAAAGTTAAAGTTAAAGTTAAAGTTAAAGTTAAAGTTAAAGTTAAAGTTAAAGTTAAAGTTAAAGTTAAAGCTAAAGTTAAAGTTAAAGTTAAAGTTAAAGTTAAACTTAAAGTTAAAGTTAAAATTAAAGTTAAAGTTAAAGTTACAGTTACAGTTAAAGTTAAATTTAAATTTAAAGTTAAAGTTAAAATTAAAGTTAAAGTTAAAGTTAAAGTTACAGTTAAAGTTAAAGTTAAAGTTAAAGCTAAAGTTAAAGTTAAAGTTAAACTTAAAGTTAAAGTTAAGGTTAAAGTTAAGGTTAAAGTTAAAGTTAAAGTTAAGGTTAAAGTTAAAGTTAAAGTTAGAGCTAAAGTTAAAGTTAAAGTTAAAGTTAAAGTTAAAGTTAAAGCGAAAGTTAAAGTTAAAGTTGAACTTAAAGTTAAAGTTAAAATTAAAGTTAAAGTTAAAGTTAAAGCGAAAGTTAAAGTTAAAGTTAAAGTTAAAGTTAAAGTTAAAGTTAAAGTTAAAGTTAAACTTAAAGTTAAAGTTAAAATTAAAGTTAAAGTTAAAGTTACAGTTACAGTTAAAGTTAAAGTTAAAGTTAAAGCTAAAGTTAAAGTTAAAGTTAAACTTAAAGTTAAAGTTAAGGTTAAAGTTAAGGTTAAAGTTAAAGTTAAAGTTAAGGTTAAAGTTAAAGTTAAAGTTAAAGTTAAAGTTAAAGTTAAAGTTAAAGTTAAAGTTAAACTTAAAGTTAAAGTTAAAATTAAAGTTAAAGTTAAAGTTACAGTTACAGTTAAAGTTAAATTTAAATTTAAAGTTAAAGTTAAAATTAAAGTTAAAGTTAAAGTTAAAGTTAAAGTTACAGTTAAAGTTAAAGTTAAAGTTAAAGCTAAAGTTAAAGTTAAAGTTAAACTTAAAGTTAAAGTTAAGGTTAAAGTTAAGGTTAAAGTTAAAGTTAAAGCTAAAGTTAAAGTTAAAGTTAAAGTTAAAGTTAAAGTTAAAGTTAAAGTTAAAGTTAAAGTTAAAGTTAAAATTAAAGTTAAAGTTAAAGTTAAAGTTAAAGTTACAGTTAAAGTTAAAGTTAAAGTTAAAGCTAAAGTTAAAGTTAAAGTTAAACTTAAAGTTAATGTTAAGGTTAAAGTTAAGGTTAAAGTTAAAGTTAAAGTTAAGGTTAAAGTTAAAGTTAAAGTTAAACTTAAAGTTAAAGTTAAAATTAAAGTTAAAGTTACAGTTACAGTTAAAGTTAAATTTAAATTTAAAGTTAAAGTTAAAATTAAAGTTAAAGTTAAAGTTAAAGTTAAAGTTAAAGTTACAGTTAAAGTTAAAGTTAAAGTTAAAGTTAAAGCTAAAGTTAAAGTTAAAGTTAAACTTAAAGTTAAAGTTAAGGTTAAAGTTAAGGTTAAAGTTAAAGTTAAAGCTAAAGTTAAAGTTAAAGTTAAAGTTAAAGTTAAAGTTAAAGTTAAAATTAAAGTTAAAGTTAAAGTTAAAGTAAAAGTTAAAGTTAAAGCGAAAGTTAAAGTTAAAGTTAAAAATAAAGTTAATGTTAAAGTGAAAGTTAAAGTCAAAGTTAAAGTTAAAGTTAAAGTTAAAGTTAAAGTTAAAGTTAAAGTTAAAGTTAAAGCTAAAGTTAAAGTTAAAGTAAAAGTTAAAGTTAAAGCAAAAGTTAAAGTTAAAGTTAAAGTTAAAGTTAAAGCTAAAGTTAAAGTTAAAGTTAAAGTTAAGTTAAAGTTAAAGTTAAAGCTAAAGTTAAAGTTAAAGTAAAAGTTAAAGTTAAAGCAAAAGTTAAAGTTAAAGTTAAAGTTAAAGCTAAAGTTAAAGTTAAAGTTAAAGTTAAAGTTAAAGTTAAAGTTAAAGTTAAAGTTAAAGTTAAAGTTAAAGTTAAAATTAAAGTTAAAGTTAAAGTTAAAGCGAAAGTTAAAGTTAAAGTTAAAGTTAAAGTTAAAGTTAAAGTTAAAGTTAAAGTTAAACTTAAAGTTAAAGTTAAAATTAAAGTTAAAGTTAAAGTTACAGTTACAGTTAAAGTTAAATTTAAATTTAAAGTTAAAGTTAAAATTAAAGTTAAAGTTAAAGTTAAAGTTAAAGTTACAGTTAAAGTTAAAGTTAAAGCTAAAGTTAAAGTTAAAGTTAAACTTAAAGTTAAAGTTAAGGTTAAAGTTAAGGTTAAAGTTAAAGTTAAAGTTAAGGTTAAAGTTAAAGTTATAGCTAAAGTTAAAGTTAAAGTTAAAGTTAAAGTTAAAGCGAAAGTTAAAGTTAAAGTTGAACTTAAAGTTAAAGTTAAAATTAAAGTTAAAGTTAAAGTTAAAGCGAAAGCTAAAGTTAAAGTTAAAGTTAAACTTAAAGTTAAAGTTAAGGTTAAAGTTAAGGTTAAAGTTAAAGTTAAAGTTAAGGTTAAAGTTAAAGTTAAAGTTAAAGCTAAAGTTAAAGTTAAAGTTAAAGTTAAAGTTAAAGTTAAAGTTAAAGCGAAAGTTAAAGTTAAAGTTGAACTTAAAGTTAAAGTTAAAATTAAAGTTAAAGTTAAAGTTAAAGTTAAAGTTAAAGTTAAAGTTAAAGTTAAAGCGAAAGTTAAAGTTAAAGTTAATGTTAAAGTTAAAGTTAAAGTTAAAGTTAAAGTTAAAGTTAAATTTAAAGTTAAAGTTAAAGTTAAAGCTAAAGTTAAAGTTTAAGTTAAGGTTAAAGTTAAAGTTAAAGTTAAAGTTAAAGTTAAAGCTAAAGTTAAAGTTAAAGTTAAAGTTAAAGTTAAAGCGAAAGTTAAAGTTAAAGTTAAACTTAAAGTTAAAATTAAAGTTAAAGTTAAAGTTACAGTTAAAGTTAAAGTTACAGTTAAAGTTAAAGTTAAATTTAAAGTTAAAGTTAAAGCTAAAGTTTAAGTTAAAGTTAACGTTAAACTTAAAGTTAAAGTTAAAGTTAAGGTTAAAGTTGAAGTTAAAGTTAAAGTTAAAGCGAAAGTTAAAGTTAAAGTTAAAGTTAAACTTAAAGTTAAAGATAAGTTAAAGTTAAAGTTAAAGTCAAGGTTAAAGTTAAAGTTAAAGCGAAAGTTAAAGTTAAAGTTAAAGTTAAAGTTAAAGTTAAAGTTAAAGTTAAACTTAAAGTTAAAGTTAAAATTAAAGTTAAAGTTACAGTTAAAGTTAAAGTTAAATTTAAAGTTAAAGTTCAAGCTAAAGTTTAAGTTAAAGTTAAAGTTAAACTTAAAGTTAAAGTTAATGTTAAAGTTAAAGTTAAATTTAAACTTAAAGTTAAAGTTAAAGTTAAAGTAAAAGTTAAAGGTAAATCTAAAGTTAAAGTCAAAGTTAAAGTTAATGTTAAAGTTAAGGTTAAAGTTAAAGTTAAAGTTAAAGTTAAAGCTAAAGTTAAAGTCAAAGTTAAAGTGAAAGTTAAAGTTAAAGCAAAAGTTAAAGTTAAAGTTAAAGTTAAAGTTAAAGTTAAACTAAAAGTTAAAGTTAAAGCGAAAGTTAAAGTTAAAGTTAAAGTTAAAGTTAAAGTTAAGGTTAAAGTTAAGGTTAAAGTTAAAGTTAAAGTTAAAGCGAAAGTTAAAGTTAAAGTTAAAGTTAAACTTAAAGTTAAAGTTAAAGTTAAAATTAAAGTTAAAGTTAAAGTTAAAGTTACAGTTAAAGTTAAAGTTAAATTTAAAGTTAAAGTTAAAGTTAAAGTTAAAGCTAAAGTTTAAGTTAAAGTTAAACTTAAAGTTAAAGTTAAGGTTAAAGTTAAGGTTAAAGTTAAAGTTAAAGTTAAAATTAAAGTTAAAGTAAAAGTAAAAGTAAAAGTTAAAGTTAAAGTTAAAGTAAAAGTTAAAGTTAAAGTTAAAGCTAAAGCTAAAGCTAAAGTTAAAGTTAAAGTTAAAGTTAAAATTAAAGTTAAAGTTAAAGTTAAAGTAAAAGTTAAAGTTAAAGCGAAAGTTAAAGTTAAAGTTAAAAATAAAGTTAATGTTAAAGTGAAAGTTAAAGTCAAAGTTAAAGTTAAAGTTAAAGTTAAAGTTAAAGTTAAAGTTAAAGTTAAAGTTAAAGCTAAAGTTAAAGTTAAAGTAAAAGTTAAAGTTAAAGCAAAAGTTAAAGTTAAAGTTAAAGTTAAAGTTAAAGCTAAAGTTAAAGTTAAAGTTAAAGTTAAAGTTAAAGTTAAAGTTAAAGTTAAAGTTAAAGTTAAAGTTAAAGCTAAAGTTAAAGTTAAAGTAAAAGTTAAAGTTAAAGCAAAAGTTAAAGTTAAAGTTAAAGTTAAAGTTAAAGCTAAAGTTAAAGTTAAAGTTAAAGTTAAAGTTAAAGTTAAAGTTAAAGTTAAAGTTAAAGTTAAAGTTAAAGTTAAAGTTAAAGTTAAAGTTAAAGTTAAAGTTAAAGTTAAAGTTAAAGTTAAAATTAAAGTTAAAGTTAAAGTTAAAGCGAAAGTTAAAGTTAAAGTTAAAGTTAAAGTTAAACTTAAAGTTAAAGTTAAAATTAAAGTTAAAGTTAAAGTTACAGTTACAGTTAAAGTTAAATTTAAATTTAAAGTTAAAGTTAAAATTAAAGTTAAAGTTAACTTTAACTGTAACTGTAACTTTAACTTTAACTTTAATTTTAACTTTAACTTTAAGTTTAATTTTAACTTTAACTTTAACTTTAACTTTCGCTTTAACTTTAACTTTAACTTTAATTTTAACTTTAACTTTAACTTTAACTTTAACTTTAACTTTAACTTTAACTTTAGCTTTAACTTTAACTTTAACTTTAACTTTAACTTTAACTTTAACTTTTGCTTTAACTTTAACTTTTACTTTAACTTTAACTTTAGCTTTAACTTTAACTTTAACTTTAACTTTAACTTTAACTTTAACTTTAACTTTAACTTTAACTTTAACTTTAACTTTAACTTTAGCTTTAACTTTAACTTTAACTTTAACTTTAACTTTTGCTTTAACTTTAACTTTTACTTTAACTTTAACTTTAGCTTTAACTTTAACTTTAACTTTAACTTTAACTTTAACTTTAACTTTGACTTTAACTTTCACTTTAACATTAACTTTATTTTTAACTTTAACTTTAACTTTCGCTTTAACTTTAACTTTTACTTTAACTTTAACTTTAATTTTAACTTTAACTTTAACTTTAACTTTAGCTTTAGCTTTAGCTTTAACTTTAACTTTAACTTTTACTTTAACTTTAACTTTTACTTTTACTTTTACTTTTACTTTTACTTTTACTTTAACTTTAACTTTAATTTTAACTTTAACTTTAACTTTAACCTTAACTTTAACCTTAACTTTAACTTTAAGTTTAACTTTAACTTAAACTTTAGCTTTAACTTTAACTTTAACTTTAACTTTAACTTTGAATTTAACTTTAACTTTAACTGTAACTTTAACTTTAACTTTAACTTTAATTTTAACTTTAACTTTAACTTTAAGTTTAACTTTAACTTTAACTTTAACTTTCGCTTTAACTTTAACTTTAACTTTAACCTTAACTTTAACCTTAACTTTAACTTTAACTTTAACTTTTAGTTTAACTTTAACTTTAACTTTAACTTTAACTTTTGCTTTAACTTTAACTTTCACTTTAACTTTGACTTTAACTTTAGCTTTAACTTTAACTTTAACTTTAACTTTAACTTTAACTTTAACTTTTGCTTTAACTTTAACTTTTACTTTAACTTTAACTTTAGCTTTAACTTTTACTTTAACTTTAACTTTAACTTTAACTTTAACTTTAACTTTAACTTTAACTTTAACTTTAACTTTAACTTTAACTTTAGCTTTAACTTTAACTTTAACTTTAACTTTAACTTTTGCTTTAACTTTAACTTTTACTTTAACTTTAACTTTAGCTTTAACTTTAACTTTAACTTTAACTTTAACTTTAACTTTAACTTTAACTTTAACTTTAACTTTAACTTTAACTTTAACTTTAACTTTAACTTTAGCTTTAACTTTAACTTTAACTTTAACTTTTGCTTTAACTTTAACTTTTACTTTAACTTTAACTTTAGCTTTAACTTTAACTTTAACTTTAACTTTGACTTTAACTTCCACTTTAACATTAACTTTATTTTTAACTTTAACTTTAACTTTCGCTTTAACTTTAACTTTTACTTTAACTTTAACTTTAACTTTAATTTTAACTTTAACTTTAACTTTAGCTTTAGCTTTAGCTTTAACTTTAACTTTAACTTTTACTTTAACTTTAACTTTTACTTTTACTTTTACTTTTACTTTAACTTTAACTTTAATTTTAACTTTAACTTTAACTTTAACCTTAACTTTAACCTTAACTTTAACTTTAAGTTTAACTTTAACTTAAACTTTAGCTTTAACTTTAACTTTAACTTTAACTTTAACTTTAAATTTAACTTTAACTTTAACTGTAACTTTAACTTTAACTTTAATTTTAACTTTAACTTTAACTTTAAGTTTAACTTTAACTTTAACTTTAACTTTAACTTTAACTTTCGCTTTAACTTTAACTTTAACTTTAACCTTAACTTTAACCTTAACTTTCGCTTTAACTTTAACTTTTAGTTTAACTTTAACTTTAACTTTAACTTTAACTTTTGCTTTAACTTTAACTTTCACTTTAACTTTGACTTTAACTTTAGCTTTAACTTTAACTTTAACTTTAACTTTAACTTTAACCTTAACTTTAACATTAACTTTAACTTTGACTTTAACTTTAGATTTACCTTTAACTTTTACTTTAACTTTTAAAGTTAAAGTTAAATTTACAGTTACAGTTAAAGTTAAATTTAAATTTAAAGTTAAAGTTAAAATTAAAGTTAAAGTTAAAGTTAAAGTTACAGTTAAAGTTAAAGTTAAAGTTAAAACTAAAGTTAAAGTTAAAGTTAAACTTAAAGTTAAAGTTAAGGTTAAAGTTAAGGTTAAAGTTAAAGTTAAAGTTAAAGTTAAGGTTAAAGTTAAAGTTAAAGTTAAAGTTAAAGTTAAAGTTAAAGCGAAAGTTAAAGTTAAAGTTAAACTTAAAGTTAAAGTTAAAGTTAAAGTTAAAAATAAAGTTAATGTTAAAGTGAAAGTTAAAGTCAAAGTTAAAGTTAAAGTTAAGGTTAAAGTTAAAGTTAAAATTAAAGTTAAAGTTAAAGTTACAGTTAAAGTTAAAGTTAAATTTAAAGTTAAAGCTAAAGTTAAAGTTAAAGTTAAAGCGAAAGTTAAAGTTAAAGTTAAAGTTAAAGTTAAACTTAAAGTTAAAGTTAAAATTAAAGTTAAAGTTAAAGTTACAGTTACAGTTAAAGTTAAAGTTAAATTTAAATTTAAAGTTAAAGTTAAAATTAAAGTTAAAGTTAAAGTTAAAGTTAAAGTTACAGTTAAAGTTAAAGTTAAAGTTAAAGCTAAAGTTAAAGTTAAAGTTAAACTTAAAGTTAAAGTTAAGGTTAAAGTTAAGGTTAAAGTTAAAGTTAAAGTTAAAGTTAAGGTTAAAGTTAAAGTTAAACTTAAAGTTAAAGTTAAGGTTAAAGTTAAAGTTAAAGTTAAAGTTAAAGCTAAAGTTAAAGTTAAAGTTAAACTTAAAGTTAAAGTTAAGGTTAAAGTTAAGGTTAAAGTTAAAGTTAAAGTTAAAGTTAAGGTTAAAGTTAAAGTTAAAGTTAAAGTTAAAGTTAAAGTTAAAGTTAAAGTTAAAGTTAAAGCTAAAGTTAAAGTTAAAGTTAAAGTTAAAGTT